>NC_068431.1:46901819-47211819 GCF_023373465.1 Oncorhynchus keta
TGTTAGTCACTTTAACTCAGATATCCTTAACATGGCATAAGTCATGGAAAATGGGTAGAATTGCAGGAAATTAGCTGTAAAACGGACATTTCCCTTTTTGCCCCATGGCAAAATTAGTAGAATTACAGTACCTGACATGTTTTATAACATTTCAAAATTCTCTCTACTCACCAGGAAAATGTGTAGAACTGCAGAAAACATGCTTTAAAACGGCAACATTTTCTTTATACCCCATGGCAAAATATGTAGAATTGCAGGAAATTAACTTTAAAACTTCAAATGTTCTCTCTGCTGTCAAGAGGGGGGCACTAAAATGTTTTGCCCAAAAGGCTAGGGCCGGCCGTTTCTGCTCTACACCCCCTTCATCTCTGCACTCCTTCCTTTCTCCATCTCTATTAGTCCCTCCCTCCTCTCTCCACATCTGTTTACGGTTACATTGTGTGGTAATACGGGCCGAGACCAGCTGTCGGGAAAACCAGCCCATATTTCCTATATTACATTTCTGAGAGGTTGCTAGGAACATAGCAGCGCCCTATTCTACACACTTTCCCCTGTCAAAATCCTTTCAATTCTACCATCACTTGGCTCAGTGTGTTCAGTTGGGGTATGTTCTTTAGCGAGTAATGGGTAACCACCAGGTTACTAGCAAACAGTGTTGAAGAGTAGTGAACTACATGTAGTAATGTAACTACATTTTGCAGTAACTTTGGTGATAGTTTAATTAAATTCAAATCTAGGTAGTGTTTTCAGTAGTTAATTACTTTGTTGCCATGCAGCTGTGTAGCTAACTACTGGAACTACACACTACTCTTTGCAAAACTAAAAGAAAATATGGGTGAAGTAGGCAATAATTTCCTTTCTTTTTTGGCACGAGACCCACCTTATTCTTGTTTTTGTATACTTCTTGTTTTTGTGTTTAATAGGCTCAACTACACATGCTGTTAACATCTGACCCCAAAGTGATCTGTCCTTGCAATTTGAAGTTTATGACATTTCAGATTTACATATGATATTTTTTCACAAAGTAGTTTGGATGTAGTGAACTACTTTTTCAGCTAAAGTGTAGCTTAACTTCTTACAGTGTGAAAAAATCAGCAGCCTGATAAACTGTATATTTCAGAGTAGCTTCACCAACATTGCTAGCTAATACTGCAGATTAATATGAGTAGCCTGACAGGAAGACGACATGCTCAACCGGGTGGAATGCACAAGCTGTCATAGAAACACCCTCCTCCCCATAAACATAGGCCAGACACTGCTTCATCACATACGCAGTGCTTTATATAGGCTTTAATTGGCTTTAGAATTACACTCAATCTGAATAAGAACAGCTAAGATAGTAGACACTCCCAGATGTGAGTAATGCAACCAGTCAATGTAAGGTCTGAAGGATTAGTCAAGACTGGGGTAGAGTTTTGATCAGGTATTTCTCTGTCAGAGTAATTTGCACAATGTTCATTGTTCAGTTAGTGTTAGTTTACAGAGTTAGACAGAAGAGGTGGACTGTTATTGTAGCTGCTGACCAGTTTATTGATTGCAGTGGATCAACAGGGATGAATGTTGACAGCCTCCAGTCTTACCTAATTCGGTCAAGTTGAATCACTCCAATCATTTACATTTACATTTAAGTCATTTAGCAGACGCTCTTATCCAGAGCGACTTACAAATTGGTGCATTCACCTTATGACATCCAGTGGAACAGCCACTTTACAATAGTGCATCTAAATCTTTTAGGGGGGGGGTGGGGTGAGAAGGATTACTTATCCTATCCTAGGTATTCCTTAAAGAATGAGCCCCATACACACGGACTCCCTAACTCACTGCTCTGACACCCTGGAAAACATCAGGAGAACATTCAGAAGAAGTCCGCTCCTTACAGTAACAGTGATTCAAATCAAATCCCATTTTATTTGTCACATACACATGGTTAGCAGATGTTAATGCGAGTGTAGTGAAATGCTTGTGCTTCTAGTTCCGACAACGCAGTAATATCCAACGAGTAATCTAACCTAACAATTTCACAACAACTACCTTATATACAGAAGTGTAAAGGAATGAATAAGAATATGTACATTCAAAAAAATATATGAATGAGTGATGGTATAGAACGGCAGTGGGATGGTTAAAGAAAACCATATTTCTCAAGCTAGGAGTGTCTGGGAGTGGTCTGAATTGGAAGGAAATTCACATTTTTGACTGCACTGGGTCTTAAAAAACAAATTCCAGAGCTCATTCCTGGTGTGTGCCGGTGCCGGGCCACAAAAAACCCACAGCTACCATTTGGAATGGGTTGACATCAGACTGAGACTGTGTGATCAGTCACTGAGAGGGACAGGGACAAGAAGCCGGCAGCTTCTTACTGAGTGTTGATCGGCACGTTTTGTCGATCTGCTCTTGCAGTGTGTAACATTTCTTTATGCAGTTCAGTATACAACCTCCTGGTGTCTCTTTAGTCACCAGTTAGGGGTGATGAGAGAAGCACAAGAGAGAGAAAAAACTATGGCTAATTAGATATTAGCTCAACTAATTATGAACACTACAAATGCACACATCAAAGCCGTACAGAGGGAGGAAAAAGGACTTAGGGGGAATGAAAGCTTTTGAACACCGGGGCTCTGTGATGTATCGTTTTCAGAGGCATTCCATAATGCAAATATTATGGAATGCCTTACGATTTTGAATAACCACACACATGACATCACAGCCATAAAGTGACGGCCTTTGGCTCTATGTCACATAAACCTCCCCGTGGCTCGGCGATGTCACCTGCAGCTTTCAACATGCAGAGCAATGTCATGACAGGCATTGTGGTTGCAGGAACGTGCTCCTACAAGGCAATGAGAAGTCACGGAGCAAATGTACAACGTGTGCCGTAAGGAAAAAAAGGAGGAGTAAAGTGGAATTCAAATGAAATTGGATTCATGCTCACCGGAAAGCGTCACGCTCTGCACGCATCAGTGAGGTGGTGTTACAGTGCTGTATCTGACACCTGCTTTTCCATCCACCTGTTCAGCACAGACCGTAGCCCCAATTTAAAGGTGTTGTGGCCGCACGGCCTCTTACTCACTAGTCGCCATGGAAAAGCCAGCTATTGGGCTGAGGAAGTTCTGCGTCTTTGGCAGACGTTCAAATCAACTCATCAATACACAAGACTGGAGACTTCGATTGGTAATATTGTTTCTGTCAGATATGAAATGATCTCCGCTATTTGGTGGATGTGCACTTCAATGCTACTTATGGAATGAATACGATAAAAGTAGTGGAACACAGCTTTCATTTTTATTTTATTTTTTTATTTCACCTTTCTTTAACCAGGTAGTCTAGTTGAGAACAAGTTCTCATTTGCAACTGCGACCTGGCCAAGATAAAGCATAGCAGTGTGAACAGACAACACAGAGTTACACATGGAGTAAACAATTAACAAGTCAATAACACAGTAGAAAAAAAGGGGGAGTCTATATACAATGTGTGCAAAAGGCATGAGGTAGGCGAATAATTACAATTTTGCAGATTAGCACTGGAGTGATAAATGATCAGATGGTCATGTACAGGTAGAGATATTGGTGTGCAAAAGAGCAGAAAAGTAAATAAATAAAAACAGTATAGAATGTTCTTTAACCTTCCCACCCCTGTCCCAGGCCCCTGGCAGTAGGAGCCCCGTAATGACATGGTCACATGGTTTCTGGGAGGGCTTTTCAGTGTAATTCTACCCTCAGAGTCCAGTGAGCAGAGCAGGTTTAGACTGGATCCCCGGGTGGGCCACTCAGGGGCACACAGCTGGCCCTCCCAGAGACATGTCACACAACAGACTGAGGGTCTCCACATAGGAAATCCTGGCATGGATGGAGGGGAAGGGGAAGGGAAAGGGGATACCTCGTCAGTTGCACAACTTAATGCATTCAACCAAAATTCTGCATTTAACCCAACCCCTCTGAATCAATGTTGTGGATAACCGATCCTCAGGCATTCTATCCTGCTCTGACTTCCTGTGCGGTTTAGGGCTGTTTATCTCGTTGGTCTCTCTTCTAACACGAACCACTTCCATAGTGCTGTCTCACTAATTCCAAGAGGAAACAGTTGCTCTAACAGCGACATTTGAAATGTTTAAAACGTTGACTAAGAATAAATGATCAATTCAAATGTACAAATTTCTCATAAAGAACATAATTTACTGCATTGTAGACCCCAGGTCACAATCATAAATAATTTAGTATTTTGTTCAAACAAATCAGAGATATTGCAATAGTATGTGTTTTACTAGTTAGTATAAGAAAGATCTTCAGTATCCTTTATGAACGTTACTGACTCATGGATGTACCAGCGTTCTCATGATTATCCTACCACTAGATGTCATCATGTTCTGCATAAAGAACAGATTTGTACATTCAACATACCGGTTAATCCTCTCTCCTTAGATCCTATTGATTGGTGTGTTCATTAAAAAGAAGAGTTAAATGAGAGAAAAGCAAACAAAAGGACTAAAAATAATTTCCTATTTAACTGCTAATATGAGGAGCTTGGTTACCACGGCAACCAGCGGCACTGCACAGTTATGCAGAGGAGCGCTAAGGAGACTGATTTTGAGTACTGCCAGGACGAGAGCAGTATAAAGCACTATTGCCCACACTCTCACACTATGTCAATTTACATATCCTCTATCTACCCCCTCTTGCTCAGCTCTCTCTTTCTCGCACAGCTCTCTCTCACTCAGTTCTCCCTCTCAGCTCTCTCTCTCTCTCGCACAGCTCTCTCTCTCGCTCAGCTCTCTCTCTCGCTCAGCTCTCTCGCTCTCTCTCAGCTCAGCTCACGCTCGCTCAGCTCTCTCCCCATGGTGACGCTATAAATGAGCCCATCCTGTCTGTTAGATGCCTTTCCTTATGGATCCATCACATGCCTGGGAGCATGCCAATATAGAACTACATTGTTAATGCCCTTGTCAATAGCAACCTAAACCACTCGTCTCCAGAGAGGGATAGTCAGCTTCCCCAGCTGATCAGTACAGTGACCTGGAGAGGGGTAGGGGGTGAAGTTAGGAAGGGGTTGGACTGGAGCACAGACCTGGCAGATACCTTGGTGTGTTCTGGGCACCAACACACTGTCTGGTTTGAAAATAAAGCCCCTCTGAGTGAAGCCAGGGTTGTTGTGATGCCCTCTGTCTGATAGAGGCGGCAGCAGGTAGCCTAGTGGTTAAAGCGTTGGGCAGGTAACTGAAAGGTGACAAGGTAAAAATCTGTCGTTCTGCCCCTGAACAAGGCAGTTAACCCAATGTTCCCCGGTAGGCCGTCATTGTAAATAAGAATTTGTTCTTAACTGTCACGAACCGGCTCAAAGTCCGTAACAAAAAGGGAGACAACGTGGATATAAGGAATAACACAAATATGTTTATTAACTGAAGTAACCTAAATACAATTAACAATGGTGTGTGTAGTCAGTAATCAGTAGTATTAATGAGTGGTTGCGTGCATAAATGTTATAATGAGCGGTGTTGAAAGGTGCCAACGCAGGCAAGCAAACAAACAAACAGAAAAACAAACAAACAAATCTAACGGTGTGACTGCATGGAGAGAGTCTTCTCAATGAATGGGGAAGAGGTGTATTTATCCCAGGACCCACCCAGGCCCAGGTATGTCCCATGTCGCTGACGACCCTCCCAGCTCTGCCCACCGACATCCTGTTAAGGAAAACAAGAGCAAAGAGAAAAGCAGAGAAAATGGCAGGTTTTCCTACTTACATCAGAAAAGCAGAACTTAATATTTGGTACAGAAACCTTTGTTTGCAATTACAGAGATCGTACGTTTCCTGTAGTTCTTGACCAGGTTTGCACACACTGCAGCAGGGATTTTGGCCCACTCCTCCATACAGACCTTCTCCAGATCCTTTAGGTTTCAGGGCTGTCACTGGGCAATACGGACTTTCAGCTCCCTCCAAAGATTTTCTATTGGGTTCAGGTTTAGAGACTGGCTAGGCCACTCCAGGACCTTGAGATGCTTCTTACGGAGCCACTCCTTAGTTGCCCTGGCTGTGTGTTTCGGGTCGTTGTCATGCTGGAAGACCCAGCCACGACCCATCTTCAATGCTCTTACTGAGGGAAGGAGGTTGTTGGCCAAGATCTCGCGATACATGTCCCCATCCATCCTCCCCTCAATACGGTGCAGTTGTCCTGTCCCCTTTGCAGAAAAGCATCCCCAAAGAATGTTTCCACCTCCATGCTTCACGGTTGGGATGGTGTTCTTCTGGTTGTACTCATCCTTCTTCTTCCTCCAAACACGCGAGTGGAGTTTAGACCAAAAATGCTTTGTAAGTAGGAAAACCTGCAAAATCGGCAGTGTATCAAATACTTGTTCTCCCCACTGTATATGGTGGAATCTGGGTTGACTTGGTTGCAGGTCAATACTCAGGCTGACAGGAAGAGAATGGGCCATACAAGAAGCATTTTCAATACAAAACAAAGCATTGCGTCATAGGAAGAGAGAAGAAAAAAGATCCCTGTGCCCTCACCTGCTTTTGCTGATCAATAACATAGTCAACCTTTCACTGTAGTCTTCAGTGTAATGTGGAACTGTGCAAGTGCTTCTGGCTTTTACCGGGTACAATGCTCATCAACCTCATGCCCAGTTAACCATTGAATAATTAACCACCATTTTGTCACGCAAGAGGGTTGGCAGCCAAGAGCCGGGTGGCCCAGAGGAAGGCGTCACGGCAACATTTTATTCTGAGAAGTGTTGGCTAACTGCACTGCCCTAGATCCACGGCTGAACACAGCGAAACAGGCCCAGGAGGCTGTGCTGCGCTGCACCCAGGCTGCCACAGTTTAGTCCCAGGGCTAGGTAGCAGTGAAACCGGTATAAGTGGGCCCCGGCACGGTCCAAGTCATGTCAAAGAGTTTTCAATACTAAATATTAAACTGTGAATATTTAGCATGTAGTGCTCCTGACTCTTGTTATTGTCAAAAACATAATTAAGTGATAATGCCAGAGCAAACCCTGCCAATATCCTCCAAACATCGGCTCTGAGGGCATTATCACTTTTATACAATGGGTTACCAGCATATTCAAATAATGATTGAGGTATTTTAATTTAAAAAAAATGTTAGATGTATTTATTCATACTATTTCATCCTTCCACGAGATATAGGCCCGACACAAATCTAGGATTGCTACCCAAGCCGGTTGGTTGTTCGGTCGGTTGCCAGAGACACGACCCTGTCGTTCAGTCTTTTCGTTTGTTCTAAATGTTATATTGCCATACTGGCTGGCAATGTTCTTATACGTTGCTTGCTAGCTAGCCAACTACGGCCAACTTAAAGATTTCACCTGGCATAGAAAATGTTCTCTCTCGTCAGGACACTGTTGTTCAGAGCAGCTAGCCAACAACACAGCTAACACAACCGCTTCAAACTGAAGCTAGAAAGACTGACATCTGCAACATTGTTTCAATATTGAAATTGGACCTCCAGCTGTCCCATAGTAATGAACGTGTAGGGGTCGGGAGTCGGGAGGAGACGGACAGGCAGGCAGCTTTTCGCAGCCAGTCGAAATCATGAATCAGCTTCCTTTTTATGGACATACACAAAGAAATGTCAATAGAAAACAGGTAAAACGAAGCGAAATGCAGACAGCAAGGTTTACACAAATCTCCGCTGTTGAAAACCAAATGCTAGTCTCAGAGAAATGGGAGATAATGTCTAGATGCTTTTTACAGTGGAGATCAAGTTCATTAATGTTCTGGCTGGGCTGATGAGACAGTGGATTGAGCAGTGAGATGGAACAGAGTAAATAGGCATTTCGACGTTCTAGATTTAGCCGGGTGGTAACTTGTGGAATAGACACCACCTTGAATGCGGTTTTAACCAATCATCGTCCAGGATTGGACTCACCCGTTGTATAACTTATAAATCATATTCCGGACGCATTTTCTGATTGGAACAAAATGGAAGGAAGAGATAGAACTGTGTCAGATGGGTCTTTGAAATATAATGGAATGAGACAAAAGCTGCTTTTGACTGAACAGAGATGCCAGTTGGAGAGGTAGAAAATCATGACATATGGAGAAATGAGGGTGACACTTGTCAGAATGATTGAAAATCACAAGAAACCCCATCTGATTTTGTCACAACATTAGTGCAGCAGGGAAAGTGGTCCCAATGGTTGATGGAAATGTCAAGCAGAGTAATCATCCAGAAATCATGGATTGCAGTCGATCGTCCTACATGCCCCCCCCCCACCAGGTACAAGAACGTTTAAGCAATACAGACATGGCAGTGAACTGTCACTGTAAGACCCCTGCTGGTTCCTGTGAATCAAAGAATTGTCCAAATGGCTACCAGCATGAGCTGTGTTGTCTGTCAGGGATACTGCGTACTGGCTGACCCAGAGTGAGGTATCATTGTCAATAACAGCCTCTCTGTAAATATATACAGTAAACCCCTGGTTGTTTATTTAGTTATTCAGACACTGTTCTGCAATCGTCAACTAGCGATCATTGCCACGTTTGCACACATTACTGAAATCATATAGTCACACTGTATGGGTTGATGAGTGTACAAAGGCTCATTGCATGGTGTGACGTGAGTGTCGTGATGTGGGTACTGTACTGGGACTCAGTGATGGGGATGATAAATGACTTGGAATAGGTGTTGTACAACAGGGAGAGACAGTGCTGACGTGTGCAGTAGCTCAGGTTGCTGCTGAAACGGAGACACAACACAGACAGTGGTGGGTACAGACTACAGACAGTGGTGGGTACAGACTACAGACAGTGGTGGGTTCAGACTACAGACAGTGGTGGGTTCAGACTACAGACAGTGGTGGGTACAGACTACAGACAGTGGTACAGACAGTGGTTACAGACTACAGACAGTGGTGGGTTCAGACTACAGACAGTGGTGGGTTCAGACTACAGACAGTGGTGGTACAGACTACAGACAGTGGTGGGTACAGACTACAGACAGTGGTGGGTACAGACTACAGACAGTGGTGGTTCAGACTACAGACAGTGGTGGGTACAGACTACAGACAGTGGTGGTACAGACTACAGACAGTGGTGGGTACAGACTACAGACAGTGGTGGGTTCAGACTACAGACAGTGGTGGGTTCAGACTACAGACAGTGGTGGGTTCAGACTACAGACAGTGGTGGGTTCAGACTACAGACAGTGGTGGGTACAGACTACAGACAGACAGTGGTGGTTCAGACTACAGACAGTGGTGGGTACAGACTACAGACAGTGGTGGTACAGACTACAGACAGTGGTGGGTTCAGACAGACAGTGGTGGGTTCAGACTACAGACAGTGGTGGGTACAGACTACAGACAGTGGTGGGTACAGACTACAGACAGTGGTGGGTACAGACTACAGACAGTGGTGGTTCAGTACAGACAGACTACAGACAGTGGTGGGTACAGACTACAGACAGTGGTGGGTTCAGACTACAGACAGTGGTGGGTCAGACTACAGACAGTGGTGGGTACAGACTACAGACAGTGGTGGGTACAGACTACAGACAGTGGTGGGTACAGACTACAGACAGTGGTGGGTACAGACTACAGACAGTGGTGGGTACAGACTACAGACAGTGGTGGGTACAGACTACAGACAGACAGTGGTGGGGTACAGACTACAGACAGTGGTGGGTACAGACTACAGACAGTGGTGGGTTCAGACTACAGACAGTGGTGGGTTCAGACTACAGACAGTGGTGGGTACAGACTACAGACAGTGGTGGGTACAGACTACAGACAGTGGTGGGTTCAGACTACAGACAGTGGTGGGTACAGACAGACTACAGACAGTGGTGGGTACAGACTACAGACAGTGGTGGGTACAGACTACAGACAGTGGTGGGTACAGACTACAGACAGTGGTGGGTACAGACTACAGACAGTGGTGGGTACAGACTACAGACAGTGGTGGGTACAGACTACAGACTGGGTTCAGACAGACAGTGGTGGGTACAGAATACAGACAGTGGTGGGTACAGACTACAGACAGTGGTGGGTTCAGACTACAGACAGTGGTGGTACAGACTACAGACTACAGACTACAGTGGTGGGTTCAGACTACAGACAGTGGTGGGTTCAGACTACAGACAGTGGTGGGTACAGACTACAGACAGTGGTGGGTTCAGACTACAGACAGTGGTGGGTTCAGACTACAGACAGTGGTGGGTACAGAATACAGACAGTGGTGGGTACAGACTACAGACAGTGGGTACAGAATACAGACAGTGGTGGGTACAGACTACAGACAGTGGTGGGTACAGACTACAGACAGTGGTGGGTTCAGACTACAGACAGTGGTGGGTACAGACTACAGACAGTGGTGGGTTCAGACTACAGACAGTGGTGGGTACAGACTACAGACAGTGGTGGGTACAGACTACAGACAGTGGTGGGTACAGACTACAGACAGTGGTGGGTACAGACTACAGACAGTGGTGGGTTCAGACTACAGACAGTGGTGGGTACAGACTACAGACAGTGGTGGGTACAGACTACAGACAGTGGTGACTACAGACAGTACAGACAGTGGTGGGTACAGACTACAGACAGTGGTGGGTACAGACTACAGACAGTGGTGGGTACAGACTACAGACAGTGGTGGGTACAGACTACAGACAGTGGTGGGTACAGACTACAGACAGTGGTGGGTACAGACTACAGACAGTGGTGGGTACAGACTACAGACAGTGGTGGGTACAGACTACAGACAGTGTACAGTGACAGTGGTGGTACAGACTACAGACAGTGGTGGGTACAGACTACAGACAGTGGTGGGTACAGACTACAGACAGTGGTGGGTACAGACTACAGACAGTGGTGGGTACAGACTACAGACAGTGTTGGGGAAAAGATTACAGACAGTGGTGGTTTCAGACTACAGACAGTGGTGGGTTCAGACTACAGACAGTGGTGGGTACAGACTACAGACAGTGGTGGGTACAGACTACAGACAGTGGTGGGTACAGACTACAGACAGTGGTGGGTACAGACTACAGACAGTGGTGGGTACAGACTACAGACAGTGGTGGGTACAGACTACAGACAGTGGTGGGTACAGACTACAGACAGTGGTGGGTACAGACTACAGACAGTGGTGGGTACAGACTACAGACAGTGGTGGGTACAGACTACAGACAGTGGTGGGTTCAGACTACAGACAGTGGTGGGTACAGACTACAGACAGTGGTGGGTTCAGACTACAGACAGTGGTGGGTTCAGACTACAGACAGTGGTGGGTTCAGACTACAGACAGTGGTGGGTACAGAATACAGACAGTGGTGGGTACAGACTACAGACAGTGGTGGGTACAGACTACAGACAGTGGTGGGTACAGACTACAGACAGTGTTGGGGAAAAGATTACAGACAGTGGTGGTTTCAGACTACAGACAGTGGTGGGTTCAGACTACAGACAGTGGTGGGTACAGACTACAGACAGTGGTGGGTTCAGACTACAGACAGTGGTGGGTACAGACTACAGACAGTGGTGGGTACAGACTACAGACAGTGGTGGGTACAGACTACAGACAGTGGTGGGTTCAGACTACAGACAGTGGTGGGTACAGACTACAGACAGTGGTGGGTACAGACTACAGACAGTGGTGGGTACAGACTACAGACAGTGGTGGGTACAGACTACAGACAGTGGTGGGTTCAGACTACAGACAGTGGTGGGTACAGACTACAGACAGTGGTGGGTTCAGACTACAGACAGTGGTGGGTTCAGACTACAGACAGTAGTGGGTTCAGACTACAGACAGTGGTGGGTACAGACTACAGACAGTGCTGAGAGGGGAGGTAGTGTGAGTGAATGCGGACGGATGCGGACGGATGCGGACGGATGCGGGGTTGGGTTGTACTCTAGGTCAGACTTGGAACCGTGTCCGAGGCATCCCTGTTCCAGGCTTAATCACCGAGGGCTGCCTCCCTCCCCCAGGTGCTCTGGCCTTATGGTCCACTAGTCTAGAACACAGATGAGCCAAAATGGTATACACAAGACCACACTGGCCTTTTCCCTGAGCACGTCTGGGTCTCTTAAAGAGAGAAGAGAACTTCCAGTAATTGGCAAGTCATAACGCTTTTATGCTTTATACATGAGTTGAACTATTTAGTGAAACCATAATTGTGTTGTGTTTTGTATTATGCACAATAAAATTATGAAAACATTTGTTTTTGAGCAAATTCAAGGTCATTGTGTAGACCGCAGTGAAAAATAATGAAGATTTGGGGGTTTTGATACCAACATGCATTCATTTCTTGCCAAGAGGAACATCCCATTAGCATAGCAGCAATGCAGTGCACAACTAGCTTTGAAGTTTCAGTGCAAGTGGACATTTTATTGATTAAGTCAATTATATTGGAAATGAATTGCTACAAGTTCCTTTTGTGTGTTTATCCAAGAGCAGCACATGTAAATGCACTCAAAGTCCATAACTACTTCTCAAGGTTAGAATCGAATGAGGAAAAAGTCCTGTGGTTTCTCTCATGGGCCTAGAATAACATCCAAACTAGCCCACACTCTTGTGTATAAAAATTATTCTAGGTAACAACTTCTATATGAATGATTGTTGTACTGTTTGTAAATTGTCATTATAACAGCCTTGTCCAGAAATTCTCTTTCTCATGAAGACCTTAGTGAAATACATCCAGCCAAGCTTACAATATTTTCAAGGAACATTTGACTCAATCCTTTTATTTCACATCAAGTGTACGTGTGATTAATCCACGAGTCTGCAGCCTGGTCTCTGCTGTAAAATAAAGCCTAATCAGTATGTACCCCTGAGACATGAGTTCACAGAGCGACTAGGTTTTCACCGAGTTCTCCCAGTGTTCTCTCCTTTGTGCCCAGGCAGGGTGGCTTCTTCTCATGCCAGGAGTCAGTAGATATGAGATTAATCAGAAGCTTCCTTTGAGGTGACAGAGAGGATTCTCGTAGGGTAAAACAAAAAGAGCAAAGCCACTGAGGGAAACAGAACAGTCCTGTGTGTGTGTTGGTTTGCTTAGAGAATAGCCACAGGGGTCCACTCCTGTCACAGCAGCACCTCCGCCTGGCCCAGTGTTACACCTATATGCCAGTGGAGTCTGGTGGGAGGAACTATAGGAGGACATGCTTATTGTAATGGCTTGAATGGAATAATTGGAACAGCATGGAATTCACGTTTGACTTTGTTCCATTTATTCCATTTCAGCCATACAATGAGCCTGTCCTCCTACAGCTCCACCCATCGGCCTCCTCTGCTATACACCCTCTGGGGGTTCTCTGATACATTAGCATGGTGACCTCAGAGGACAGCAACATCATACTCCTCTAATACGAGATAACCAAAAATCTGACAGAGCAGAGTAGTGGGGATTGGAGTGCTGCAGAAGATTTGTGCATGGCTAAAACCCATTTCAGGATTATTCAGGCTATAAGGACACAAGGCGAGACCCAAATGCAGACACAGGAGGCAGATGGTTGAGCTCCGATATTTATTATAACAAAAAGGGTAGGCAAAAGGCAGGTCGGGACAGCGAGAGTTCATAAACTAGGTCAGAGTCCAAACAGTACCAGGTGATAGACAGGCTCGAGGTCAGGACAGGCAGAGGGGTCCGGCAGGTGGATTCAGCGTCAGGACAGGCCCAGGAGGGCTCGGGAAATAACAGAGACTGGGAAAAATAGGAGCTAGGAAAACCGCTGATTAACTTGGCAAAACAAGATGAACTGGCACAGGGAGACAGGAAACACAGGGATAAATACACCGGGGACTAATGGGGAAAACAGGTGACACCTGGAGGTGGGTGGAGACAATCACAAAGACAGGTGGAACAGATCAGGGCGTGACAGGCTAAGATATTGAGAAATAGTTCCCCACATGTATAAAACGGCATGGTAAAACGAGGAAACTGTGATAAATGAAACGTTTTCCAATAATATATAATAATTGGAGGATGTGGTGGGAATACAGACAAGAAACTCCACTGAAATACTGTTTATATCTTAATAGATGTGGTAAGGAACTGCGTACTTGTTTTGGGTCTGTTGAGTTACATGGTTGGGGTTCATTATTTTGGCGCACTTTATCACAAATGACATACTGCATCAAGCAAAGACACAACTGAATTCAAATAAACACAGTCTTTGTTCAGATTAAATGAAATTGGTCATAATGGGATGGGAAAATGATTCATAATGGGATGTATTCCAAGTAAGTGTGTGTGTGTGTGTGTGTGTGTGTGTGTGTCATGGAATCTGTGTAAAAGACTGTGCCCTTTGATTTAGTCCCAGAAAAAAGCATTCAGCTCATCATTGAAATGGCCTTGGAGTCAATCACCATCAGGAGGAGTGTACTGATGTGTTAAGAGTATTAATGTGACAGTAGAGTGGTGGGTCCTTCACCATCACATTACTACAACTATCAACACAGACCCCGCAGGATCAATGTTTTATTCACATTTCATCCACACCTCCCAGTCAGCTGGCTGAGGCTATGCTACTGCTGGCTACAGCATGTGATACACTCCCCTTTCAGTTATAGACAAAGGAAGGAGAACTGTCAGCTTTAAAGTCAAGATTCCACCAGAACCCCCCCCAACCTCCTTTACTTAATCCAACACAAGCAATATTTTGACTGACAATGTCACCACAGTGCTGTGCACACAAATACATCCAGCAGCCTGAAAAATCTGGGTAATTTGTTGCTTGGGACCACAAGTCTCCTGGAGATGTCTCCAGATGTCTCCAGATGTCTCCAGGAGACTTGTGGTCCCAAGCAACAAATTACCCAGATTCTTCGGGCTGCTGGAAGTATTTGTGTAAAAACAATAACATTCTTAATATTGAGTTGCTTAAAAATCATTTTAACCTGTCTGCTCCCTTTCATCTACACTGATTAAAGTGGATTTAACAAGTGACATCAATAATGGATGATAGCTCTCACTTTGTCAACCTACGTCATGGGAAAGAGCAGGTGTCCTTAACGTTTTGCAGCTATGAACGCTGTGCTGTAAAAACGTATACACTTCCCTCCATCTCCTCTTAAAGGGAGTGAACATGCCGACAGCGGTGTTGAAATACTGCAAGAGAGGTAAAAGAAAAATCAGAGGGATAGATGGGAGAAACTGGCAGTGTAATTTCCAACTCCGAGGCACTCCACTTCTCGTTGCGTTCTGTTCCCGTAACGTCGGATTAGCATTTGGGGCACAGCGGCACTCATTAACAAACCAAAGCTACAGACTGAAGGCTGTGTCTAGTCAGGCTCTAGATGCTGCTGCATCGACTGACTAATAAGAAGCTCAAGATAATGGGACTCTAATTAAACTGTGATAGCTAGATCTAATATCTCCCATTGGAGATTGATATGTTGAAATCACATACACCCCATTTTTCTATGTAACTCTAAAGTAGACAGCAGCCTCTCTGATCCTGTCTGTTGTACCTGCAGACACAAAGTAAGGAAGGCAGCACTGAGGGTTTGGGGAGTCAGAACACACATCTCTCCACTCCTCCTTCCCGCTCTCCATGACAACAGCTCATCACGGTCGAACTCTTTTGACCTTTTCACAATCAGTTGTTTTAAGAATGCTGAGTATACATGGATAATGAAGTGAGACAGATGCCAACTGTATTGGATTAGAGACCCTGGATGGCTTGGCAAACAGGAGGGTCATTTTCACTGGGCTGGATGGACAAACCGGGAGCTACTGACAAAGACAAAGGAGAACAAGACTGAAAGATCTTCCCTAAAATGCTGTCATTTCATTGTTTTTTAATTTATGGAAAATATGTTTACATTAGCATATCATTAATACTGTATTTAACTTTGCCTATTCTCCTTGGAGTAGGATAAATAGCCCCGAAACAATTATATTAATCTCAGCTTAATTCTTATCACTGCAAAAAAACATCTTCTCCGCTCGCAGCCACTCGTAATCAATTAAGGCATTACCATATCCAGGTCCGCAGAGAATACAAAAGTATAATGCTCAAGTCTGCCTGGCCTCCTCCCTGTCACCTTGGCCAATTTTAACACCATGCAGAGGGGGGGAGAGAGCAAAGTAACAGCCACACACAACCAGGATGAGCAAACAATGCATACAACATTACCGTTGGATGACCCCCCCGCCCTCAAGGAAACTGAATTGGAGACATAGCTGATGAAGGTCACATCTCATCACACTGTACAACAGTAAAACAAGGAGAGAACATGTTACTGTACAGCTGCTATGTGATGGGTTAGGATTTTTATTTGCTCATCTCAAATATAATGAAAGGATCAAACTAATTTCACAGTCAAGTGAGAGTCAAGTGAGTCTTCTTTCTCAGGGACCTCTGTGCCCCTCATTAGTGACAGATGAACATTGCCGTTAAGGGTAGGTCATTCAAGCGTAGTGTAATAGAGCACATAATTCCTGAGTAAAGACGACAGGCAATGGCCCTATTGACATCTCTCAGTGAACAACTGCCGGTGCTTCAGCTCGAAGACTCCCATATGAGTATTCAGAATGCAGCTGTCGATAAGCGGAAACAACATCTATCAGGAAGGCCAATCCCTCCAGTCCCCCATCACTTTCCCTCAGACCTCCTTCCCCTGTCATCTCTCCTCGTCCCCGGCAGCACCAGCACCTTCCCGTGGTCCCCCAGGGCTCCCAGTCGCCTGCCCTCGAACTGGATGTTGTGTTAAAACAGCCGAGCACACTACTGGCTTGGAGGTTCAGGAGATGGAGGAACGAGTGAACAGGACGAGGGTAGGCGGTGGAGATGGAGCACATCCACTGGAGGCTGCTGCTCAGATGCACAAGCCCGAGGCACCACTGGATCTTACAGCACTGACATGTTCTCAGTCATACATTTCTACATGAACAATGGTTTTTGCATGATTCTATGCCCAATCATGAATCCTTACACGATCCATCATAAACAAAAAAAACACCCACTCACCTGAAATTACATTTCATTACCTTCATTTTCTTGCTCCAGTTTGTAGCCGATTTGTTTGTGTCGGACACCATATGCTGCCACTGAGGTTTTAAATGGGCCACACGCAGGTGGCCAGGTTGTGGGTGACCTTACCGTCTGTCTGTGTGCCAGTTGGGGGGAGCCAGTGGAAGAGGACAACGGTGTGCCCTGAAGCACTGGGCACAGCGGGCAGGAGTCAGCTCAGTGTATATTAGAATACTGGTTATGATTAGGATTGAGACGGCAGGACACTACGTTTTGACTTCCAATGCCTCGAGAACAATAAGATTTTTCTATTTAAATCAGAGGAAAAATGGTTCATTCTGAGGACAACAATAGCTGAGGGGAGGGAGGTCTGAGGTTACAGCTGCTACTAAAGCAGCATAATGCATGATGTGAGAGATTACTTTCAACCAGTAAAATAGAGAGAAATAAACAGTGTTTTTTTTTCATTTGGAAAAGACACTTTGCAGGAGGTTCTAAAACAGATATTTATACCTCACGTCAGTTGACATCGATATGAAGAGAATGCATCAACCATGTGAGCAAGTAAATAGCAAGATACTTTGGAGAGACTATTCTTTTTTCCAAAATCTTGTTTATTAAATTTAGAAAACACAATTTTGTTAACGGTTTCATAGCAATAGCAGGAAAGAACTGAAACTGAAAGAAGAGGGGTGAAGGGCCGACCCCTGAGTTTAAAACCATATCTGTGTGGAGCTCAGCTGCCAATATTTTGTCCCTGTGGGGGGTCACCTGCCTCTAACCTGGCACAAACTAAGAGCGTCAGTATGGTCATCAACAGCATGGTTTTTACCCGGGAACACGTCTAAAGAAACAGGACATAGTAAAACTCCAAAGACATCAGGTAGAAAAGTTGAATTGCAATCTTCAGTCACTCTTCAAGTCAAGGTATTTCCTGCCAAAATATACCGAATATGCAACATTAACATTTAATTAGGTTGCCAAACCATATCGGTATGTGGATTTCATCACTAGGGAGGGGGGTTCTGCACAGCTTTGGGGGAGGAAGGGGTGTATCGGGATGCAGTACAGATGTAGTCCAAAAGTGCAAACAATGTCTATGGAGTGTGGGGGGTTGTGGGGGTGTGAGCGGAGCGGGGTGGACTCCCCCCCCACCCCCATTCTTCAAGGTGCTGAGAGGGGTGACTCTCTGGAGGGGGAGCCCATCATGTCCTCTGGGGGAAACACGGTCAGTGTGCAGGCTCGGATCCCGCCCAGCGACTCAGGCAGGTCAAACACTTTGTGCCACTCGTCCTTCTCCGGGTCGTACTTCTGCACTATCTCCACCATGCAGCGGTTGTTCCATGAGTAGCCACCCACCACGTAAATCTTGCTCTCGAACACGGCCACGCCCACGTCGCTCTGGCCCCGCAGCATGGCGGCGATGGGCGTCCACAGGTCCAGGGCCGGGGAGTAGTATTCACAGCTGAGCACATCGTCGTAGTCGCTGGTGCCCCGGAAGTGATTCCCCCCGATGACGTAGAGGCGGTCGCCCACCGTGCACATACAGTGCAGGCCACGCACCGTGGTCATGGGTGCTTTCTGAGTCCATTTGTCTGCATCCGGGTCAAAGCACATCAGCTCTTTCTGAAACGTGTCGTGAGTGATTCCCCCTGCAACACAGAACAAAACAGGACCATGTTAAATAAGGTTGAAAACAGCCCTGGGGTCTAATCAAAAGCATTTAACGGACTGATCCAATGGTACTGTACCGGATGGTAACTCAACCGCGACCTACATTCAGCCCTGCCACGTTGGGTAGCATGGGGGTGTCGGGTCGGCCTTGACCAGGCCCTGTTCTGTCATGACTGTCACAGCACTGCGACTGGCCACGCAGAGCATGTTGTAATCCTGAACCCCCAGTTCACTTCCCCCAACCCCTCCTCAGAAACATCAGCCTGCTCTGCCCAGCAACACACACACACACAATAATCCCCATGCTTAGCACAACTAACATACACTGCACACATTTTCTCAGCCACATACTTGCAATAAAAGATAGATGCTACTATTTGTAACAAATTCAAAACACTATTGCAGTGCATGTGTACACACATAGGTACTGTAGTGGTGGAAAAGGAGGAATAGACAGGACACACAAAGCTGAGGAAAAGTGGGGAGAAAAAAAAAACAGGACATGTCCACAGGGAAGGCTCAAAATAAAGAGGAACACAATCCCAGCATGCATCTGGGTGGGAGCCAGGCAGCCCACCCCTCCCTGTGCTGTGCAGTGTACGCAGCGCACTGAGGATCTGAAGTACATGCCAAATGGCGCCCGAATCCCTCCAATGCTTCTGCCCAATGATCCCGCTCGCTCTCTCTTTATCCATTTCTTTCTTTTTCGTTCTACCTCCCTCATTAATCTACACCGGGCTAGTTTTAAATCAGTGGCCCAGACTAATCAGAAGTCTATAACATCAACCCCCTCCTCCTCCACCAATAGATTAAACACAGAGGCAAAGTTAGATCCATTATCTTTATTAAAGTATGCGTGTGTCATTAAAATATTCTCTGAGACAAGAAAGACATGTCAAACCCATTGATAGAATAGCAGCTTGATATGGGGTGTGGTTATTTTCTTGTTGAGCTGCATCTGACTGCC
Source organism: Oncorhynchus keta (assembly GCF_023373465.1). Taxonomy (NCBI): domain Eukaryota; kingdom Metazoa; phylum Chordata; class Actinopteri; order Salmoniformes; family Salmonidae; genus Oncorhynchus; species Oncorhynchus keta. Next base: position 46,921,383 of record NC_068431.1, read on the forward strand.
CAAGGTTAGTAACAGCTTAGAGTAACTGATGTCTCTGGCCAGCAAACTTCAGGGCTTATAATGACTGAAGGATATGTCTACTGCAGACACATATTTGCAGTGGTGGAAAAAGTACCCAATTGTCGTACTTGAGTCAAAGTAAAGATGCCTTAATAGAAAATGACTCAAATAAAAGTCACACAGTCAAAATGACTTGGTTTTAAATATACTTATGTATCAAAAGTCAATTCTATTGCTAAAATATACTTAAGTATCAAAGTATAAATCATTTCAAATTCCGTATATTAAGCAAACCAGACGGCACCACTTTCTTGTTTAATAGGGGCTCCAACACTCAGACTTAATATACAAACGAAGCATGTGTTTAGTGAGTCCGCCAGATCAAAATGTATGGAGTAAAATGTACATAATATGCTTTAGGAATGTAGTGAAAAAAGTTAAGTACAGATACCCCCAAAAAATACTTAAGTAGTACTTTCAAGTATTTTTACTTAAGTACTTTACACAACTGCATATTTGTACAGCAAATGTGGAGAGAGGGTAGATTTTGTTTCCATAGACGGGTTGGTTAAATAGCCACAAAACCGACACGTGCGCAACTATGGGGCAAAACAGACACGGTTGGCTTTGATTGTTAACATGTAAACTATATTTTGTCTCCAATGTTTGTTGAAATCCTAAATAAATATGTACAATGAGAACATCTCTCTCAAATACATCGTTACAGTTGTTGGTTAGCTAGCTAGCATTTTTGTTGTGGTTGCCATATTAGCGTTGACATGAAATCAGTCCAAACACCTCAGAACAAGACATGGTATCAAGAACAAGATGAAACAAGCTGAAACGAGTCACTTACGTTTCCCCATATGGCAGTTTCTTGTCATTATTGGTAGCTATCTGGCCATCCAGAATCACAACAACTAACAGACTTCTGCCCCATTGAAGCGTGCGCATCGTTGGTGACACTGTCAGCTAACCCATCTATATATCTGCTAGAAGACAATCTCAGAGACACAATGTTCAGTTTCTTTCCTTTCTTTCTTAGGGTGTAGATCAGCTTTAATATTGCAGATAGATTGTAGCTTCCGTCAATGTAATTGTCTTTGTTATAATTAAACATTTATCATGACAATTCATTACTGCCGTTAATTAAGTTACTCTTATGATCTCAGTTTAACGATAGTAGCTTTCATTTAGAACAAAGACAAAAGAGTTGTCAAAAGGCAATTGAAAGCATTTTGAGACTTTAAAATATATTTTTTTTCTACCTTGAAGACAGTAAATGGTTGTCCTTTCAGAGACACTTAAAGGCACCTGAGCTCATTGGTCGCGCTGTCTGGCCCGCTAGATAATATCTCACCATGATTGCCATACACTGGCACATTCATTGATCATTTTATGGCGGGGCTTTGACTCGTCGTAAAAATGTATGACCTGTTTAGAGGAAGCACAGTGCTGGCACAAATGAGACCCAAACAACCGAGGCAGGGGAACACAGAGGAGCTAGAAACCAAGGGGTCAGCAAGTTCCAGAAATGATGATAAATACAAAGGATGGCCAGATGTGAGCTTTAATGTCATTCCCCGGAAGATCTAGCCCTGGTCTTTGAACTAGGGCTGGGTGATATGGTCCAAATATCTTATCATAATATATTATTTTATATTATATTTTTTTTAACTGGATGTGCTTTATGAGTAGTAAGACCCTAGGGTGGCTTTATACTGTTCAAATTCAACGCAAAATAATTTTCAGCCTTTTTATAAATGTCTGCATTTATTGCACTCGTTGGAGATCATTTCCACGTAGGGTTGCACGATATGGGCAAACAATCTAGGCGTTATTTTCAACCAAATGTTGCAATTGCAATTAGACTTGCGATTTAGAGTGAAACACTTGGAAATAGAATGATTATTCTAATTCTATAGTTAGAATATAATAGTGGGCACTTTGAATACAGCGTTTGACACAAAAATAGGGGCGGCAGGTAGCCTAGTGGTTAGAGCAAAAGACTAGTAACTGAAAGGTTGCAAGATCGAATCCCCGAGCTGACAAGGTAAAAATCTGTCGTTCTGCCCCTGAACAACGCAGTTAACCCACTGTTCCTAGGCCGTCATTGAAAATAAGATTTAAGCCCAACATGGTAAGAAAAACTAGCCATTTGCAGATAGATGTAAGAAACACAAACTAATTATAGAACGCGAGTTGATTTACATTAAGAAGCAATGTGAAAACTGCTTCGGTGTCATCAACATTGTTGCAGGTGCTGCATTGACCATGCAGACTGAACGCACGTTGTCTTGTGGTCGAGGAACACGCTCCTTGAGTAACGGGCGGGGCTAGGTCTGTGTGGAAAGCAGCATGGAGAGAGACAGAGCGGAGAGAGATGACTCAAGTATCTAAGTAAACTAGAGCAATGGACATTACAGACGACATATCACATTTAACAAACCAAACATTCAAATGCCATTATGGAAGGTAAAGCAAAAACCCAAACCGGTCCGTGCATCAATACCGGTATATCGTAAAATACGGTATACCGCCCAGCCCTACTTTGAACAGGCCGGTACAGTGGGGCTGGGCGGTATACCGTATAAGGGTATTTATTGTTTGATTTGTTAAATGTGATATGCCGTGTGTAACGTCCATTTTTAGAGTTTAAACCGCTACTTGAGTCATCGCTCTCTAGGCTCTCTCGCCCTCTCTCCATGCCACTTTTCACACAGACATAGCCCCGCCCCGTCACTCAAGGAGCGCATTTGTTGTTGCTTGACTATGAGACACTTGCGTTCAGTCAACATGGTTGTGTCACAGTAGTGGTAGTGAGAAGCCGTGCTCGCTGAGTGTCTGAGCCCCCCCTGGGAGTGGGAGCAGAGCTGTGATGGCCTGTGGCTTGACTCAATGTGTCAGCTCCATTCACCTGACAGGATGCCTTCAGACAACACGACAGCACAGCCACCACCCAGCACCTGATCTGGAATGACAGCAAGACACGGCCTGCACCCCCACGTGGGCCACCTTGCACAGTGAGGTCGTGACCCCTGAGACATGGGGTGGAGCAGGAGGGCCGATCCCCAACAGAGACACGCTGGCTGATGATGTCTCCGTTCCACCCGACTTCCATCACTAGTGAGAGTTTATAAACATGTGGGCTGTCAGGAAAGCTAATCTCGGCATGTGTCCAGTTTCCCTGTAGGAATGCAGCTTGCCCCGGTGCTTGAGGGGAGCTTGTTTAATTAATAAGCTTTACAGTACAGACCTCTATCTAGAATGGTGGAGACACATTTCATTTGGAAAGTATTCAGAGACCTTCCCCTTTTCCACATGTTGTTAAGTTACAGCCTTATTCTAAAATGGATTAAATAAAATAAAAAATCCTCATCAATCTACACACAATAATGACAAAGCGAAAACAGGTTTTTAGAAATGTTAGCAAATGTATTAAATTAAAAACAGAGATACCCAATTTACATAAGTATTCAGACCCTTTGCTATGAGACTCGAAATTGAGCTCAGGTGCATCCTGTTTCCATTGATCATCCTTGAGATGTTTCTACAACTTAATTGGAGTCCACCTCTGGTAAATTAAATCGATTGGACATGATTTGGAAAGGCACACACCTGTCTATATAAGGTCCCAGAGTTGACAGGGCATGTCAGAGCAAAAACCAAGCCATGAGGTTGAAGGAATTGTCCGTAGAGATCAGAGACAGGATTGTGTCGAGGCACAGATCTGAGGTACCAACATTTTTCTGCAGCATTGAAGGCCCCAAAGAACACAGTAGCCTCCATAATTCTTAAATTGAAGAGGTTTAGAACCACCAAGATTCTTCCTAGAGCTGGCCGCCCGGGCCAAACTGAGCAATCAGGGGAGAAGGGCCTTGGTCAGGGAGGTGACCAAGAACCCGATGGTCACTCTGACAGAGCTCCATAGTTCCTCTGTGGAGATGGAAGAACCTTCCAGAAGGACAACCATCTCTGTAGCACTCCACCAATCAGACCTTTGTGGTAGTGGCCAGACAGAAGCCATTCCTCAGTAAAAGGCATGACAGCCCACTTGGAGTTTGTCAAAAGACACCAAAAGGACTCTGACCATTCTCTGGTCTGATGAAACCAAGATATCTTTAGCCTCAATGCCAAGAGTCACATCTAGAGGAATCCTGGCACCATCCCTACGGTGAAGCATAGTGTGCCAGTCTGACCATAAGCCACATGCCAAACATTGACAGAAATACATAAAGGTTGAGGCGGTAAGCGCCATCAGCCAGGAAGCTAAAATGCCAAAGCTATAGCCACCAGGCCCATGTTGTTCTTCTACTGGAGTCTGAGGCTGGATCAGAGCAGGTGAGGTGCCACTGGGTGAAGGAGGGTTAAGATGTTAGTAGTAGGCTATGAGGTGTCTTTGTTATGCTTATTAACACCGTGCCCAGAGGCCGGGGGAGATTAACATAACCTCACCTGTGTGTTGGAGCTGCACCTCCTGCACAGTCATCAACCCCTCCCTCTTTTCCTCTCACTCCCTCCCTCTCTTTCTCTCTGTAGAGCACCACTTTGTATTAGTCACACATCTCCATAAGGCAGGATTTGTTTTCAATCCTATGAAGTGAACAAGCACTGGGCTGACTCCTACAGAGAGACAGGGGATTAGTCGCACCCAAGTCTACCACACAATCACTACTTCCAACCATCTTTACAATACCCCCCAACCGAAATAGCACAGAGAACTGGACTCCAGTGGTGTGATATAGGAGGGAGGGAGGGGTGAGAAGGAGCAGGGTCTGCAGGACTCCACTGTATGACCTTGTAATGAAGGATGCTTTACTGACACCACAGCCCGCTGTTTGGCGACGGACGGATGGCCCACTCTCTGCTCCATCTTATGGCTAATGTGGGACTGAAACGATTAGGAAGCGTGACTGTCAAACATGTGAGGCTTTAGTCACCCACAGAAAACCCACACAACTATCTTGTAGGACACCAGTCACTCTCTCAAAGAGAGCACTGCCATCTGGTACAGTCAGTGGCTCTAAAATATAAGTACAGTCAAATGGGAAAAGAGCCTCCCTCCAAGCCCTGGATCTAATAGGACTAAACTACCCACTGGCATTAGTAACTTGATTTGGAGCCACGTACGTACCCGAAATATACATGTAACCGCCGTACACCGTCCCTGCGTGGCCGTAGTGTGGCTCGTTCATTTTGGCGACGTACGTCCACTCGTTTGTCCTCGGGTTGTAGCACTCCACCGTGGCTGCATGGGGGAGAAAGAGATAGCAGAAAAAAACGGAGTATTGAGGAGAAAGTAGGTCAAGAGAGAAGGAAAACAAACAGCTGCAAATGAGGCCTTGGAGGGTCTCAGTGTGGGAGCTGCTGAACTAGAGACGTAAATAGAGATCCCCCCCACCAACCACCACTCCACTCCCAAGCCCTTCAGTGTTTACTGCAGTAACTCTAGTCTACACACAGACTAGAGAGGTTCTGGGGCATATTCACTCCCCATTACACAATTAAGGCCTATACGGTAGCAATATTTTTGTATTATGGATCCCCATTAGCTCTTCCAGGGATCCAGCAAGAACTAGAAGTAACGTACAAAAACTAAGGCAGTAACACACAATATTCAAACATTTGGACACACCTATTCATTCAAGGGTTTCTCTTTATTTTTTATTATTTTCTACATTGTAGAAAACTATGAAATAACATATGGAATCATGTAGTAACCAAACATTTTTAAACAAATCAAAATATATTTTGTAATTGAGATTCTTCAAAGTAGCCACCCTTTGCCTCGATGACAGCTTTGCACACTCTTGGCATTCTCTCAACCAGCTTTATGAGTTAGTCACCTGGAATGCAATTTTCACTAATGCTCGTGGCTGAATGGAAGCAATTACCCGCAGCAATGTTCCAACATCTAGTGGAAAGCCTTCCCAGAAGAGTGGAGGCTGTTATGGCAGCAAAGGGGGGGACCAACTCCATATTAATGCCCATGATTTTGGAATGAGATGTTTGACGAGCAAGTGTCCACATACTTTTAGCCATGTAGTGTATCTATATATATATTTTTTACATTTGATTTTAATGCTTGTGTGAGGTACTTTATGGATAATAGAGTTCCATGTAGCCATGGCTCTGTGTAGTACTGTGCACCTCCCATAGTCTATTCTGGACTGTGAAGAGACCTCTGGTGGCATGTCTTGTGGGGTATACATGGGTGTTCGAGCTGTGTGCTGGCAGTTTAAACAGACAGCTCGGGCATTCAACGTCAGTACTTACAAAAACAAATTGTGTTGAAGTCATTTTCTCCTCTACTTTGAGCCATGAGAGATTGGCATGCATATGATTAATGTTAGCTCTACGTAAACATTTAAGGGCCAGTTGTAATTTCCCCAAGTCCATCTTTGTGGCACCTGACCACACGTCTGGGCAGTAGTCTAGGTGCGACAAAACTAGAGCCTGCAGGACGTGCCTTGTTGATATTGTTGTTAAGGCAGAGCAGCGCTTTATTATGGACAGACCTCTCCCCATCTTAGCTACTGATGCATCAATATGTTTTGACCATAACAGTTTACAATCCAGTGTTACTCCAAACAGTTTAGTCTCCTCAACTTGCTCAATTTCCACATTATTCATTTCAAGATTTAGTTGAGGTTTAGGGTTTAGTGAATGATTTGTCCCAAATGGTTATAGTTTGAAATATTTAGAACTAATTCCCTGCCACCCATTCTGAAACTGACTGCAGCTCTTTGTTAAGTGTTGCTGTAATTTCACTCGGTGTAGTAGCTGATGCGTATAGTGTTGAGTCATCCGCATACATAGACACACAGGCTTTCCTCAGAGCCAGGTCATTAGTAAAGATTGAAAAAACTAAGGTGCCTAGATAGCTACCCAGGGGAATTCCTGATTCTGTTTGAGAGGCTACCATTAAACAATACCCTCTGTGTTCTGTTAGACAGGTAATCCACAACATAGCAGGGGGTGTAAAGCCATAACATCTACGTTTTCAAGCAGCATACTATAAATCGATAATGTCAAAAACCGCACTGAAGTCTAACAAAACAGCTCCCACAATCTTTTTAAAATAAATTTCTCTCAGCCAATCATCAGTCATTTGTGTAAGTATTGTGCATGTTTAACCTGTTGAGTGTAGGGGGCAGTATTTTGATGTTTGGATGAAAAACGTACCCAAATGAAACTGCCTATTTCTCAGGCCCAGAATCTAGAATATGCATATAATTGTCAGATTAGGATAGAACCCCTTTAAAGTTTCCAAAACGGTCAAAATATTGTCTGTGAGTATAACAGAACTGTATTGCAGGCGGAAACCTGAGGAAAATCCAACCCGGATGTGCTGTTTTTCCTGAAAGCTCTCTGTTCCATTGCCTGCCGTCGCTCCATTTTAAAGGGATATCAACCAGATTCCTTTTCCTATGGCTTCTTCATGTTGTGAACATTTTTTAGACATAGTTTCAGACTTTTATTTTTAAAAATGAGCGAGAAAGATCACATCGCGTCATTGTATGGCTGGGTGACAGCAGCGTTTTGCATGCGCAACAGCTTGGAGCAGACATTTTCTCTCTCTCTCCTATTGAAGAAGCTACAGTCCCGGTTGAAATATTAGCGATTATATATTGTAAAAACAACCTGAGGATTGATTATAAAAACGTTTGACATGTTTCTACGAACTTTACGGATACTATTTGGAATTTACGTCTGCTCCGTCGTGACCGCTCGAGCCTGTGGATTTCTGAACATAACGCGCCAACCAAATGAAGGTATTTTGGATATAAAAATAATCTTTATGGAACAAAAGGAACATTTATTGTGTAACTGGGAGTCTCGTGAGTGCAAACATCCGAAGATCAAAGGTAAGCGATTCATTTTATTGCTTTTCTGACTTTCGTGACCAATCTACTGTCATGACGTTAGCCTGGGGGTAGGTTTATGACAGTCATAAATACCTCTTCCTCCCCTTTTTCCTCTCTCTACCCTACTGATGTTACATTTGAAAACCCCTTGGTTAACATAGAGATTCTGGGAACATCAGAAGGTGGGGGGGAGAAATGAACTATATTCTGGTAATCCGACCAATTGAACATATCCTGTGGTACTTAATGAATATGATGTCAGTTCGGTTGTCATCTGAAACATTCTCATCAATGGTAAGATGACAATCTCTACAGTGGAAAGCCTACACATCAGAGTTATCGGATTCACATGGAATTGTTGTTCAATTTAAGTGATTGAATATGAAGTTATTTGTGATGGGATGAAATGTGATTTTAGCTTCTAAAATGTGAGATTTGGGTTTTCATAAGGTTAGGGCTCTGCTCAATCAGTGGCCCACCCCTGTGAAGTGACAGGGGTTATAAAACTTTTCAGACACACCCTTTTCAGACACACTCGCTCCACTATATAAAGCCTTGACGACAATGTAACCTCCTGTTCCGAGGATGTGAGGACGACGGTCTGATGTCAGAAGGGTTCAGATAATAACTACAGAACGAAGCCAATATCAGCGTGAGCTTTGGTTGGGAATGGTATGAATTTTGAACCCTTATTCACTACAGAAGTGATACCTCCTAGCCGTTGAGTTAGCAACAGCAGCTGCAAACGGGGGTTAGGAAGGAACAGACAGAGTATCCCGTCTATCACACAACGATGTTACTACAACGTATCCAATTGACCACCAGAGACATTCTTCAAAGGATAAAGGACTCGGTTTGGCAACACGGCCTTCCATCTACCAACAACCTACTGAAGCGCAGCTCAGAGTAAATATTTATCGCATTTTCCTTTACCAAATGGGCGGTAATTTAGAATGCATAAGATACTCTATTTACGATAGCACAGCTCCTTCCTTTGTTACTCAGTCTTCCCGCTCTTTCACTCAAACCCAGCCCTTTTCTTTTGTGTAACAAGCTGTCATATCTGTTCCGCCCGCTAGGGCCGTTTTCCTTTATGACGTAATTTGTAATCAAGTTATGATTAATTATGTGTACGTGTAATTCTGTGTGATTAGTTAGGTATTTAGTAAATAAATAATTAAACCCAATTTTGTATTATTATGTATAATATTGCTGATTCAATTTGTTAGCCAGGGTTTGTGAAGATAACCAAGAATTTACAACTTTCAGATGAGACCAACTGAAGGTGACGATTAATATTGACTGCTAGTGATGTAAAATATTACTAGGTCTTTAAGAGTTTATTCGGAAGATAACAGCTCTATAAATATTATTTTGTGGTGCCCCGACTCTCTAGTTAATTACATTTACATGATTAGCTCAATCAGGTAATATTAATTACGTATAAATTATTTTATAGAATAGCATGTCATATTACTTAATCCGGCATAGCCAAAGACACGACACTACTTGGCTGCTAGCTGTTTGTAATGTTTCGTCTGCTGAGAGATGTCGTTACATAAACGCTTGGTATGCTTTCGCCGAAAAGCCTTTTTGAAATCTGACACGCCAGGTGGATTAACAACGAGCTAAGGGATGGGTGCATCAAGAAGTTGATGCCCTTCTCTATAAGCGTGCAGAAAGTTTGTTGTTAATTTATTTACTGATCCTCAACACTGGGGCCCCACAAGGGTGCGCTCTCAGCCCTCTCCTGTACTCCCTGTTCACCCATGACTGCCTGGCCATGCCCGCTTCCAATTAAATCATCAAGTTTGCAGACGACACTGCAGTGGTAGGCTTGATTACCAACAATGACGAGACGGCCTACAGGGAGGAGGTGAGGGCCCTAGGAGTGTGGTGTCAGGAAAATAACCTCACACTCAACAAAACACAGGAGATGATGATAGTGGACTTCAGGAAACAGCAGAGGGAGCACCCCCCATCCACATCGACGGGACAGTGGTGGAGAAGGTGGAAAGTTAAGTTCCTCGGCATACACATCACAGATAAACTGAAATGGACAGCGTGGTGAAGGCGGAGCAACAGCGCCTCGTTCAACCTCAGGAGGCTGAAGAAATTTGGCTTGTCACCAAAAACACAGCAAACTTCCTCACACTTGACACTGGGGGCAAAAGGCACGTATAATTATTTAGTGATGGTGTAGGCTAGCCCGAGGGCCAGACTGGGATGTTCACTCTGCACTGTCTGGGCACTCGATTTGTTAGGTCAGAAAAAGATTTGTCCAATCATGTTTCCAGACAGAGTTAAAAGCTGATTTCTCAAGCTGGCTGGCACACAGGCGGACTGGTAGAGGAGTCTGCATATGTCAGTTAGAAATCATAATTTAGCCTAAAGGAGAAACTGGGCTGTCCAGACGATAAGGTCAAACACTCAATCCTCCTATTTCCTGGTCACAAGAGGCAATAACCCTGACCTCGCAGTATTGATAGGTTGACCCAGTTAGTGAGTATGTGTTCCTGCCTGTGGCAAATGGCCCATTGTTCGTGAGGGCCCCAGGTCTCCATAGGTGATCTCCTATTGCTCTGATTATATCATAGTCAAGAGGATCTTCCTGGACCCTCCACTCTCTTCACTGATGTGCTTTGTGTGCCGAATGTGAGAGTAAACATATCCCAAGAGTAAAATCAGCACCATGTTGGCACAAAGAGACTAATTCCTGGCTGAGACTCAATATGGGCTTACTTTGGGTCTAATCCAGGCCCAAATAGAAAGAGCTCTGGCTACAGCTCTGACATAGAAGTCCCAGTGAACCAAATGGATGTACTCCAATTCAAAGCATCAACAGCGTAGGGCCATAGCGTTCACATTAGACCTACATCACGTTTCATCGTTCTCACGTCACAGATATTTGATGTGAGAACTTGTCAAAGGGGAGGCAACCTAGGCCTTATTAACAGTCCAACTCATTCTAAGAAGAACAAATATATTTTAAGGAATTTTACTGGGAGACTAAAATAGCAGCAGCAGGCATTAGTGATTCTTTAGAACAACAGTAATTAGTCTGCTGTTCTTTCTCTATCCCCCACTAAACAATAACTGATGACGTGCAAGAATGCATTCTGAAAAATATCCAAACCTAATACATTAAATAATAGGTCTGTCTCGCTACCAAGTACATTTGCACTCGTCTCCAGAGTGCTTGGTATAAATGCAAATGAGTGCTCAAGAGCTTTGGTTGCATGCTGCTATATTTACAAGAGCTTCCTACATTATTGAAACAGAGAAAGCAGTGCTGTCATTGTTCCTCCCATGTTTGTACTCTGGCTGTCCTAGTAGATTGGATTAATATGACAAAAGCTTCCACATGGACAGTTATGGAGAGTGGCCATAGATGTATTAACAGGATGGTTGGCCCGTAAACCTGCAAATATAACCATGTCATCCATCATAACTTTGGTTTAATAACACATATGTTTGTGTTTGTGTGTGTCACAGCCCTGACCGAGAGGGGATCCTTTTATGTTCTTTAAATCTTTTCAAATAATATGACAGAACCTGTCACAAATCGAGGTTTCAAAACTCTCCTTCCTCCGCATGGTTACATCATCAGGATGTACAAAAGGATCAAATCTGTGCTGCTAAAATCTGAAACAATTGATAGAATGTCTGAGTGCCAGACTGGCTTCCGGAGGATAACAGGCAGTGACCAGCACAGGAGACTGGTGCTGCTTTTCACTAGTATACACCCCTGGGAAATGGGTGTTTCATAGGTAGACACTGAGGACTTGTGAAGAGCAGAATCAACAACCTCTGCATAATCAAACCTGTTGCTTTGTGAGATGTTAACCATCGAAGACGTAAACCCGTGTTCACAGTTAGTCATTGTTATGTAAGTGCAACCCGAAAAGTAGGTTAACCGATAAATCGGTCAGGTTCTACCAAAAAGCCCCAGCGGTCTTACTTTGACGCCAAGTCAGAGCAGGTCCACTGAGGCTATGGCACAGGCCGTGGAGGTGGAAACACTAAACTCTGAAGACTTTCGGTAAAGCACTGGTGTAAATCCTCAAGGAAATGCACCATGGGTGAGTTGAGTGAATATCCATTCTACCCGTTCAGAGTGAACTAGTACACACACACACACACACACACACACACACACACACACACACACACACACACACACACACACACACACACACACACACACACAGGTGGGCCATGAGAAGCCACGCCCACTGTGGTAATTACAGACCAGAGCCCAGAGGAGAAGAGAGGATAGCATGACCTGGCCAGCCTGTCCCATGGACTCTACAATTAGAGGGTGGCACCACTCTGTGGTCTGCACTCTGCAATTAGGTGCTGACTAGGTGCTGGGCTGGGCACTGACATCAGCTCAGTGTTCTGGAATGCTACTTACAAACATTCCACTTGCCTGTCTCCCTGGCTCTGACTACCTCCCCTTTCTCCTCTCCTCTTCCTGTTGTTGCTTCTGCTGCTGCTGTTCACAGGGTCTGGCTGCAGCTAGTCCTCCCTCATCTCATACTACACTCCGGTCCAGGGCTATAATCACAATCACACAGCCATGCCACATGTGCACCTGTGCTACACCATTTTGCTGTGAATTGGTTGGCATCTATGCTGATACAATGCTACATTGTTACAGTGTGCACCTTGTGCTTGCCTATGACCATTTCCCATGAAATGTCCTTTCCGGACATACCCAGACACCTATACAGAAGTATGTGGAGTTGGCTGTTTCAGCCACAACCGTTGCTGACAGGTGTATAAAATTGAGCACACAGCCATGCAATCTCCATAGACAAAAATTGGCAGTAGAATGGGCTTACTGAAGAGCTCAGTGACTTTCAACGTGGCACCGTCATAGGATGCCGCCTTTCCAACAAGTCAGTTTGTCAAATTTCTGCCCTGCTAGAGCTGCCCCAGTCATCTGTAAGTGATGTTATTGTGAAGTGGAAACATCTAGGAGCAACAATGGCTCAGGTAAGGCCACACAAGCTCACAGAACGGGACCGCCGAGTGCTAAAGCGTGCAATGTGTAAAAATTGTATGACCTCGGTTGCAACCTCACTATCGAGTTCCAAACTGCCTCTGGAAGCAACGTCAGCACAAGAACTATTACTTGGAGCTTCATGAAATGGATTTATATGGCTGAGCAGCCACACACAAGTCTAAGATCACAATGCGGAATGCCAAGTGTTGGCTGGAGTGGTGTAAAGCTCGCCGCCATTGGACTCTGGAGCAGTGGAAACGCCTTCTCTGTAGTGATGAATCACGCTTCACCATCTGGCAATCCGACAGACAAATCTGAGTTCAGTGGATGCCAGGAGCAGTGGTGGTTCTAGCTTGTGTGGATCCCTGGGCCCCCCCAAAAGCACCATTCCGCACTGTCATTTTTTATTCAGACATTTGGAACACAAATAAACATTCATAACACAAAAAACTATTTAAATATCAAAATAAACTCAGCAAAAAGTTAACATACCTTTTTCAGGACCATGTCTTTCAAAGATAATTCGTAACAATCCAAATAACATCACAGATTCATTGTAAAGGGTTTAAACACTGTTTCCCATGCTTGTTCTATGAACCATAAACAATTAATGAACATGCACCTGTGGAACGGTCATTAAGACACTAACAGCTTACAGACGGTAGGCAATTAAGGTCACAGTTATGAAAACTTAGGACACTAAAGAGGCCTTTCTACTGACTCTGAAAAACACCAAAAGAAAGATTCCCAGGGTCCCTGCTCATCTGTGTGAACGTGCCTTTGGCATGCTGCAAGGAGGCAGATGTGGCCAGGGCAATAAATTGCAATGTCCGTACTGTGAGACACCTAAGACAGCGCTACAGGGAGACAGGATGGACAGCTGATCGTCCTTGCAGTGGCAGACCACGGGTAACAACACCTGCACAGGATCGGTACATCCAAACATCACACCTGCGGGACAGGTACAGGATGGCAACAACAACGGTCCGAGTTACACCAGGAACGCACAATCCGTCCATCAGTGCTCAGACTGTCTGCAATAGGCTGCGAGAGGCTGGGCTGAGGGCTTGTAGGCCTGTTGTAAGGCAGGTCCTCACCAGACATCACAGGCAACAACGTTGCCTATGGGCACAAACCCACCGTCGCTGGACCAGACAGGACAGGAAAAAAGTGCTCTTCACTGACGAGTCGCGGTTTTGTCTCACCATGGATGATGGTCGGATTCGCATTTATTGAAGGAATGAGCGTTACACTGAGGCCTGTACTCTGGAGCACGATCGATTTGGAGGTGGAGGGTCCGTCATGGTCTGGGGAGGTGTGTCACAGCATCATCGGACAGAGCTTGTTGTCATTGCAGGAAATCTCAACGCTGTGCGTTACAGGGAAGACATCCTCCTCCCTCATGTGGTACCCTTCCTGCAGGCTCATCCTGACATGACCCTCCAGCATGACAATGCCACCAGCCATGCAACTCATTCTGTGCGTGATTTCCTGCAATCAGGAATGTCAGTATTCTGCCATGGCCAGCAAAGAGCCTGGATCTCAATCCACTTGAGTACATCTGGGACCTGTTGGATCTGAGGGTGAGGGCTTGGGCCATTCCCCACAGAAATGTCTGGGAACTTGCAGGTGCCTTGGTGGAAGAGTGGGGTAACATCTCACAGCAAGAACTGGCAAATCTGGTCCAGTCCACGAAGAGGAGATGCACTGCAGTACTTAATGCAGCTGGTGGCCACACCAGATACTGACTGTTACTTTTGATTTTGACCCACACTTTGTTCAGGGACACATTATTCCACTTCTGTTAGTCACATGTCTGTGGTACTTGTTCAGTTTATGTCTCAGTTGTTGAATCTTGTTATGTTCATACATCATGTTAAGTTTGCTGAAAATAAACGCAGTTGACAGTGAGAGGACATTTCTTTTTTTGCTGATATTTTTGATATATTCACAGTATTACATTATTACAAATTAACTGTGGTTTACTTGGTAGCATTTCGTAGTGTGACTGATTTTACTAATTGCATTAGTACTGTACAAAGTTAGAGGTGCGGTATTTGATAGATTCCCCCAACGCTACCCTACCTCGGGCTTCCAGTGAGGCGACCTGAGGTCAACCTACCCCCGCCTCCCTCCCCATCTCGTACTTCTGAGTGGGAGACCTACCCAGGCAGTAGCCTGCCAAGTTCACAAACTAGAATCAGGGCGCCCACTCTGACAAGGTTAATTGACCCACAGTCCCACACGGTGACATGATATCATGACGTGACGTGCAAATGAGCGATAGAAAACCGATCGCGCAAATATCACAATTTTTTGGTGCAGGCGTGCCGCCCTCGGCAAGATGCCGACCTGAGCAGCTGCCCATGTCGCCACTGGCCAGGAGAACACAACCTCCCCAAATGCATAGTGCCAACTGTACAATTTAGTGGAGGATGAATAATTGTCTGGGGCTGTTTTTCATTGTTTGGACGAGGCCCCTTCATTCCAGGGAAGGGAAATCTTAACGCTACAGCATACAATGACATTCTAAATGATTCTCTGCTTCCATCTTTGTGGCAACAGTTTGGGAAAGGCTCTTTCCTGTTTCAGCATGACAATGCCCAGCATGCACAAAGCAAGGTCCGCGAGGAAGCAAGATCAGCGAGGAAGAACTTGACTGGCCTGCACAAAGTCTTGACCTCAACTCCCTCAAACACCTTTGGGATGAATTGGAACCCCAACTGTGAGCCAGGCATCAATCGCCCAACATCAATGCCCAACCTCACTAACACTCTTTTGGCTGAAATGGAAGCAAGTCCCAGCAGCAATGTTCCAATGTCTAGTGGAAAGCCTTCCCAGAAGAGTGGAGGCTGTTACAGCAGCAAAGAGGGGACCACTTCCATATTAATACCCATGATTTTGGAATGAGATGTTCGACGAGCAGGTGTCCACACACTACATGGCTAAAAGTATGTTGCAGCATTAGAGCAGGACTAAAAGCAGAGTAATAAGCTGTGCGTAATCATTTCAACTCACCCAGCTCCCCCGCAGCGTTGCGGCCGCCCACGGCGTAGAGGTGTCCTTTGAGAGCGCTGAGGTGGAAGAAGGTGCGTTTCTCGTTAAGGCACGCTACCTGCATCCACTTATTGTAGCGCGGATCGTACCGGAACACTGTGTCCACCGCCGTCTTGCCTTTGGTGTCGTAGTTGCTCTGGCCCCCCACCACGTAGAGGAAGTTTCCGATGACGGCGATGCCGTGCTGGTAGCGCGGTGCGTCCATTGGCGCCAGCGCCTTCCACTCGTGGGCCTTCTCGTCAAACAGGCGCAGCTCCTTACTGACCACCAGCTGCTGGCGCAGGACGCCGCCCAGGGTGACCAGGTGGCCGCTGTCTGAGCGGATGGCCGTTCTCTCTGACTGCATGACTGGCTGCATGTAGGGCATCATCTGGTAGTTACTGGCCTCCAAAAGGAGGTTGACGCAGGTGTTGTCGGTGCGCATAAAGTCCACCGTTTGCACGTGGTTGATGAGCTCCTGGGGGTTCATGAGGGGGAAGCGGATGTTCTTCATGAGCTTGGGGGCGTGGTCCATGCGTCCGTCCTCATAGCGGAGCCAGCGGCATGCAGCCTTGAACAGGTCCAGCTCGCTGCAGTGCTTCAGACTGTTACTGGACAGAACGAAGGCCAGCCGCTCAAAGGGCAGCTTGACAAAGTCCCCCGTACCCAGCAGCGAGGGGAAGTTCTTGAGGATGAAGTTGTTAACGTATTTGTCTACCTCCGTGAGGTTGTATGCGTTAGCGATGCGCCCCACCTCCACACAGTTATCCAGGGACACCTGCAGCCAAGGAGAAAGGGAAAGCAGTGAGAAGCAACCACTCGAAATCACACACCAACTTTTGCTTAGACCCGTGGTTTAAAATGGAAAAAAGCTCCACTGCAGGTCCCCACAAGCGAAATAGGGCAAATGTGACAAAGTAGCGGATTATAAAAATGCATCTAAAACCTTTTGTAGGTGAACACGCCATTTTAGACCAGGTATAATAAACCTCAGGTCTAAGCAAAAGTTGACAAGTATGGCCCCAGTGTTTTTATCCCAGATCAAGTCCAAATGTAGACATTAAAGTAAGCGGGGGGGCTGAGCAGGCTGTATGAGCAGGCTGTGTTAGGCTCCTTACCCCAGATATGAGAAAGACCTTGCAGAAGTCGAGCACAGGTAGGATCTGGAGGAAGCTGGCTGCCTCCAGTGTGTCCTGCAGGTTCTCCATGTTGAGAGACAGCTTGGCCGTGTAGATGAAGTCTATGATCTTCTTCAGGCCTATACGGTTGACACCATGAAGTTTGATGCACATTAAATCCTGTTCCTTCATTCCACCTGCATGATGAGGAGAGAGAAAAGACTAAACATATTACATAAAGTAGGGATGTGCATCTATCCCTTTCAAGATTATTTGATATGTATCTAGATACATGGGCTCCGATACGATGCAAGAACGATACGTTATAGTTGAGAAATTATTATGTGCGATTCGATTTGTTGCAGAAACACATTCATTTTCCCATTCTAAATTCGAGTTCATGAGCTGGGCCTCTCTGAGCTGGATGTGTCTGAGCTGATTTCTCTGTGTGTGTGTTTAAATGATGTATGTCTATGGTGTATACTATGTAGGCACCTGATCTGAGCCGTAAGGGAGGCTAAGCATCTACCACCCCACTACCGCTATCAGATTGGGGTGCCTACAATTCAAATGACAGTTGTCTCCAGTAGCTTACTTTTAAGTAAAGCACAATTTTTACAGTGCCTTTAATATGACTTTTCGTCTGAACTTTCACCTGGACTTGCCCGCGCCTCATGAATTTAGGTACTAAACGCGCAAACAAAAATGAGGTATTTGGACATAAATTATGGACTTTATCGAACAATACAAACATTTATTGTGGAACTGGGATTCCTGGAAGTGCATTCTGATGAAGATCATCAAAGGTAAGGGAATATGTATAATGCTATTTCTGACTTCTGTTGACTCCACGACATGGGGGTATCTGCATGGCTTGTTTTTGTGTCTGAGTGCCGTACTCAGATTATTGCATGGTTTGCTTTTTTGAAATCTGACACAGCGGTTGCATTAAGGAGAAGTGGATCTAAAATTCCATGCATAACACTTGTATCTTTTAGCAATGTTTATTATGAGTATTTCTGTAAACTGATGTGGCTCTCTGCAAAATCACCGGATGTTTTGGAACTACTGAACATAACGAGCTAATGTAAAAGATTTTTGTAAACATACATGTATTGTTTAACATGAAGTCCTATGAGTGTCATCTGATGAAGATCATCAAAGGTTAGTGATTCATTTTATCTCTATTTCTGATTTTGTGACTCCTCTCTTTGGCTGGAAAATGGCGGTTTTTCTGTGACTAGGTGCTGACCTAACAATCGTTTAGTGTGCTTTCGTCGTAAAGCCTTTTTGAAATCGGACACTGTGACTGGATTTACAACAAGTTTATCTTTAAAATGGTGTAACATACTTGTATGTTTGAGGATTTTTAATTATGTGATTTCTGTTGTTTTGAATTTGGCGCCCTGCAATTTCACTGGCTGTTGGCGAGGTGGTACGCTACTGTCCCACATATCCCAGAGAGGTTAACATGATTTTTGAATGACTACCTCATCTCTGTACCTCACACATACAATTATCTTTCTAAGATGCATCAGTGGATTTTAAAAACAACCCTCACAAAGGGCACATATTGGTAGATGGGTAAAAAAAACAAAAAAAAAACCAGACATTGTATATCCCTTTGAGCATGGTGAAGTTATTAATTACACTTTGGATGGTGTATCAATACACCCAGTCACTACAAAGATACAGGCGTCCTTCCTAATTCAGTTGCTGGAGAGGAAGAAAACTGCTCAGGGATTTCATCATGTCCTTAACGATTAAAAGCATATCCATAACATGATGCAGCCACCACTACGCTTGAAAATATGGAGACTGGTACTCAGTCATGTGTTGTATTGGATTTACCTAGTTGCTAACAGGATGCATTTTTATTCTGTACAGGCTTCCTTCTTTTCACTTTGAAACAGTTTAATGGCTGTGCTAGGCAAAAACTGAGGATGGATCAACAACATTGTAGGTACTCCACAATACTAACCTAATTAACAATGTGAAAAGAAGGAAGCCTGTACAGAATAAAAATGCATCCTGTTTGCATCAAGGCACTAATATTATACTGCAAAAAATTGTGGCAAAGCAATTCACTTTTTGTCCTGAATACAAAGTGTAATGTTTGGGGCAAATCCAATACATCACATTACTGAGTACCAGTCTCCATATTTTCAAGCATAGTGGTGGCTGCATCATGTTATGGGTATGCTTGTAATCGTTAAGGACTGGGGAGTTTTTCAGGATTAAAAAAAAACTGAATGGAGCTAAGCACAGGACAAATCCTAGAGGAAAACCTGATTCAGTCTGCTTTCCACCAGACACTGGGAGAATTCATCTTTCAGCAGGACAGTAACCTAAAACACAAGGTCGAATCTACACTGGAGTTGCATACCAAGAAGACTGAATGTTTCTGAGTGACCAAGTCACCATTTTGACTTTAATCTACTTGAAAATAACAAAAATCTATAAAATAAAATCTACAAAGAATAACAACAAAAAATATCTAGTTAACAGAAGAAAGGAAGACAAAATAAGGACAAAAGGACGGAAGAAAAAGGAAAAGAAAGAGGACAACAAAGTGAAACAGTCAGCACTTCTATTGCAACTTCGTATTTCGTCGTCCTAACGTAGTCTACACTGCTATCTGCCCAGCAGCTAGCCAGCTAGCAAACGTCCACCGTCTACCCAATAGCAGCACTGTAGAAACTATTACACTCAACTGAACGACTTGATTAGTGTAGTGTTAGCTAGCTACATAGTTGTCTTTGCTGTCTTCGTATCCAAGATAATTGTGTAGTTTAGAGCGTGTAGTCTTAGAGTGATTATCTTAATTTACCGAGGTTAGCTCGCCAGCTATTTGTCGTCCTTAACGTAGGAGACACTGCTAGCTAGTCAACAGCTAGCCAACGTCTACTGAATAGAACTTCCGCACTCAACAACCCGGTCGCATTCCGCTTCGCTCCACAGGTAGTATCACATTTTCATTTCATTACAGCACAACGGTTTGATTTGTTTGATCGTAGCTAGCTACATAGCTCGCTACATAGCCGTCTGTGTATCAAAGATAATTGTGTAGTCTAGAGCGATTTTCTAGGTTAGCTAGCCAGCTATTGTCGTTCTTTTAACGCAACGTAATGTAATCAACACTGCTAGCTAGCCAGCTAGCCCCCGAATAGCAGCACTGTAGAAACTATTACACTCAACGGAACGACTTGATTAGTGTAGTGTCAACAACGCAGCCACTGCCAGCTAGCCTACAAAGTCAACAACGCAGCCACTGCCAGCTAGCCTACTTCAGCAGTACTGTATCATTTTAATCATTTTAGTCAATAAGATTCTTGCTACGTAAGCTTAACTTTCTGAACATTCGAGACGTGTAGTCCACTTGTCATTCCAATCTCCTTGCATTAGCGAAGCCTCTTCTGTAGCCTGTCAACTATGTGTCTGTCTATCCCTGTTATCTCCTCTCTGCACAGACCATACAAACGCTCCACACCGCGTGGCCGCGGTCACCCTAATCTGGTGGTCCCAGCGCGCACGACCCACGTGGAGTTCCAGGTCTCCGGTAGCCTCTGGAACTGCCGATCTGCGGCCAACAAGGCAGAGTTCATCTCAGCCTATGCCTCCCTCCAGTCCCTCGACTTCTTGGCACTGACGGAAACATGGATCACCA
This sequence comes from Oncorhynchus keta, assembly GCF_023373465.1. Lineage (NCBI taxonomy): Eukaryota > Metazoa > Chordata > Actinopteri > Salmoniformes > Salmonidae > Oncorhynchus > Oncorhynchus keta. The sequence goes on from NC_068431.1 coordinate 46,942,083, forward strand.
CAGATAACACTGCTACTCCTACTGCTCTCTCTTCGTCCGCCCACGTGTTCTCGCACACCCCGAGAGCTTCTGGTCAGCGGGGTGGTGGCACCGGGATCCTCATCTCTCCCAAGTGGTCATTCTCTCTTTCTCCCCTTACCCATCTGTCTATCGCCTCCTTTGAATTTCATGCTGTCACAGTTACCAGCCCTTTCAAGCTTAACATCCTTATCATTTATCGCCCTCCAGGTCCCCTCGGAGAGTTCATCAATGAGCTTGATGTCTTGATAAGCTCCTTTCCTGAGGACGGCTCACCTCTCACAGTTCTGGGTGACTTTAACCTCCCCACGTCTACCTTTGACTCATTCCTCTCTGCCTCCTTCTTTCCACTCCTTTCCTCTTTTGACCTCACCCTCTCACCCCCCTACTCACAAGGCAGGCAATACGCTCGACCTCATCTTTACTAGATGCTGTTCTTCCACTAACCTCATTGCAACTCCCTCCAAGTCTCCGACCACTACCTTGTATCCTTTTCCCTCTCGCTCTCATCCAACACTTCCCACACTGCCCCTACTCGGATGGTATCGCGCCGTCCCAACCTTCGCTCTCTCTCCCCCGCTACTCTCTCCTCTTCCATCCTATCATCTCTTCCCTCTGCTCAAACCTTCTCCAACCTATCTCCTGATTCTGCCTCCTCAACCCTCCTCTCCTCCCTTTCTGCATCCTTTGACTCTCTATGTCCCCTATCTTCCAGGCCGGCTCGGTCCTCCCCTCCCGCTCCGTGGCTCGACGACTCATTGCGAGCTCACAGAACAGGGCTCCGGGCAGCCGAGCGGAAATGGAGGAAAACTCGCCTCCCTGCGGACCTGGCATCCTTTCGCTCCCTCCTCTCTACATTTTCCTCCTCTGTCTCTGCTGCTAAAGCCACTTTCTACCACTCTAAATTCCAAGCATCTGCCTCTAACCCTAGGAAGCTCTTTGCCACCTTCTCCTCCCTCCTGAATCCTCCTCCCCCTCCCCCCCCTCCTCCCTCTCTGCAGATGACTTCGTCAACCATTTTGAAAAGAAGGTCGACGACATCCGATCCTCGTTTGCTAAGTCAAACGACACCGCTGGTTCTGCTCACACTGCCCTACCCTGTGCTCTGACCTCTTTCTCCCCTCTCTCTCCAGATGAAATCTCGCGTCTTGTGACGGCCGGCCGCCCAACAACCTGCCCGCTCGACCCTATCCCCTCCTCTCTTCTCCAGACCATTTCCGGAGACCTTCTCCCTTACCTCACCTCGCTCATCAACTCATCGCTGACCGCTGGCTACGTCCCTTCCGTCTTCAAGAGAGCGAGAGTTGCACCCCTTCTGAAAAAACCTACACTCGATCCCTCCGATGTCAACAACTACAGACCAGTATCCCTTCTTTCTTTTCTCTCCAAAACTCTTGAATGTGCCGTCCTTGGCCAGCTCTCCCGCTATCTCTCTCAGAATGACCTTCTTGATCCAAATCAGTCAGGTTTCAAGACTAGTCATTCAACTGAGACTGCTCTTCTCTGTATCACGGAGGCGCTCCGCACTGCTAAAGCTAACTCTCTCTCCTCTGCTCTCATCCTTCTAGACCTATCGGCTGTATTCGATACTGTGAACCATCAGATCCTCCTCTCCACCCTCTCCGAGTTGGGCATCTCCGGCGCGGCCCACGCTTGGATTGCATCCTACCTGACAGGTCGCTCCTACCAGGTGGCGTGGCGAGAATCTGTCTCCTCACCACGCGCTCTCACCACTGGTGTCCCCCAGGGCTCTGTTCTAGGCCCTCTCCTATTCTCGCTATACACCAAGTCACTTGGCTCTGTCATAACCTCACATGGTCTCTCCTATCATTGCTATGCAGGCGACACACAATTAATCTTCTCCTTTCCCCCTTCTGATGACCAGGTGGCGAATCGCATCTCTGCATGTCTGGCAGACATATCAGTGTGGATGACGGATCACCACCTCAAGCTGAACCTCGGCAAGACGGAGCTGCTCTTCCTCCCGGGGAAGGACTGCCCGTTCCATGATCTCGCCATCACGGTTGACAACTCCATTGTGTCCTCCTCCCAGAGCGCTAAGAACCTTGGCGTGATCCTGGACAACACCCTGTCGTTCTCAACTAACATCAAGGCGGTGGCCCGTTCCTGTAGGTTCATGCTCTACAACATCCGCAGAGTACGACCCTGCCTCACACAGGAAGCGGCGCAGGTCCTAATCCAGGCACTTGTCATCTCCCGTCTGGATTACTGCAACTCGCTGTTGGCTGGGCTCCCTGCCTGTGCCATTAAACCCCTACAACTCATCCAGAACGCCGCAGCCCGTCTGGTGTTCAACCTTCCCAAGTTCTCTCACGTCACCCCGCTCCTCCGCTCTCTCCACTGGCTTCCAGTTGAAGCTCGCATCCGCTACAAGACCATGGTGCTTGCCTACGGAGCTGTGAGGGGAACGGCACCTCAGTACCTCCAGGCTCTGATCAGGCCCTACACCCAAACAAGGGCACTGCGTTCATCCACCTCTGGCCTGCTCGCCTCCCTACCACTGAGGAAGTACAGTTCCCGCTCAGCCCAGTCAAAACTGTTCGCTGCTCTGGCTCCCCAATGGTGGAACACACTCCTTCACGACGCCAGGACAGCGGAGTCAATCACCACCTTCCGGAGACACCTGAAACCCCACCTCTTTAAGGAATACCTAGGATAGGATAAAGTAATCCTTCTCACCCCCCCCCCCCTAAAAGATTTAGATGCACTATTGTAAAGTGGCTGTTCCACTGGATGTCATAAGGTGAATGCACCAATTTGTAAGTCGCTCTGGATAAGAGCGTCTGCTAAATGACTTAAATGTAATGTAAATGTAATGAAAATCTGTGGCAAGACCTGAAAATTGTTGTCAAGCAATGACTAAGAACCAATTTGACAGCTTGAAGAATTTTGAAAACAATCCATGTTAAACAATACAGGTGTGGAAAGCTCTTAGAGACTTACTCAAAAAGACTCACAGGTACAATCACTGCCAAAGGTGATTCTAGCATGTATTGAACTCAAGGGTGTGAGTACTTATGTAAATTGATTATGTCCGTGTAATTTTCAACACATATGCAGACATTTCTAAAAACATGTTTTCATTGTCATTAGTGGGTATTGTGTCAATTTAATTATTTCTGAATTCAGGCTGTAACGCATTAAAATGTGGAATAAGTCAAGGGGTATTAATACTTTTTGAAGGCACCGTAGATAACAATAACCTAACAAATTACATCAACTTTAAAAGCCCAGTATCATGCAAGGCATTTTAGCATGCTAAAGGTGCCGCACAGATGTGCAAAATCAGGAACAACGCGTCAAGCTGGCCACAGTGCGCATTTAAAAAAATGTTATTCTTTATTTTACCCCTTTTTCTCCCCAATTTCATGGTATCCAATTGTTTTAGTAGGTACTATCTTGTCTCATCGCTACAACTACCCTACGGGCTCGGGAGAGACTTAAGGTTGAAAGTCATGCGTCCTCCGATACACAACCCAACCAAGCCGCACTGCTTCTTAACACAGCGCACATCCAACCTGGAAGCCAGCCGCACCAATGTGTCGGAGGAAACACCGTGCACCTGGCAACCTTGGTTAGCGCGCACTGCGCCCGGCCTGCCACAGGAGTCGCTGGTGAGCGATGAGACAAGGATATCCCTACTGGCCAAACCCTCCCTAACCCGGACGATGCTAGGCCAATTGTGCGTCGCCCCACGGACCTCCCAGTCGCAGCTGGTTACGACAGAGCCTGGGCGCGAACCCAGAGTCTCTGATGGCACAGCTGGCGCTGCAGTACAGCGCCCTTAACCACCACTGATATAGGGTTGTTCGGGAATGCAAAATTACTTGTGAATCAGTGACTGTCAAAATAGTTACATACTTATTTTGACACTAAAGAAGAGGACACATCAGTTGTCACAATAGAGGAGGTATTTTCAGAAGGTAGAAAGAAAGCAACATGAGTAGAAATAAAATGTGGATCATGGATCGATTCGTAACGTTTGAATACATTTTCTGACTGTTGCATGCTACATTTAGATCAGTTTGGGGTCCGCGGACCGATGCAGTCGTGTCTTCAACATTTGAATCGGGGAACGATGTGTATCGGTGAATTGTTTACGTCCTTAAGATAAAGGCACCAGTCAGATAAAAACGTAATAGCATTCCATAACAGAATCAACAGGAACCATTCCACTGAGCTTTCACATACCTACCATTATGGCTGCATGTAAAGGAAATGTATTCACCAAAGCCTGGCGACTGTTGTATAATTTAACCAGAGAGGGCTGTGGGTCGCAGTGAAAAGCCTTTGCTCAGCATCTGCAGCAGAATATTATTACCGGCTTAAACAGTGACCTCACTTCCCTCTAAACAAATCTGGGTCATTCCACCAATTCGGTGCCTTTTGAGAAGTGCAACTTGGTAAAAAAACAAACATTTGATTTCACCTAATTGTAACAGTTTTGGACATGTAGGACAAAACTAATAAGACCAACTACAATCCATTATAATCTCATTGATGCCTGGCGAGCACATAATCCTAAAAGAGTACACCTTCTACTTAAACAGGCATATATCATTTCACAAATCGATTTCCGACACCTCTATTTTCTTTAATCAAGAAAATGGCTGACCACTTCAAATGTCAGAATTTCCTAAAAGAGCAACAACATGGTGTTTTAACATTTCATTACTACAATATCCTACATTCTGTGATCATTTGAAATTGAAATCAATGAATTCATAAGTCAATAAAAATGTTGAGGACCCCCGGATTTTATGGGATGCCACCAAAGGTTTTATTGAAAATAATGCAACTGCATTTGCTCCCGAGTGGCGCAGTGGTCTAAGGCACTGCATCTCAGTGCTAGAGGTGTCCCTACAGACCCTGGTTCTATTCCAGGCTGTATCACAACTGTCCATTATTGGGAGTCCCATAGGACGGCGCACAATCGGCCCAGTGTGGTCCAGGTTAGGGTTTGGCCGTTGTAGCCAATCATTGTAAATAAGAATTTGTTCTGATCTGACTTGCCTAGTTAAATAAAGGTTAAAAAAAAATGTGCATCCGAGTTGAATAAATCACAATTAAAGAAGATATCTGAATTGGAAACGTTAACTGCATTCTGAACAAACACTCTTCAGACCAGGTAGCTATTACTCTTTCCAAAGTCAAGACAGAACTTAAGTTATTGATAAGACAGAGAGCAGAGTTTGCCATCCATCAAATTAGACTCAACCATTACTTCCATAGTAATTGTCCCAGTTGTTTATTGGCCATCAAGATATCCAGTAATGTTCAATTAGCTGACATAGCGGCTATTGAATATGAAACAGGAATTACAATCAGAACCCAAAATAATCAAACATTCTCCCGCTTCTATAAAGAGCTGTACACCTCTGATTGTAAATCCACACCATGCCAGACTAAGCCCTTTCTAAAATAATTAAGAAATCCACTTTTCTCAACAGAGAAAGCAACTTCGCTGGGAGCCCAAATCTCTCTAAATGAACTCAAAAGGGCATTGTAGCATGAATAAAGGCAAATCACCTGGTCCATTTACATTTTTGGAGCCAATTAGGTCCACTATTGCACGAAAGGATTAACACAGCCATTCACAAAGGTTAATTTGGGAGAGATGTGAATACAGCACTAGATTTGCCTTTTAATTAAAAAAGGTAAGGATGCCACCCAGTGTTATCACTCTCGCTCCTGATCTTGGATAAACACATATTAAACTGTTTTCCAAAATGTTGTTTGTTTCGAGACTTACTTCCCAAAATTGACACGGACCAAAGCAGTTTTGTTATAAAACGTCCATTCTTGAATAACTTCCGTCCATTATTACCCATCTTAAATATGGTGTCTCCTACTGCCCTGGAAAAGGGTGGTCTTCACTGATATATCCCTTAAACAATGCAGTTCTATTATTGCTCACCTAATTTCTATTTGGGGCAAAATTGAAAAACAATGTAACTAGGAATCAAAATGGCATGCCCAATATTTCACAATAATGCCTTGCGATCTGGAGGGCGGTCTTTTGCATAACCCCAATGGTCCAAAGGTAGAATCAGTACCTTTGCAGATATCATGGACAGTAATGGTTTGAGAACATTATAGGATTTGAAAGACACATTACAAGCAACTCCTTTTTTTCTATATTTGCCATTTGAGTCAGCTATGCCGGATATGGAGTCCCTTGGGAAACCCAACTACCGAACCATCCAATGATAGAATTTATAAATAAATTATCTGGGTTCCCGAAAGGACTGATCTCTAAATTATATAAACAACTTTTGGAAAGCTCAATCTGGGCTAGCCATAAAAAAAAGTATGATCCACAGAAAATTTAAAAAAAAAATCAACTTAAAACGAACCATCAACTTGTACATTTTAAGTTTGTTCACAAACTTTATAACACTAAGGAAACATTTTACGATGAAATTGGCCCCAACTCTCAACTGTTCACTGTGTCCCTTAAATTAGGTAGGCACATATGATGTGATAGTGCCCTTCAGTTAAATGCTTCTGGGACAGAGTTACAAAATGAATTAATGTAAATATTCAATGCTTTGCATCTTATGTTACTTAACGATGATCGCTCCTAGAATATCTCAATCAATCAGAGATAACTACTGCTGGCAGGCAGCACTATCGCAAAAAAAATATTGGCTCTCACCTCACTCTCGCAATTCGCCAGCTCTAACAGAATTATTGACAGCGAGAATTAATGGTGCTAGTGAAGGAACAATTGAGGCCTGGACAAATATATTTGACTCTGTAAAGAATAATCTCAGCTAAATCTCATAACATGCATACAAACTACACTACCGGTCAAAAGTTTTAGAACACCTACTCATTCAAGGGTTTTTCTTTATCATTACTATTTTCTACATTGTAGAATAATAGTGAAGTCATCAAAATGATACAATAACACATATGGAATCATGTAGTAACGAAAAAAAGTGTCAAACAAATTGAGATTCTTCAAATAGCCATCCTTTGCCTTGATGACAGCTTTGCACACGCTTGGCATTCTCTCAACCAGCATTGAGGTAGTCACCTGGAATGCATGTTTGAGATAATAAGTTGTTTTGTGACAAGGTAGGGGTTGTATACAGAAGATAGCCCTATTTGGTAAATGACCCAAGTCCATATTATGGCAAGAACAGCTCAAATAAGCAAAAAGAAATTACAGTCAATCTGGAAAATGTCAATATCTTTTCAAGGTTCTTAAAAAACCGGCAAGCACTGATGAAACTGGCTCTCATGACAAACACCACAGGAATTGAAGACCCAGAGTTACCTCTGCTGCAGAGGATAGGTTCATTAGAGTTACCAGCCTCAGAAATTGCAGCTCAAATACAGTGGGGGAAAAACGTATTTAGTCAGCCAACAATTGTGCAAGTTCTCCTACTTAAAAAGATGAGAGAGGCCTGTAATTTTCATCATAGGTACACTTCAACTATGACAGACAAAATTATATATTTTTTTCTCCAGAAAATCGCATTGTAGGATTTTTAATGAATTAAATTGCAAATTATGGTGGAAAATAAGTATTTGGTCAATAACAAAAGTTTCTCAATACTTTGTTATATACCCTTTTTTGGCTATGACAGAGGTCAAACGTTTTCTGTAAGTCTTCACAAGGTTTTCACACACTGTGTTGCTGGTATTTTGGCCCATTCATCAATCTCCTCTAGAGCAGTGATGTTCACTCCAGGACCTTGAAATGCTTCTTACGAAGCCACTCCTTCGTTGCCCGGGCGGTGTGTTTGGGATCATTGTCATGCTGAAAGACCCAGCCACGTTTCATCTTCAATGCCCTGACGGAAGGAGGTTTTCACTCAAAATCTCACAATACATGGCCCCATTCATTCTTTCCTTTACACGGATCAGTCGTCCTGGTCCCTTTGCAGAAGAACAGCCCCAAAACATGATGTTTCCACCCCCATGCTTCATCGTAGATATGGTGTTCTTTGGATGCAACTCAGCATTCTTTGTCCTCCAAACACGACGAGTTTTTACCAAAAGGTTATATTTTGGTTTCATCTGACCATATGACATTCTCCCAATCTTCTTCTGGATCATCCAAAAGCTCTCTAGCAAACTTCAGACGGGCCTGGACATGTACTGGCTTAAGCAGGGGGACACGTCTGGCACTGCAGTATTTGAGTCCCTGGCGGCATAGTGTGTTACTGATGGTAGGCTTTGTTACTTTGGTCCCAGCACTCGGCAGGTCATTCACTAGGTCCCCCCGTGTTGTTCTGGGATTTTTGCTCACCGTTCTTGTGATCATTTTGACCCCACGGGGTGAGATCTTGCGTGGAGCCCCAGATCGAGGGAGATTATCAGTGGTCTTGTATGTCTTCCATTTCCTAATAATTGCTCCCACAGTTGATTTCTTCAAACCAAGCTGCTTACCTATTGCTGATTCAGTCTTCCCAGCCTGGTGCAGGTCTACAATTTTGTTTCTGGTGTCCTTTGACAGCTCTTTGGTCTTGGCCATAGTGGAGTTTGGAGTGTGACTGTGAGGTTGTGGACAGGTGTGTTTTATACTGATAGCAAGTTCAAACAGGTGCCATTAATACAGGTAACGAGTGGAGGACAGAGGAGCCTCTTAAAGAAGTTGTTTCAGGTCTGTGAGAGCCAGAAATCTTGCTTGTTTGTAGGTGACCAAATACTTATTTTCCACCATAATTTGCAAATAAATTCATTAAAAATCCCACAATGTGATTTTCTGGATTTTTTTCCCTAATTTTGCCTGTCATAGTTGAAGTGTACCTATGATGAAAATTACAGGACTCTCTCAACTTTTTAAGTGGGAGAACTTGCACAATTGGTGGCTGACTAAATACTTTTTTGCCCCACTGTAAATGGCCCACTGTTCAGAGGAGACTGTGGGAATCATGCCTTCATTGTCAAATTGCTGCAAAGAAACCACTACTAAATGACACCAATAAGAAGAACAGACTTGCTTGGGCCAAGAAACACGAGCAATGGTCATTTGACCGTGGGAATTTGTCCTTTGGTCTGATGAGTCCAAATTTGAGATTTTTGGTTCCAACCGCTGTGTTTTTGTGAGACGCGGTGTGTGTAACAGATGACCTCCGCATGTGTATTTCCCACCATGAAGCATGGAGGAGAAGGTGTTATGGTGTGGAGGTGCTTTGCTGATGACACTGTCTGTGATTTCTTTAAAATTCAAGGCACACTTAACCAGCATGGCTACCACAGCATTCTGCAGCGATACGCCATCCCATCTGGCTTGTGCTTAGTGGGACTATCAATTGTTTTTCAATAGGACAATGACCCAAAACACACCTCCAGGCTGTGTAAGGGCTATTTGACCAAGAAGGAGAGTGATGGAGTGGCTGCATCAGATGACCTGGCCTCCACAATCCCCAGAGTTCAACCAAATGAGATGGTTTGGGATGAGTCGGACCACAGAGTTAAGGAAAAGCAGCCCATGTGTGTATATATATACACACATACACACACTTACAAAATACATTTTTTACTTTCTTTGCTTTCAGGCCCACGAGGTTGGGGTTGTATGTGGAGGGTTTTCTTTGGCCGTCGGGAGGCTAGTAGGAAGGTGGGGGGTCTGGGTGGTGACTGAAAAGTAACCCTAGTTGCTATGGGGGTGAGAATGGGTGGAAAACATGGTTTCCGGGAGTTGGGGGGGTGGATGGAGACATGTTGGCTGGGTGGGGTTGGATGGAGACATGTTGGCTGGGTGGGGTTGGGGGAATGGGATGGGAGGTTGTGGGTGGAGGCACACTTTTTAGTTTTCTTTTCCTGTTTAAACATACGTTTTTATTTTGAATGACAGTCCACAGGTACATGTTATTTAAACTGAATATATTAATTGAAATGGATATTGTACCTGTAACCCCCACACCAAATAAAAAATAAAATAAACTTAGTCCATACATTTTTTTGTTATTGAATAAAGCACATTAATATTAATACATTTATTTTTTTCCCTATCTCAAGAGGTTAAATAAAAAATATACTATAGTAAGTAGCAAATAAAGTAACAGGGCTGACCGTAACAGGGTTGATGATTTCTTCTTAACCATTGATGCACCGATATTAAATTTTTGACCGATACCGATATCCGATATTTTCATTGTGGAGTTTGGAGTGTGACTGTTTGAGGTTGTGGACAGGTGTCTTTTATACTGATAACAAGTTCAAACAGGTGGCATTAATACTGGTAACGAGTGGAGGACAGAGCAGCCTCTTAAAGAAGAAGTTACAGGTCTGTGAGAGCCAGAAATCTTGTTTGTTTGTAGGTGACCAAATACTTATTTTCCAACATAATTTGCAAATAAATTCATTAAAAATCCTACAATGTGATTTTCTGGATTTTTTTCCCTCATTTTGTCTGTCATAGTTGAAGTGTACCTATGATGAAAATTACAGGCCTCTCTCATCTTTTTAAGTGGGAGAACTTGCACAATTGGTGGCTGACTAAATACTTTTTTGCCCCACTGTATATGAAACTGCAGTTGAAGGATATTTACCCTCACTACATCTATCCAAGTCGTTTCTATTTGCGTCATCAGTGAGGCAGTTACTAAGCTACAACAATATGAAATACAGAAATGCATTCTGGGAATAAAAAAAGTATGTTCACCAAAGTGATGAATGCAATAATTGTGATGTCTTATGAAAAACAAACCTTATTATAAAACATTTAAAAAGCACAAGGTAAATCAAAACCTTAACCCCTTGGGAAAATGAGCATGTCTAATTCAAGGTATGGTAGCTTATGAGAATGTAGAGATGACAGGGAAAGAATCCTGGAGGATTCACGCTGTGCTTCAAGAAAAGGAGCACTTTGGGAGAAGACAACCAGACAACACAATGCTATCAGCTGCAGAGCCCCACAGTAGAGATTGATTGACGGACACGTGACAAGCAGGCTAATCCTCTGATTACGCAGTCTGTTAATCAACATTAAACACAGTATGTGGACGTCCCATCCCGTGCATGCTGCTGTGGGTCAGTGAGAGGTGGTGAGAGAGATGGAGGCATAACAGCTTACCTGTGAACATGGCTTTGAAGTAGTCGCTGGAGGAGGCCATCATGGCGCGATGCACTGGGAAGGCTTCGTCTCCGTCCCCCGCCACCAGCGTGACATCACACAGTAATCCCTCTAGCCTCAGCTGGTCAAATCCCTGGTAGGGGGAGAGAGAGAAAGAGGAGAGACCAGCCTGTTAGAGAGCTGCTCTGTGAGGCTTCCCGAGTGGCACAGCACATAGGGGAGGGTTTGGCCAGACGGGACTTCCTTGTCCCATCACACTCTAGCGATTCCTTGTGGCGGGCCGGGCGACTGCAAGCTGACTTCGGTCGCCAGCTGGATGGTGTTTCCTCCAACACATGGTGCAGCTGGCTTCCGGAAGCAGTGCGGCTTGGCAGGGTCGTGTTTCTGAGGACGCATGGCTCTCGACCTTCACCTCTCCCGAGTCCATAGAGGAGTTGCAGCGATGGGACAAGACTGCAAACTACCAATTGGATTCCCACAAAATTGGGGAGAAAAGAAAAGAAAGCTGCTCTGTGTACTGTGTGGAGAGACCATGTCTGTCCTGAACCAGATTGGTATGAGGCCTATCCAGACTGGTACACAGACTGGATTACCCCAACTCAATCACTTCATGAAAAGACAAAGAGAAAAACACAGCCCCCCAAGCATTACCGTTTCTTGACAACCTGCCTGAAAATAATTCCTGTGCTTATTGCAATAAAAACAAATAGGTCAAAAATGTATACCAAAAAGTAATTATTTGTCTATCTTTATACAAAGAATAAAAATGTATACCCAAATATGTTTTTTTTTGTCTATCTTTGTACAGAGAATGTTACAATACGTTTTTAAGTTCATATTCTGGTTTAATAAAAATTCTTGGTAGAATAATTTTGGCTTAAATCAGCCAAATACATACATCTTAAATTAATTTACCACAGAACTATAATGCTCACCAGCCTTAAAAGCAATATGTAGCAATGCTATTACATTTTCTACTTGTGTTTTTAAGCCCAGTGTTCAGTCACAGACTGAGGTCCCTATAAAAAACACAGTGGAAACCAACAATGGCATCACTATGTGCATTGACGACCCTCACTGCTTAATTAGCATTCACTTAAAATGGTCAACAGTCTGTGTTTCATACACATTTGAATGATGTTTTTCTCCTATGCAGCAACCGCCTGATGAGCATGTTAGAAGATGTAGCACTGAAAGTGAAGAGTCTTCTCTTGGCAAAATCAATATCTAGAGTCCTATGCAGGTGTATTTACAATATGTCCAGAGAACAACAGAAAATAGATGGGCTATAATAGATGACTGCTAACAAGGGATAGCAAGATGTGCCTTTTTCTAATGATCCAACAAGCTTTCAAATCATAACAACTTTGAATTTACCTCAGTGATAGTTGTTGTTAAACTCTGAAAATGTTCAGCCACGGACAGTTGGTAGCAAGCCGACAGCTGTCAATCGATAGAGAAACTTTGCAGCGACGACAGAGATTGGCACAATCTTATTTTCTGACTTGAGCAAATGTGCTGAATCACACGTGTACACCCACCCAGTGCTGTGTTCCTAAAAAGATAAATCAACACTCTTCAACAGCAGGTATAAAAACTATTCCACCAGTTAAAAGGCTATTACACTGTTGAATCGGGACCTTAGAAGCACTCTGCCTAACAACACGTCCACACAACACACCTCCATCATACTAACAGGTTGTGGAGTACACACAGTGTGAACAGGTCACACATTGATGAGTCCAGTAGCTTTCTGCCAGCTCCTGCCTGGCAGCCCCCATCTCTGTGACGACCTTCACGTGTGGACAGAGACTGGCATGGGCCAAGCGGGCCAGGCAGGGCACGGAGCCTGACTCACTGGTGCTGATGCTTCATCAAACAGCTGGAGCCCAACACGCTGAGCCACTGTCTGTCTGCACTGAAGGAGTCACTACCATCGCTCTATCATCCCCTTCAAAATTACAGCTAACTAGCCGACATAAATAATAAGGGATATCATCTCCATTTCAATTGTCATCACATTTTATTTTTATCATATGCAGAAGACATCTTGTTCTATGCGTGCGATGAAAAAAGTAGGCCATTTCAACTAGAGGGAACAACAGTCATTTCCATTATTTTAATCCAACTTCATGAAAGATATCCGTTTGACAACTCTTTGTCGAGAACATAACAGTTTTCAATGTTCTTAGAACATAATTCTCTTCCTCCGCAGTGAATCAATTGAATAATTCACTGATCATTTTTCTCAATAAATGCAGCGGATAGGTTTGAAAGGCAAGTCATATCTCTTAGACAGCTTGCACACACGAAGCTGATTTATTCCACTGTTTACGTGCTTTGCCCTCCACGCGCATCGCATTCTGACTTTAGATGTGCCAGTGATTAGAGTGGGAGAGACCTTGATTTTTAAAAGATTTGTTGGTTTTTAAACAGGATAGTGAAGGCTAAACCCTGATGTGCTTGTAACAAGTTTGACATTAGTTGTAAAGATTCCATAATGTTAGGTAGAGCAAAGGAAGAAATGTGCGCAGTGCTTGAAGATTGCAAGTGTGAAGGAGAAGGAGAAACGACGTGTGATTAAGAGTTGCACACAATAGCCTAGAAGAGATTGTTTGAGACAGATGCGCATGATTGGTGCTGCACATCGTTGAAGATCTGCACAGGAACAACTTTTCCGTGTTTTAAAACAGAATTTTGAACAGACAACCTGACTGAAACAAAACCAGGGTAATTTGTGTAATTTTTTTGTTGTGTTCAGAAATGTCTAGATATTTTTTTGAGTTGGGTAAAGGCTCTTAGTATCTTTGTCTGGCAAAGTTTCAGACACCATACAAACATATTCAGGTCCCTAATTATCACGAGCCAAAACAACTGCATAAAAAAATACAACTACTGAGCTATATTATATGCAAATCATTTTATACTAATACAATTGCTCAGAGAAAGCGATATTGTTTAATAAGCAATTTTAAAAAATCTAAAAAAGATAGGGGTGACAATAATTTTGACCCCCATCTTCATTACTCTAGCACCCTTCCATTGCGAGGAGAATGTCCTCTTCAAACCACAGGTTTCAATGGGGCTCAAAGTCTGGACACAGAGATGCATTATTTTTTGTTGTTGTCAATTAACAATTTCTTTGTGGATTTTGATGTGCGCTTGGGGTTATTGTCTTGCTGGAAGATACACTTGCGGCCAAGTGTCAGCCTCTTGGTTATCTTTGTGAAATACTTTAATTACATTTTCATTGGCAAGATAAGCAAACTTAGGGATGACATGACGGCAACAAACACTGACACTACACAAGTATATCGGACCAAATTATGAATGACAAGAATTGTACTTTTGAAATCCGTAAAGTCAGTGTGGAAGAGGCAAAAAAAATGAAGTTCTATCAACAATGACAAGCCACCAGGGTCTGACAATCTGGATGGAAAATGACTGAGGATAATAGCAGACGATATTGACACATCTTCAATAGAAGCCGACAAGAGAGCGTGTGCCCTCAGGCCTGGAGGGAAGCTAAAGTCATTCCGCTACCCAATAATAGTAAAGCACCCTTTATTGGCTCAAATAGCCAACCAATCAGCATGTTATCAAACCCTTAGTAAACATAATGGAAAAAATTGTGTTTAATGCAATGCTATTTCACAGTAAACAAATGGACAACAGAATTTCAGCATGCTTATAGGGAAGGACACTCAAAAAGCACAGCACTTACACCAATGACTGACGATTGGCTGAGAGAAATTGATGTTATGGCTTTACACCCCCTGCTATAATGTGGATAAAGAGTTACTTGTCGAACAGAACAAAGAGGGTGTTCTTTAATGGGAGCCTCTCAAATATAATCCAGTTTGAATCAGGAATTCCCCAGGGTAGCTGTTTAGGCCCTTTGCTTTTTTACATTTTTACTAATGACAAGCCAGAGTGTCTATGTATGCGGATGACTCAACACTATACACGTCAGCTACTAGTGACAGCTACTAGTGACAGCTACTAAGTGACTGCAACACTCAACCAAGAGGTGCAGTTAGTTTCAGAGTGGGTGGCAAGGAATAAGTTAGCCCTGAATATTTCTAAAACTAAAAGCATTGTATTTGTAACAAAACACTCACTAAACCCTAAACCTCAACTAAATCTTGCAATAAATAATGTGGAAATTGAGCAGGTTGAGACAACTAAACTGCTTGGAGTAACCCTAGATTGTAAACTGTCATAGTCAAAACATATTGATGCAGTAGTAGCTAAGATGGGGAGAAGTCTGTCTATAATAAAGCGATACTCTGCCTTCTTAACTCCTTGATGACAGGGGGGCAGTAATTGAGTAGCTTGGATGAATAAGGTGCCAAGAGTAACCTACCTGCTACTCTGTCCCAGATGCTAATATATGCATATTATTAGTAGTATTGGATAGAAAACACTTTGAAGTTTCTAAAACTGTTTGAATGATTTCTGTGAGTATAACATAACTCATATTGCAGGTGAAAACCTGAGAAATATCCAACCAGGAAGTGGGAAATCTGAGGTTTGACTCTTTGGGGTCATATTGCACTTCCTAAGGCTTCCACTAGATTTCAACAGTCTTTAGAACTTTGTTTCAGGCTTCTACTATGAAGGGGGAGAGAATGAGAGGGGATTGAGTCAGGTGTCTGGCAGAGTGCCACAGGCTTGTGAGGCGCAGTCTCGTTACATTGCTTTTCTACAGACAATGGAATTCTCCGGTTGGAACATTATTGAAGATTAATGATAAAGACATCCTAAATATTGATTCTGTACTTAGTTCGACAAGTTTCTACGACCTGTAATATAACTTTTTGAACTTTTCGTCCGACGTTCGGCTGGACCCGAATGCGCGTTTGTATTTGTTTACCAAACGCCCAAACAAAAGAAGCTATTTGGACATAAATTATGAACCTTATTGAACAAATCAAAAATGTATTGTGGAACTGGGATTCCTGGGAGTGCATTCTGATGAAGATCATCAAATGTAAGTGAATATTTATAATGATATTTCTGACTATGTCACGCCTTGGTCATAGTGTTTTGTGTTTTCGTTATATATTTGGTCAGGCCAGGGTGTGACATGGGTTTAATGTTGTGTTTCGTATTGGGGGTTTGTAGGTATTGGGATTGCGGCTGAGTAGGGGTGTAGCATAGGTGGGCTGCCTGAGGCGGTTCTCAATCAGAGTCAGGTGATTCTCGTTGTCTCTGATTGGGAACCGTATTTAGGTAGCCTGGGTTTCACTTTGTATTTCGTGGGTGATTGTTCCTGTCTCTGTGTAGTTTCACCAGATAGGCTGTAATTAGGTTTCACGTTCCGTTTGTTGTTTTGTATTTGTATAAGTTATTTCATGTATCACGATCTCTTCATGAAAGACATGAGTAACCACCACGCTGCATTTCGGTCTGACTCTCTTTCGACAAACGAAGAACGCCGTTACAGACTAATGTTGACTACACAACAGGGCGGATATCTTTTTGGCTGCTTTGCTGTACTCAGATTATTGCATGGTTTGCTTATTTCCGTAACGTTTTTATTTTAAAAATCTGACAGCGGTTGCATTAAGGAGAAGTATATCTCTAATTCCGTGTATAACACTTGTATTTTCATCAACATTTATGATGAGTATTTCTGTAAATTGATGTGGCTCTCTGAACAATCACTGCATGTTTTAGAACTACTGAATGTAACGCGCCAATGTAAAATGAGATTTTTTTTTTGAGCTTCCATCCCACATATCCCAGAGAGGTTAACACTATCAACAAGGCAGTTCCTACAGGCCCTAGTTTTGTCACACCTTGACTACTGTTCAGTAGTGTGGCAAGATGCCACAAAAAAGGACTTAGGACAATTGCACAGCTGGCCCTTGGATGTACACAGAGAGCTAATATTAATAATCTCTCCTGGCTGAAAGTGGAGGAGAGTGACATCATCAATACTTTAATTTATAAGAGGTATGTTGAATGCACCGAGCTGTCTGTCTCAACTACTGGCACACAGCTCGGACACCCATGCATACCCCACAAGACATGCCACAAGAGGTCTCTTCACAGTCCCCAAGTCCAGAACAGGCTATGGGAGGCACACAGTACTACATAGAGCCATGACTACATGGAACTCTATTCCACATCAAGTAACTCATGCCAGCAGTAAAAAAACACATTAAAAAACACCTTATGGAACAGCAGGGACTGTGAGGCAACACAAACATTGGCACACACACATGCACACACACACGGATTTAGTATTGGAGTAGGGGCCTGAGGGCACACAGTGTGTTGTGAAATATGTGAATGTATTGTAATGTTTTTAAAATTTTATAAACTGCTTTAATTTTGCTGGACCCAAGGGAGAGTAATAGAGATCCATAATAAATACAAATTCAGGTAGAATTGTATGAATATTTCTTATCGTTTTATCGGAAAACGGATTTAAACATTAAGACATTCTTCCCATAAAAGTTGGACAAATCTCTAATCATTAACTTTACCGAGTAACTGGACATTTTAGCCAAAAACATGGTTGCCTCTGCCAGGAGGCTGACACTTGGCCGCAAGTGGATCTTCCAGCAAGACAATAGCCCCAAGCATTAAAAATAAACATTTTGCAATGGCCATCTCAGTCTTCGGACATGAACACCATTGCAAACATGTGGTTTGAATTGAAGAGGGCAGACCATAAGAGGAGACAAATTATATCAAGGATCTAGAAAGATTTTGTATGGAGGAATGGTCTGAGATCCCTCCCAATCTCATAAAACATTTTAGAAAAAGGTGCCAATAATTTTGACCCCTCTCTTTGAGATTTTGTTTTATTACTTGTTAATAAAATCTCTTTCATTGAGCAATTGTAATAGTATAAAATAATAATATATCTATAATTTACAGCTCAGTATTTTAATTACTTTATTCAGTCTTTTTTGCTAATCTTTATAAAAGGCTGACAATATTTATGGACCTGCCTGTATAGCTATCATTTCAATCAATCATAGGACCTCTGAAGGCATATTAAAATGACCCTGGCATATTTCATTAGGGCTTTTACGAGGTTCATCAATCTGTCCATCCTCTCCAGCAGCACCATCTCTCAGTCTCTCTCCACTACTACTCACCTGAAGGACCACTGAGCTGTGCGTGTTGCTCGTAAAGAAGCGAGTGTTTCCGGTTTTTGAAGCCTGTAGGTGGGCAGAGATGCCCATGTCACCACACCCCTGCGACACTTTCATGTGAGGGTCGTCGTCCTCCACGAGGGATCTTTAGGGGAGGCAGAGGGAGGGGAGAGAGGGAAAGGGACGTTTAGCTTACAATCATGCAGTACAAGCACGGATTTACATTAAAATCAACTCATTGAGTGTGGTTTGTATGCAGATTCACAGGCCTACATGATGAGAGAATGTTGAGATTTTCCTGATGATTCATGCACAGCGGCTGAGGAAAGGGGTTTTAGGAAAAAGGTCAATAAATACACAGCACAACAAGAGGAGAGCTTAGCTAAGACATTTGCGTTCTCCTAATCAGGCACATAGAACATGATTTAAAATGTCTACATTAACACCAAACAATACACAAGGACGCTCACACACACCTGAAAATGGTGCTTATATCCAGGGACGTAAGGACAGGCAGTCACGCTACAAGGCAAAGGTAACTACGAGCTTAGAGTAAACATCCCCAGCCTGGTCCCTCCCTGCAGCAGACCATGCTCTCAATGGGACTGTGAAAGAATAACACGACTCAGGCCAATCATAGTGGTGTCCTCACCTCCTCCTCTGCCACATTACACTCAGTTCCATCATCAGCTCTCCACTCCAAACCTGATGAAGTCATACTGGTGCTCTATGCCAGGGGTTCCCAAACTCTTTTTAATTTGGGACCTACCAATTGAGGTGTCTTGAGTCGCGACCCACAAAAAAGGTTTGAGCATTTGAAAAAAACATACACAGACCAAAGAATAAGTAAACAATATCATCATGGCAGCAGAGAAAACATTTTGTAGTTTTAAAGCACATTTTTCTGCCATTCTATACATTGTCCCGTGGCTAATGCTGTGTTCTTATACTTAAATAGTATAAAATCAATAGGGGCCTCATTGTCCAGCTTTATTGTTGTTGATGGCAAGTTCTCAAAGTGCTATAGCTAGGCTATTGTAAAAATATATATATGCATCTTTTTTTAGGCAAGTCAGTTAAGAACAAATTCTTATTAACAATGACAGCCTGTATAGGTTAATTATCATTTCTACATATTTTAGATTTGGTTTTAAGTTTACACTAAAAGCATTTTTCCCCTCCCAAAAATGTGTATGATACTTACACACATACACAGTATCAGTCAAAAGTTTGGACCAACCTACACAAGGGTTTTTCTTTATTTTTTACTATTTTCTACATTGTAGAATAATAGTGAAGACATCAAAACTATGAAGTAAAAAAAAAAGAAGTGTTAAACAAATCAAAATATATTTTATATTTGAGATTCTTCAAAGTGGGGCGGCAGCGTAGCCTAGTGGCTAGAGCGTTGGACTAGTAACCGGAAGGTTGCGAGTTCAAACCCCCGAGCTGACAAGGTACAAATCTATCGTTCTGCCCCTGAACAGGCAGTTAACCCACTGTTCCCAGGCCGTCATTGAAAATAAGAATATGTTCTTAACTGACTTGCCTGGTTAAATAAAGGTAAAAAAATAATAAAAAATTAAAATAAAAAAGTAGCCACCCTTTGCCTTGATGACAGCTTTGCACACTCTTGGCATTCTCTCAACCAGCTTGGCCAAATTGAGCAATCGGGAGAGAACGGCCTTAGTCAAGGAGGTGACCAATAACCCGATGGTCACTCTGAAAGAGCTCCAGATTTCCTCTGTGGAGATGGGAGAACCTTCCAGAAGGAGAACCATCTCCGCACCAATCAGGCCTTTATGGTAGAGTGGCCAGACGTTAGCCACTCCAAATTAAAAAGGCACATGATGGCCTGCTTGCAGTTTGCCAAAAAATAATTTGCACCTAAAAGACTGACTATAAAAAACAAGATTCTCTCGTCTGATGAAACCAAGATTGAACTCTTTGGCCTGAATGACAAGCGTCAGGTCTAGAGAAAACCTGGCCCTATGTCTATGGTGAATCATGGTGGTGGCAGCATCATGCTGAGGGGATGTTTTTCAGCGGCAGGGATTGGGAGACTAGTCAGGATCGAGGGAAAGATGAACGGAGCAGAGTACAGAAAGATCCTTGATGAAAATCTGCTCTAGCGTGCTCAGGACCTCAGAATGTGGTGAAGGTTCACCTTTCAACAGGACAAAGACCTTAAGCACACAGCCAAGGCAACGCAGGAGTGCCTTTGGGACAAGTCTCAAAGTCCTTGAGTGGCCAGCCAGAGCCCAGACTTAAAATAAATAGAACATCTTTGGAGAGTCATGAAAATAGCTGTACAGCAACGCTCGCCATCCAACCTGACAGAGCTTGAGATCTTCAGAGAAGAATGGGAGAAACTCTCCAAATACAGGTGTGTCAAGCTTGTAGCTTCCTACCCAAGACTCGTTACTGTAATCACTGCCAAATTTGCTTCAACAAAGTACTGAGTAAAGGTTGTGAAAACTTATGTAATTGTGATATTTCAGTTTTTCATTTTGATCACATTTGCAAACACGCACACACAGTGTATTCAGAAAGTATTCAGATCCCTTGAATTTTTCCACATTTTGGTATAAATGTAAAATAAAATCTAATATATATTTTTATGCAAAAAAAAGTCATCCCAAGACCCACCTGGACACCTGCCATGACCTACAAGTGGGTCCATCCCACAGATTGGGAACTATTGCTCTATGCAACACCAACGCAACATCTCGTTAACTAAAGCAACTTTAATTATGCCTACAATTACTGGAGACCGGTGTTATCCACTGGTTATTAAAATAAAATCTAATATATATTTTTTATGCACAAAAAAGTCATCCCAAGACCCACCTGGACACCTGCCATGAACTACAAGTGGGTCCGTCCCACAGATTGGGAACTATTGCTCTATGCAACACCAACGCAACATCTCGTTAACTACAGCAACTTTAATTATGCCTACAATTACTGGAGACCGGTGTTATCCACTGGTTATTAGGGCATGTCCGCTAACTGACCATGAGGGTCATATTAACTTCAGAGTTACGGCAGAGTTGCAAATAAAAAGCCATCTCTCACACTGGCCAATAAAAAGAAAAGATTAAGATGGGAAAAAGAACACAGACACTGAACAGAGGAACTTTGCCTAGAAGGCCAGCATCCCGGAGTCACCTCTTCACTGTTGACGTTGAGAATGGTGTTTTGCGGGTACTATTTAATGAAGGTGCCAGTTGAGTACTTGTGAGGCGTCTTTCTCAAATTAGACACTATTGTACTTGTCCTCTTGCTCAGTTGTGCACCGGGGCCTCCCACTCTTTCTATTCTGGTTTATCAGTTTGTGCTGTTCTGTGAAGGGAGTAGTACACAGCGTTGTACCAGAACTTCAGTTTCTTGGCAATTTCTCGCATGGAATAGCCTTTATTTCTCAGATCAAAAAAAGACGGATGAGTTTCAGAAGAAAGGTCTTTCTTTCTGGCCATTTCGAGCCTGTAAACGAACCCACAAATGCTGATGCTCCAGATACTCAACTAGTCTAAGGAAGGCCAGTTGTATTGCTTCTTTAATCAGCACAAAAGTTTTCATCTGTGCTAACATAATTGCAAAGGGGTTTCTAATGATCAATTAGCCTTTTAAAATGATCAACTTGGATTAGCTAACACAACGTGACATTGGAACACAGGAGTGATGGTTGCTGATAATTACATTTACATTTAAGTCATTTAGCAGACGCTCTTATCCAGAGCGTATGTAGATATTCCATTAAAAAGAATCAGCTGTTTCCAGCTACAATAGTCATTTACAACATTAACAATGACTACACTGTATTTCTGATCAATTTGATGTTATTTTAATGGACAAAAAAATGATTTTCTTTAAAAAACAAGGACATTTCTTAATTCTTAAGTGACCCCAAACTTTTGAACGATAAGTGTAAATCTTAAAAAAAAAAAAATAAAATCACCACAGTGGCGGCCATTGATTGGCTGAATACCAGGGCGCGAGGTGGTTGGAGTTGTCAATAAAGCAGCATGACAGAAATATGAAGTTTTCGAAATACCGGCAAATTTCTTTCAGAAAATATGTAAAGAGGTCTGTGCATTTGAATAAGAGCATAAATACACCTATTTGTCTTTTGCATATCAACAACCGAATGACCACTACTGCACATGCTGCCACTGTTTTGAACAGATTATATTATATTATTTAGAACGAGCAGCCAGTTCACAAACGAGTGCACCAGGGAGAACGCAACAAGCAGATGCAATAAGTGAACCCCTCCCAGCCCCTCTTGGCAGTGGACAGAAATTCTTTACATTTTAAAGTTAATTTCATGCAATTCTACATGTTATTTCATTTCATGGTTTCTCTCACGACTCCATTTTCAAATCAGGTGATCCCACATGGGGACGCGACCCCTAGTTTGGGAAGCGCTGTGTTAAACACACATGATGATCATCCAGGACTGCTAAGTCTCTAACGAATGGAAGTCGATAAACCAGTCAGGGGGTCAGGTGATACTATCAGGTATGTTTCTAAAGGGAGGGGGAGATGGATGGCCTAGTGGGCTCTAGATAGCGGTTGTTCAGGGTCAGCACCACCACAACTAGATGTAGAGGAGTATTCATGGCTACAGGATCAGGAGCAATCACACTGACACACAGCGTACTGGTACATTTACCCTGTCAGGTGGTAAGTCGGAGAGGCAGCGAGGAGAGAGTGGGTTGTCCAAACCACAAAGGAGTGTTGGTGGCTGCCGGAACGAAACAAAGAGAACAACAGCTAGAGCAACCCAGTCATAAAATACATAACTCGGACTCCAACCAACAGCACGAAACAAACAAACACAGACGTCATTGGAAGTTTCATCCATCAACAGCCGATTTGTAGTGAAAACACCAAACACACACACACACACTGACACGCTATGCTACAAACACGTCCGTATGTGACTAAATATATGCACTGACTAGGCTACACAAATGTTTCACAGAAATAAATACACATAAGTCAGTTAGGCCTATATCAAATCTTCTGCTGTGTGTGTGGGTGGTGGATGGCAGTTTTCTTTTTTATTAACAAGATGCTTAAACAAGCCAAGAATCATATGCTTTATGGAATGGAGACCGTGAACCATTTCTTAGTAATACATCAGGGAATAATTAATTAAATTGGTTAAATTGGATGGGGGTAGGCATGCGATGCGTCTTAATTGCTTTTGTAAATTGGATGATGACTATAATGAAAACTTGCATCTTAAAGGCCCAATGCAGTATGTTTTTCTCAATAGCTAATCATTTCTGGGAAACAATTAAGTACCGTACTGTGATAGTTTATTTTTGATCATTTTAATTGAAAACTAAAGTAGCTTCTTAGCTAGAGCAATTTCTCAAGTGAGAATTCTGCTAGGACTGTCTGAGCATGGTCTGAGTGGGGAAACTGAAAACTAGCTGTTATTGGCAAAGTGGTTTGGAACTCTTTCTTATTGGCCGATAAACTAATTTGTCACCAGGCAGGTAAAACCTCTATCCCAAGCCTCCCGAGTGGTGTAGCGGTCTAAGGCACTGCATCGCAGTGCCAGAGGCGTCACTACAGATCTGGGTTTGATCACTGGCTGTGACGCAGCCGGCCGCGACCGGGAGACCCATGAGGCGGCGCACAATTGGCCCAGCGTCATCCGGGTTAGGCTGGCTGGGTTGTCCTTCGCTCTCTATCCTACCAAAACAGGCTGAAATTTCAGGTGGTCTTTTCAAACAGCCGTTACACTAAAAGGGCATTATCATATTTTTCACAGTATTATTCAAACCTCATAGTGTGCTTAGAAAGATGGAAATCCGCACACTGGCAAAAAATAGGAAATATCCAAAACCTCAGTGTGGAAAGACTACATATAAAAACACAGGAAATCACATCTTTGACTGCACTGGGCCTTTAATAGCAGCAGAATTTTTATCAAATGGCTGTTAGTGAACAGTGTCTATTTCCTCTCATTCACGCATCTGGTTGAGGGATTCTTTTTTTTTTAGAAGTGGGATAGGATAGTATTGGATTAAAACTTAGCCTACAGGAACAATGGCAGGGAACCAGGAAGTTGTCAAACTATCTAACTACTTAATGGGAATCTCCATCTACAATGAGGAAATTAAACAAATTGACAGACGCTCATTCATCAAACTGAATGTTTGGTAGGCCATTTCTGCACTTCCTGTTGGTGAGACAATCATTAGAATTAAGAGCCTCTTCACACTTACTACACTTTTCGTAAAAATACCGTCAGTTACACATATTACTCAAATGTAAACATGAGTACTTGCTACGTGTCGACACTCGGCCAACAGTCGCCCCCCTTGAAGCAGGGCAGTGTAAACAGAATAGTCTCGTTGAGCCAACACTCCTACAGTATAAATGCTAACAGCAGAGCAATGTTTTTAAAACAACTTAAATGTTTAGACATTTTCCTAATATTTGAGACTTGTTTTATTGAGTTTATACCTGAAATTGCTTTAACAGGCTGTTACATTCTGAAAATGTTGCAGTAGCTGCCAGCTGCACTGAGCCACATTTAACTATGGAAGCCCATCTCCACAAACAAAAACTAAAAACATGTCAAATGCAGATCATACAAATAGGAGATGTTTTTTCATTTGTAACATTGTGTGGTGATTTCAGAGGTGGCACCACAGGTCTCAGAGTGGTGGGTGGGTAATTTTTTTCCGGGGGCACCAGCGTTTTCCTGGTCTGGTAGTAGGCTAACCGAACCAACTTCGGACCCTAGTTGTAGCGTATGACATAGTAATAAATCACAAAAAAAAAATGTTTTATATGGGCTATGTATTTTTTTTTCTATATGGGCTGTGATGGGAACACATTATTTTTCTAATCAGGTCATATGGTTTAAAAAAACTCCTGACCCTACTGAGGATGAAAACATTAAAACCCTTTTTGATTTAGATTTTATTTAACTAGGCAAGTCAGTTAAGAACAAATTCTTATTTACAATCACAGCCTAGGAACAGTGGGTTAACTGCCTTGTTCAGGGGCAGAACGACAGACATTTTGCCTTGTCAGCTTGGGGATTCGATCTAGCAACCATTCGGTCACTGTCCCAACGCTCTAAACACTAGGCTACTTGCCGCCCCTTTATAATATATAATAATATATAATAATATAATATAATAATATATAATAATATATAATAATATAATACACAAACAAAAGAGACCATTTCGATTGGACAGTGAAACCAACAGGGCTGAGCTTGCTGCATGCAGGGTTGCATTGTATATACTCATACAGTTATCAGAATGTTGTCGATGGAATACTTCCAGTCAATCATTTTGGATGAACCCCTAAGGTCGATCTCCGTGCCCCCGCTGAAATCTATTTAGCGTAATAAAAAAGTCACCATAAAAATATGTCTGTTTGAATATAAACGTAAAATAATTGCCTATTTTAGGCTATAAATACATAGCTACGGCTATTAAAACATGACCTTGAGTTTTCCCTGGCCAGACCCAGAACGCATAGGCTTCTCTAGACTACCTGCAGCTGTGGTTGTTATCAGTAGGCTACAGTTGACCAGACTGAAGCACAGACTAATTGTGCATGTTGACAAACATGAGGCACTTTATGTGTTTTATGGCGGGTATGAGCTTCCATATCAAACAGCTCGTTGCAGTGAATTCACTTATACCCACGTTTTCAGTCGCAACTGTTATAAGTGAATTCACTGCAACGAGCTGTTTTATATGGAAGCCCATGTTAGTCTGTGCTTCAGTCTGGTCAACTGTATCCTGGTGCTGCCTTTTTTATTTATTTTATTTGATCTAATCGACCAACTTCATTTTCCATTATTTGAATTCCATTTTGTTTTTTTGGGAGGGAGTGAGCTCAATGCGCAGTTTCTCTAGAGATAAATCAGATCCAGGTTGAACTGTAGGTAGGGAGCTGTTTCCAAAAGGCCAATATTCTACTCAGTTTAGCGCATAAAACGTGGTAATTAACTACAATGACCATAATCCTTTGCGCATCTTCTTGACCGGTCTTTGTTTCTTTTACGCCTGCTACAGAAGAGAGAAGAATGCCGGATCGTCCGGTGATATAGAGAGCCGCTGTTGCTTCGCGGGCTATCTCTAGCTGAAAATACATGATCTAAGTGATTAATAGTTGGTATTCAGTAGTCATAAAAATATGCCTTATTTACTTTGAAGAACTACAAAATAGGGATTTGGTCAGAGAGCATAGGCTGCAGCTCTATAAAGATGACTTGGAATTAAATCATAAAATAATCAAATAAAACAAACGTAACATACACAACAACTGAAATACTGCATTACAGTTAAGTGAATAAATGATGGTCAATAAGTGTAAGCAGTAATGGACAGCCACGACCATCATGGGACTTGTAATTGTTTTATTGTGTGTTACAGCATTCAACCCACATAATGCATAGTCCCTTTAGTCTTTTAAGATAATCAAAACCAAAAACCGTGATTCTTTTTGAACCGAACCAAAACGACCTCAAAAAGCACTGATCGCTCAGCACTAGTCTCTATGCACACTCACGCACTCCAACACACACACATTAATTTGCACACACATGCATAACATGCCCACACATTTATATTGACTCTTTTATACTGACTCTACACACACACACTTACATTCATTCACGATATACGCTGCTGCTACTCTGTATCATATATCCGGATGCCTAGTCACCTTACCCCTCCCTATACATATCTTCCTCTATCACTCCATTATCCCTGCACATTCTAAATATGCTACTGGAACTGACCCTGTGCACATGGCTTAATAACTTCCTTGTTCTTATTTCTATTTGGTGTTATTTTCACTATGTTGTTCACTGCATCGTTGGGTTTAGAGCTCGCAAGAAAGGCATGTCACTGTACATGTGCACGTGGCATTAAAACGTGAAACTTACCACATGTAATGATTTGCATGATATTGATCAAAGTGAAGCCTGGTTTGTTGCAATGTTCAGAGGTAGACCTACTGCACTTTGTATTTGCATGAGCGGGTCAATCGTTCATTTTTGATAGGATAACGTTACTTGATGAAGACTTGCTTTTAGCAACTCTGCGCTTTTGTCTTGAAGCTAAAATGTAATGAGTGTAGCCTACAGACGACAAAATAAACCCTTTAATTGTCTGCACATGCTTGTGAATTATTGCTTTATTCAAGAGTGTAATATGATTTGGTTGCATTATTCAATAGCTTAGTGTAATATGTTTCAGAAGAAACTGTCATTGTTGAATAGTTTGTTCTTGCTGCCTAGTGGCTACTGTGATATTTAGTCATTTAGAGCTGATGACCAAGAATGTCGCGTTGCCAGCGACAACGACATGTAAGGCAAGGATGTAATGTGAATTTAAAACGAGAAATCTCTTTCGCCACTCCGCTCCTCAGACTCTCCTTCATATCTCTTAGTGTGAATAGGGCCTTAGAATATCAAAATAGAGACAATCCCTTTACAGAACTGCAACAAAGAAACACACAACGCCACTACCACCACAAACACCAACAAAAGATAGCTAATTGTCTCCCCCCAGGGAGCTGGTTATCAGTATAATTAAATGGCTCGATACTGTGCAGCACACCACACCAACCAAAGCTGCAAGTTGAGTTTAAAAATGCTGTAGTTTGAGCATGGTTCCCCGAAAACACCAAAACAGGTTCAAATCAAATCAAGCTTTCATTATCCAGCAGACATGGAACGCAACGCAATGTGCTTTACAGGAAAAAAACAATGATACCATTTGCTACCCGGGCTGCACCTCATGATGGAAAAAGCCAACAATTAAACCCTGCCAGTGTCATCCTGTGCCATATGACTTCCAGTCCAACAGTACCACAAAGGATGGAAAAATACCCTGGGAAACCCAAATAACCTCCGTTCTCCTCTACTGTATCAACGTTACAGAGGCAGACAGTGCACCACTTTATAAAACCAGGACTTTGTTTCAGACAGGTGAGAGAAACAAGCAGCACAGTACTCAAAATATAGAATTAACATAACATATTTTTTTCAATCATTCATAATGATGAACGACAGCGTGTTCCAGGTACTGGTGAGAGAAGCAGCTGTGATGTGATTTCATGTCGTGCCAGACCTTCTGCTCCCTACGAATGAGATTCACTGAAGAACTTAGCACATCCCAGTCTTTGATTACCCAACATCCCTTTTAACTTTGTTGGACCCGACGGTCGCCTCTTAATTAAGCTTTGAAGGAGCGGCCAGATCGAAACAGAAAGGTGTCTTTTTACTTTTTTTTATCCAACTACCTTTAAAACCAGGACGTTGCTGACTAGAACTAGACGGCTGTTAGTATCCATATGCAAAGAAAGCACCAAGCACTCGAATGAAGGGAAAAACAACATTGATTTATTTATAGTGCATTAGGAGCATTACAAAACCAGCTTTGAAGTCAATTTTTAACTTAAACAAAACTATGGTGTAATATAAAACAGCAGACACTCTTACTAATAGGAGCGCAAACAGATGCCACTCCATTGTTAAGACGACATGGCAGCTACAAACACTGTTGGATTGATCCTGCAACCCTCTGGTATCATCACCTGCTATATCATTTCACTACATGCAATTTGAGTGAAGGTTGGTGAGTATCTATTGAGAAAGATTATGCAAAGACCATTGACATTCCTGACATGAAGGAGAACAGACTTCCTGAGGTTTGTCAGTCGCGCAATACGAGTCATCACATCATGCACCAAAATGTGCTTCCTGTGAAACACCAAGTCCTCCAGCATTCATCCAGCAGTATTATCAGCAGATTTTTGGCTTTCATAATTTAAAAAGTCAGGAAGAAAGATATGCTAATGAAGACACAGAGCTGCCATCCTATCTGAGCGGTGTGGAACATAAATAAACCTTGGGGGTGAGTACAGTTTATGAGCAGGAGCCACACAGAACACACAGCGGCATATATTCTCAACTGACTGCCTCAGTAGCAGACGGCGCTGCATGCCTTTGACAACATTTTCTCGTAAAAGGCCAATTCTATTAAAGAGACTTACCAACGCCAACCCTCTCCAATCTCCCCCACCTGCACAGGCCTATATCCATTCACATCGATAAGATATTTCGAACTTCAGCCAGCCTTCTATTTATATTTCTGTAGAAAAGGTTAATTGCAGCCGTTTTGTGAACACAAAGGTATGATTCATCAGAAAACACTGTCAGGGGAGACAGTGTCAGAGTCAAGGACTCTGAAATTTAGAGAAACCTTTCAAGCATTATTACTTTTGTGTTGAAGATCCTGAGTATTGTGTAATCACATTTAGATTGGGTTTTTGAGGATGTGTGCTGTTCTCATTGTATAACCGTACTGAATTGACAGGGAGGGGGCACAGAACATGTAGGCTTGATGAGTATTGGAGTGTCAAACCAGGAGAAAATGTGGTACTATTGGGTTTAGCTGCCTATCACAGTGGACTGGGGGATCCTATGGCATTGATGGCATTGCTGTACCTGCCAGGGTAGATGCACACTCCCCTAGATACAACATTAATGTAAATGCGGTGGAGGGCTGAACAGATTTTTTTGTTTGTCAAAATCAATGTGGGCCAGAAAAAGGGCAGCTATTTGATATACATACTTTCTATCTAGTTTTAGATTAGTTTATTTAGTATTTTACTTAAATAACTATTTTCCCTCGGATGCTATTATACTGGGCTTTTTTCCTAACCAGGAAATCAGGGTGTTGTGCTTCTCCATACACCATGGGGAAAAAATCCACTTCTGTTTAATTTCTTGTCAATAACCTTATAATTAGGCCTAGTAATGAAACATTAGGCCTATGATGTCATTTCCTGAGCAGATCGTACAGCTTATACTAATTCGTCTTATGGCCTTGTCTTTCAGTGGTTAACACGGGGGCCGAACAATCCTATGGACATTGGCTGAAGAATACAGATGGGGAAGAATGATTATATAGTGCAAGTGTAAACAACTGAATATCATTGCTGGTTTTACCAGTGTCCTTGAGGCGAGGATGAAACGAACTGTTAAGGACTTGGAATTGCCTTGAATTCCCATTGAACTTCCAGTTATTTCATGGCTTCCGGGCAGTGCACCTTTGCCATTCCTCCCAAGCATGAAATCTGCACCACAGGCAGAGGCTATATTTAGGCCTGAGTGAGATCACTGCAGACGAACACACAGACCAGGCTCCATAATAATCTCCAGCTAACACACAATCACACATTAATACCCACCAACTCCTCCTAAAATACCACCCTGTCCCTGGATCTCTGGTTATATGTTAGCATACAGACATCCACACATGCTGCTCTCTCCACGTTGAAAACGGCCATATCTAGAGAAAGGGGAGAAAGCTACGCACACAGATGGAGGCCATTCCGCTCCGTTACAGTAGGCTACATGGAGGAACCACAGAGGAACCTATAATGAGAGGGCTAATGTCACATCATGCCATCTAAAAACACATCACACAACGTATAAAAGTCAAAATAGTAGCTGGGCAGGGCTGGGCAGGGCATGGCTCAGTATTAAATGTTACAGTTCCACTCGTTATGTTTGTCATTTTTACAGGGGAAAGGCTATTTTGCTGTCGTAACGGAAGAGACAAAGAGCTATATGCAATGGTAAAATATGTTGGTTTATAGCCCTAGCCTGTACTTTGATGATGATTGAGAACCTAAATATATCATGTGAGAATTGGTGGCTTCAGCTTAAATTAAGCTTATAAGCAACACCCCATCAGGACTGGGGTCAAGTCCATCTCAATTCAAATCAATTTAGGAAATAAACGGTTTTATATACAATTACGGATACAGTTATGGTAGACGTTTTTGGAAGAAAATGTTGAAATTGACTAATTGAAAATTATTTTTCCCATGCTGTCATTTTTGGTTTAGTCTCGAGTCAGTGCACGTGAGTGCATTTATGTTCTGGAATGATTAGCCTGAACATATCTCAGGCAGAGAATTGATGTAACAGTAAAACTGTGCACATTTAGACTTAATACATTGTTATTTTACAGATTTACCTGCCATGCCATTTACCTCAAACACTGAACACTAGAACACTGAAGGTATATTCAGAATGTTGGGTACTGTGGGAAATTCTCAGTGTTCTCTATGTTAATATAATGTGTGGATAGGAAAATTCATACATTCCATGCGTCTGTTTACTTAAGGGAGTTTACTCAAACAGGGCATGGACAACTGGAATTTCAACAAAAGGTACAGTATATACATCCACTCAGAAGGCATCTCTCTGGTTAACTCATGATGTGCTTTGCTAGTCATGTAGGCTACATACTGCATTCAGAATTGAGACATTTTATGGTAATAATCAGCAATGAATGATACAGAATGCACCTTTCAATATCTAATATAAATGATCTATCTACTGTATGGTAAAGAATATGGAGACCGTCTCAATTCCTATTGCTATAAAGAACTACAAACAGAGCCTGAAATTCCATTCAAAATATTCGGATAAAATGAAGCCAAAAACCACACACATTCATCAACAACCATGAGCCTTTCAATCTAGCCTGAAGCACGACGCAATGTACCAATGTGAGTTTTCACTTGACACTAGCCAGAATTGGCAGCATTGATATGGTCTTTGCTCCTGAGGATGCCAGTCCTCCAAACCAAATTAAGCCAGGTTACTGTTCACTAGTGAGGAGATAACCTGATCCCCACCATTTACATTCAGCTAGCCTAGCAGGGTGACTGACAGAGGACATGATAGGGGGGCATCTCTCACACAGAAGGGGGAGATGGAAGGAGGAGAGCCTGGAAGCACCTTCCCTATTCTGCCCTCCCCCCTCCAGAGAAGCAGCAGCAGTAGCAGCAGACGACAATAACTCCTAAACCAGGGTGCGCCAGACGCCCTGACAAAGGCATGCAGCCTCCTCCCAAGCTTGCTGTGGCGGCCAGCAGTCTTTGCCGGCGGATAAACACAGCCCCAAGGAGGGCGGAGGGTGGCGGACGTGTTCCTGGCCCCTGAAAAATCTAAATGGGCCACGGCCATGGATAATGAGCCACACTGCTCTAGAGGACAGTGTTCCGCTAGTTGGCCAGGCACAAAGGAGGGTATTAAATCGACCGCTCTCGACACGCAACAATGCTCCCATCATATTCCGCCCAATTAGGCTGCAATGAGAGAGGGGGACAGAACAACAACTGAAAAAGAAAGCAGAAAATACACCACCACCATAGCATGATGTGCATAACAAATGGTTATTTATTAAGATGTGATTGCCATTTCTGTCTTTACTCACATGTAGGCAGGAGAGAGCGGCGAGGACCTGGATGTCTTAAGAACTGGCACTGGGAATTTCCAGCTGACAGGAGAACCGCTTTTCCATTTCAACGGCATTTTGTTGTCACCAGCACGGAGCTACAGCGCTAAGAACGGCAAAGAGCCTTTCCACGAACAGACTTCCAGCGAGGGCTTCCATCCCACTCTGCCCACTCGGATCAGAGGGAGGGAGAGCAGCAGCGACAGGGGTGGAGTGGTACAGGCAGCAGCAGTGCAGGCTACACACAGGTTTATGACACTAGTGGCAGAAGTGAGAAGAAGCCAACGGATCCTATCTCCTGTGCCTACTGGGCCAACTCACAGTCATCTCCTGTTAGAGGGGGAAAAGCTCTCCGGTCTTGTCGCCCTTTGAGGCTGTGCCAACTCTAGCCCAGCAGCTCAACAACAGTGCCACCTTGTTAAAGGAGCGGCGACTGCAGTGCTGGGCTTGTTATAGGGAGAGGTGGAGGGAGGAGTAGATAAAGGGAGGGGGGAAAAACGCTAGCATCTGCCCACCCTTAGAGAGCAGTGCCTAAAATACTACTAGTTTACACTGGGATATAAAAAGGAAAGAAAAAAATTACATTTGGATTTCTTTGAGAAATATCAAAGTAAATTTGGAGTCACGTGATGAAATGTGTTGTCGTCCTACTACAACTGGTCGGGAAAGCATGCAGTTTATAAGGCTACAGACTAAATAAACAGTGAACTTCACAGGGTGGTGAAAGTGCAAGGTGATGAACTTGATGCTCCTTTCCAATAAATATCGAGGCTCTTATTCTGGTGACATGATCATCGATGCTTGGCTGCCGTTAAATAAAAAATAATCTCTCTATTTTGTCCATAATAATGTCATCATGAACGCTATAGGTGGTCTCGAGCTAACAGATAGCGCTGGTGGCTAACAGTCTCTAGCTAACAGATAGCGCTGGTGGCTAACAGTCTCTAGCTAACAGATAGCGCTGGTGGCTAACAGATAGAGCTGGTGGCTAACAGTCTCTAGCTAACAGATAGCGCTGGTGGCTAACAGATAGCGCTGGTGGCTAACAGTCTCTAGCTAACAGATAGCGCTGGTGGCCAGAGCACACGTGCCACTACCAGAGTGGGTACACTCACTATACAACGCAAGCATTTCACAAGTCAATTTGATGGAAACATCTCTTGTTTTTAAGCAGATTTTTGAATGTTTGCATGAAAATCTGTCGCGAATTGGATGGAAACCTAGCTTGTGCGACTTCACACAAACCTGCATAGGTGTAATTCCAAGTAGGACAAAGAGTATATCATAAAGATATCATTACAGTTCTATGGACTACATGGCCCCCTACATCTTTGGAGGGAATGTATATTCCCCACGCCGATGAGCATAATATGCAAGCATGACAGATTGTACACTGGTATACACAATGAACATGCCATCTCTCATTCCATTGGACTCATCCAGTTAGATTGCCCCCTCAAAATTTGTCCCCTGCATGGCTGTCATCCACCGAGCCCTCTAGCAGGAACACAGTGTGCAGTCAGCCTTGGCCTTGCCTGAGGCAGCCAGCTGATCAAGATGAAACACTGAAACTCTTCTCCTCCTAAGACCAACATCCACCCAAGCACCGAGAGCAAAATAAAAGCCAAGAATAGAGCGTTGTGCAGCTCATTTCCACGATTACAGTTCCTCTTGTCTGAATAGCTCTGAAGGCCCTGTCAAGAAATCTATAGCAATGTCATTTCCTGTGCGCTACTTCCTTTTGGCAAGCCCGCTCTTTAGTCCTTTGTTTCAACACACTTCTCAAATCTCTTCTGCTCACAACGTCGTGAAAAATTACCCCTTGTGGAGCTGTGTCTCAAGATGGGAACCCTATAGTCAATCCTCTCCTGCTCTCTCACTCTGGAGCATTAGGGAATGTCTTCCAACCTGCCCGTAATCACTCCCTCTAGGTTGACTCACTATCTCGTCCCACAATGAGGGAGAATATCACAAGTAGAACCACTGCAGGTATTTTCACAGGAGCCATGATGTCTTGGGCCACTTCTTCACTGTGGAGTTCATTCAACAGAGGACACAGCCAGGTCTGTCAGGCAGGGTGGTCATGTGCTCGGTCTCGGCCTGGCAGGGAGAATCTTTTTTAAATCTTTTTACAGACAAAGGAAAACAGGGGATTAAAAAGCCTTTTGTCAGATGAGTGGGGATGGTGCTGAGCCAGATGTCAGCACATTTAAAAAAATAAAAAATAAATGATGAATGGTGTCTGTCTGAGTGAACAAAGAATTGTTGAAGATGTTCATTCAACAAACACCAAGACTGCCTCCGGATCAGAAAATGGAGCTCCACGTGCAGGTTACAGTAAACTGCACTACAGCCTGTTTCTGGAGCACTTAAGCTGCAACTCTTTATTTAGACACATACCTAAATCAAATTGGAGAGGAGAGGGAAAACATCTCAACATGGATTTGTCATGACACCAGATAGTCCTAAATGCAGAGTTGCACATTTAAAAAGACTGCGCTAATTATTTCACAATCATTGCAATGTTTCATCACGGAACCTATACCTTTTTCAAAAACAGAATGTCATCCGAACATCTATTGAAGAAACTGCATCATTGTTACCACCACAAAGCAACTGTTTGACTTCTGCCCTGCCAGCCACAACTGAACAGCACTATAAAGCACAAGACAGGCTGGGAACAAAGAGGGGAGGAGGCTAACCTGATCCTCCATAACCAAATACCTCCAGCTTTTAGAGTAAAGTCTGACAATGGCTGCATTTATCAGAGCCACGGTGAGCATCGATCTGTGGGCTTCTTTCAGAGGCCATTAGGGCCGCGGGCGAGAGTGATAGAGAGTGCACGAAAGGGAAACTCCTGAGCTCTGCAGACACACCAACCCTGGAAGACAGGCCAAAAGTCAGGAACACACCCTCACTGTGCTGGAACACAGCTGTACTCTCTCGGAGTCTCGTTATAACACACACACCCCATCACTGTTCTGGCAGGAACACACTGTACTAAAAGAACACATACACTGTATTAAAGGAAGTGTTGACCATCCACACACTTGCTTGTCCATAAGATTGTTGTGCATTGCTTTTTGTGCACCATGCCTATGTCTGACATTTGTACTGGCCAGTAGGTGTGTGTACACGCCTGTATGAGCATAAGAGGAACAAACAAGACAGCCCTCAAGATTCTGACTCTAGAACAGACAAACGTATACCATCTACTGGATGCAGAAGGAACTGTGCCTGTCTAAATACCAGACACACCCTCAAGCAGCTGACCGCACATGCTGTCACCACACAGTGTGGTTCCTCATCCCATCTATTACATTTTAGTCATTTAGCAGACACTCTTACCCAGAGTGACTTACAGTAGTGAGTGCTGTGAGAGAAATTACAAGGTTATGTTATAATACTGTTATTGCATCAAATGGTTGTTTTATGGAATAGAATAGTGGGTTCTTAGACCATTTTCATCTGTGTATGTTCTACTGAGGATGGGCCTCTGGGAGATTTAACACTGACAGGAGATTTACCATGTCTTTGGGTGATAAGCCTAACAAGACCGCATTCCAGAGCATGAGTTAATGTTTCTGTACTGGGGTACCAGGGGAAAATGGCTCCAGTATGGAGTTGGGGTACCAGGGGGAGATGGCTCCAGTATGGAGTTGGGGTACCAGGGGGAGATGGCTCCAGTATGGAGCTGGGGTACCAGGGGGAATTGGCACCAGTATGGAGTTGGGGGGCCAGACCCTGGTTTCTACACAACACGAACAGTTTTACAGCAGATACTGTCTGCTGTGAATTATAAGTATATTTCATACAAATCTTAGCCTTGTGACCCATTCCACACATCTGTTGTTTGTCATGTAGACTGGAGGGGGTGTATCTTGGCTATAAAAGACCTTTGAACCTTTGTCTCGGGGCTCTCAACGAATCATCTGAGAGTGATTTGTCGACCAGCCATCATTATCGTAGAGCACTCAATCGAGTCACTTTATGTGTGTGTGCTGTATTGACCTGCTCCCTTATTATTAAGTGAATAAAGATTTAGTTTAAGTATGACTCTGACTTGTTAAGTTAGTCTCTCGTAATTTGATAGTAAAGAAATTAACCACCACAGTGCATACATTTTTTGTACTGGTCCCCCGCGGGAATCAAACCCACAACCATGGTTATTACAAGCGCCATGCTCTACCAACAGCCAAATGGGTTAATCACATCTATCAGTCTATCCAGCTGTCACAGGAATGGAAAAACATTGATGACACCAAAGTGAAGAGCCCAGAGGGCACAGGCGATCAAATCAATCAAAATGTCAGTTACATTTACATTTAAGTCATTTAGCAGACGCTCTTATCCAGAGCGACTTACAAATTGTTATAAGTGATTTAGAATCGCTCTCCCTCAACAACAACACTCTACTGTCTACATTTGGATAGATTCAACTAAGAAGAACCATGTAAAAAACAAAAGCAAAGGCCCTAAAAGGCATTGATCTGAAAATAATCTGCATTTGGCATTATCAAAGCATTTCTGTGTTGAGAAATAATTCTGCTGAAAGTGATAGTTGAGAGAAACTCACCCAGCGTAGAAAATCTCAAAGACTGTGGTAGCGAAAACAGAAAAGGGGCGTTAGCCTGGCATCAGAGGGATCCGTGATGAAAGCAGAGGCCCAGCAGGTGCTGAAGACGGAGGAGCTCTGCTGAGGGGTGCAGCAGCAGCAGGCAGCTTAGAACCAAGCTAAAGGAGCCTACCTCTACCCAAGAAACACACGATGAATGCCTTCTCACATTCTCTGTTTTGGAACATCTCCTTTTTAGTTATGATCCACTTTTAGTCAAACAACACAAACTCTGGCTAGGCCCAAATAAAACAAACCAAGGAGTAGTGAAATAGTACTGGTACTAGTATTAGGTTTCACTGATTGTTTTACCTTTCACCTTAATGGTCAATGAGATTTATCTTTCTTAAACATCTTTTAAGTGGGATGCAGGGGTGCTATTGGTTAACTGTTAGTCGTTGAAAATACATTTGACGAGTCATGCTTTTCAGTCTATAGGTTCATTTTCATAATTAAATTGGTGCCAGAATTCAACAACTGGAAAAGTGTTGGAGTCGACTGGAATTAGTATTTAGCTAAAAACAGTCATGTACAGTGAGTGAGTTTATTGAGTTAGAAAGTAGCTTTCTTATGTCAGCTAATGGCCGTCTCTAGCCACGAGCAAGACAGAGCGGAGACTCGTTGCTTGGCTCGTCACAGACACAGGCTGCAGGGAGCAATGGGAGAGAGAAGCAGCACGAAGCAGCTAACAAGAACAGCTACAGTATTAAGCTAGCAACCAAAAACGTTTCACAGCATTTCTCTCCTGTTCTACTGGTTTTCATATCAATTTTCTTTCGTTGTCCAGAAGACAAAGGCACAATCCTAGTCATATTAACAACCCATCCTAGTTGTTGCATATTTACATTCCCCTCTTTTTACGTTTCAAACTGATATCTTCATCTCTGTCACATAAAACGGTTTGAGTCAGGTGCTTCTTTGAGAACAGCGTTTTCCCACATATTCCATTTTCGCAAATGTTTGAAAATGATATAGCACATTGAAGTATTACATTGACTGCTTCATTACAATAGTTCCATGTTCAATAATATGAGACGATAGGTTTGCTATTGTCGCACGTTTTTTAAGCTCTTACTTAAAAAGGTCCGTTCCTTGTACCCATGCATAGCTAATTCAACATCGGGCACAGCATAACTTCAGACACTAGCGAATGGAGGACCAGATCACCTCCAACTTTTGCAAATAAAGTTTTGCAAATAAATACTCCCTTCTAGCTAGCTGACCACCAATTTTCATTACAATTTCAATAAGTAAAGTTATGTTATGAGAGTTTTCCAAAATGTATATAAACATGTTGTGGGAAACGCGGTATATTGTAAAATTCGACTGCGTGACAGACCACACTATTTAATGTCCAGATTTGCTAATGTTGCTAGCTTAGAGTACTATGATGGACACCTTCTTCACTTCTTATGAGAAGCACTTGGAGGAAAGTGGGTGGAGGGAAAAACCCAGACAAATCTCAAACTACAACGAGTCTTGGTTTTGTAGCAACCAGAGCAGGCACAAAGTGCTGGCTCCCTTGTACCAGCAGGCTCCAGCGACCAAGGAGCACATTACAGTGCTGGCCTGCTTCAACACAACTTGGGAGGACGTCCCCCCCATTTATCTACCCCAAGTGTTTCCCCGGCGGCCACTACACACTGAAATATAACCCCTTGTATGGACAGTCAAACTGTAGCTACATTGACAGGGACCTGTTCAAGAAGTGGTTTCAACACTTCATTCAGCATGCAGTCTAGGAGCGTCCTCTCCAATGGGCACAAGAGCCACATGGACCCGGAGGTGCTCAAGGCGGCACTAAAGGAGGGGTTATACTTCCACCACACTGCACCCATGTCCTGCAGCCGCTGGACTTGGCATACTTTGGCCCTTTAAAGGCTAAGTTCTTCAAGGTATCTGGAGTCCTCAACCATTTTGACCACTTCCTACATGGTAAACACATCAGAATTTGCCAGAGTATTCCGCTACCCTATCAGGACTTCAAGGACATGCACTCTGTAGTGGAAGGGTTTAAGAAGTGTGGCCTCTTCCCTTTTGTCCCTTCAGCCATAGAAGGGACCCGTTTGATGTAGTCTTGGTCCCAACAGGGTCCTAGCACCGCCTCTCCTGGAACCAGTAGCACTGTTCCGTCCACCAGCACCTCCTCTCCAGCGACCACAGGGGGACCCTCGGCCCCTGCTCCAGTCCCGGCCCCTGCTCCAGTCCCAGCCCCTGCTCCAGTCCCAGCCCCTGCTCCAGTCCCAGCCCCTGCTCCAGTCCCAGCCCCTGCTCCAGTCCCAGCTCCAGTCCCAACCCTAGAAGAGCACGCCGTAATAGAGGTGGGGCTGATAGGGATGGACATGGGGTACATTCTTACCTTCCTGAAGTATCGGCCAGACCAATACAGAAGACTCCCTGTGGTCGCCACATGCCTCACTGAGGAGGAATACAAGCACCAGTGAAGAGGGGTGAGTAGGAGAGGGCAGAGGAGAAAGAGTGTTTTGGGCAGCCCTCAGAACACAGAGGGCACAGGAGAGGGCTGCCATGGATGAGAGCGTCAACGCCATTGCCTCTGCTGGAGCCCCCACTGGAACCACTCCTGACAGGTGCATCACCACCGCCAGTGCCTCCCAGTGTGCAACACCTTCAGGAGCCGCCGGAGTCCCCAGCTGAAGGCGGCGGCCGCGTGCCTGCTCCCTCAGCCACACCATTGTCAGCCCATCAACCCCAGCATTACAAACACCAGCTCCTCCATGCCATCGTCGGCGGTTTGATCCACCACCAGCCCCCGTCTGTCACCACCGAAGCGGCCTCCTCTGGACCAACTACCTCCTCAATCTCCCCTGGTCAAACCACCACAGCTGCCTTGTCTGGTGCCCCTGGCCCCTGCAATTCAAATACAGCCACCTCCACAGGTAAATACACATTAAATTATTAACAAAAAGTACACTGTTTGTTGTGTTGTATAAAACTGGTGTTGAAAAAATAAAAATGTCTCTTTACATATCTACGGTCCATAACACCAGCCCACAAGGCATGTCCACCTCCTCAAAAATGTCTGTAGCTTCCTCCAGAGGATGTATTCACAAACTGGTACCCCCAGGGGTACGCGCATTGGTGTTGGGGGTACGCCAAATAAAAACGTGATTCACATTTATATTTTCCAACTGGGCTATGCATTTGCGTGAGGTTTGTTTCTCGCCTGAGCAGCCTCGTTTCACTGCCAAAAATAAAACATCACATTAACCGTTACTCTCTCGCGGGAATTCCACTAACGGTCAGTATGTAGTTAAACGTAGCTGCTGCTCATTTTGTTTGCTCAAAAATGGATAAATAGTTTCGAAAAAGTAAGGCCCTCGTCCATAGACACATACCAGCTCTACTGGTAGTACTACTACTACCAGCAGTACTACTCCTGCATCTGTCGAAGAGAAGTTGTTCTGCTTCCACGAGCACATCCAATGTTAGCATCAGTAATTCTACATTTGTTGTTAGCCCAGCTAGCATGGACACTGACAGTTGTGAATCTGATGCAGCCGAAGAGCTACAGCACCCTTACCCGGGAAAGCACCGAACAACTGACAGGGATGTTGGACCATCGAAGAGGTGCAAATATGATGACAACTACATTGATTTGGGGTTCACTTATATTGGGAGTAGTGCCTTTCCTCAGCCACAGTGTGTCAAATGTGCAAAAGCACTATCTCACAACTCAATGAAACCTTGCGCAGACATTTAAAAACAAAACATGGCAATTTGAAAAATAAGCCACGGGAGATTTTGAGCGAGAATTAAGACGACTTTCGAGTAGTAAGACATGTATAAAAGCAACAGCTACCATTAATAAGAAGGGGCTAGAAGCGTCTTATATGGTGAGCTTCTCTATCCTGCCGATGCATGGAAAATCCCGCCAGCTCTACATTATTTGTGTCATCGTTCAGTCACGACTCGTGAGACATAACATATTACAAATTTGAATGTCCCGTTGATAGGATATTCTTAATCATAGATCATCCATTTTATTTTCCATTGATTGCAAGTTGGCCAATAGTATGGATGGTAGTGGAATTTTACTCACTCGCCTACGAATACTCAGAAGGCAACCCGACCTCCGCCCCCTTTTCTTCCGTCTATTCTTCTTGCAAATGACGTCGGACTCGTCTTGGGCAGGGGGCGGTATTTTCACCTCCGGATGAAAAGCGTGCCCAAATTAAACTGCAGGCTACTCAGGCCCATAAGCTAGGATTTGCATATAATTAGTAGATTTGGATTGAAAACTCTAAAGTTGACAAAACTGTTAAAATAATGTCTGTGAGTATAACAGAACTGATATGGCAGGCGAAAACCAGAGGAAAATCCAACCAGGATGTACTATTATTTTGAAAGGCTGTTTTTCCATTTAAAGCCTATCCACCATACAAAGACTTAGGACCCAGTTCACGATCTCTATGGCTTCCTCAACATGTGACCAGTCTTTAGGCATTGTTTCAGGCTTTCACTCTGAATAATGAGGGAGATACACCATGTTCAATGAGAGGACAGTGGAAATTTCCAGACATGAACCAAGCACGTGATCGGGAGCGCGCATTTCTTGTTTACCTTTTCCATTGAAGAAGCTTTTGTCCGGTTGAAATATTATTGATTATTTATGACAAAAACAACCTGAGGAATGATTTTAAACATTGTTTGACATGTTTCTACTATCTTTTATTGTACTTTTTTGACTTTTCGTCTTGGTGTTGA
Organism: Oncorhynchus keta; assembly: GCF_023373465.1. Taxonomy (NCBI): domain Eukaryota; kingdom Metazoa; phylum Chordata; class Actinopteri; order Salmoniformes; family Salmonidae; genus Oncorhynchus; species Oncorhynchus keta. Next base: position 46,983,930 of record NC_068431.1, read on the forward strand.
GAGCGCCTTTGGATTTCTGATCTAAACACACCAACAAAACGGAGGTATTTGGACATAAAGATAAACTTTATCAAACAAAACAAACATTTGTTGTCTAACATGGAGACCTGGGAGTGCCACCAGATGAAGATCGTCAATGGTAAGTGATTCATTTTAATACTATTTCTGACTTTTGTGACACTCTCCTTGGTTGGAAAATGGCTGTATGGGTTTGTGTCTAGGCGCTGACCTAACACAATCGCAAAGTGTGCTTTCACCGTTAAAGCCTCTTTGAAATCTGACACAGTGGTTGCATTAAGGAGAAGTTTATCTGTATTCGTATGTTTGACACTTGTATCTTTTATCAATGTTTATGATGAGTATTTCTGTTATTTGATGTGGCTCTCTGCACTTTCACCGGATGTTTGTTTGAGACAATGCATTTCTGAACATAACACAACAATTTCAAATGAGGTTTTTGGACATAAAGATTAACGTTATCGAACAAAACACACATTTATTGTGTAACATGAAGTCCTTTGAGTGCCATCTGATGAAGATCAAAGGTTAGTGATTAATTTAATGGCTATTTCTGACTTTTGTAAGCCCTCTCCTTGGCTCGAAAATGGCTGTATGGTTTTCTGTGACTAGGTGCTGACCTAACAATCGTTTGGTGTGCTTTCGCCGTAAAGCCTATTTGAAATCGGAAACTGTGGCTGGATTTACAAGAAGTTTATCTTTAAAATGGTGTATCATACTTGTATGTTTGAGGAATTTTAATTATGGGATTTCTGTTGTTTTGAATTTGGCGCCCTGCAATTTCACTGGCTGTTTGTCGAGGTGGGACGCTAGCGCCACACTTGTACCAGAGAGGTTAACCTTTCTGGCGCAGGTGTTCTGCTAGCAACCCAACTCGACAACAACCGGTGAAATTGCAGAGCGCGAAATTCAAATTACAGAAATATTTAACATTCATGAAAATACAAGTGTCATACGTCAAACTAAAGCGTAACTTCTTGTTAATCCAGCCAGTGTGTCAGATTTCAAGAAGGCTTTACAGCGAAAGCATACCATGCAATTATCTGAGCTTCAAAAGTACTGGAGACAATATAAATGAGGGGAGACAATACATCTACATGCCTGAAGCACTGCCCTTAAATACAACCGATATTATGGTCGCGAAAATGACTGGAGGTTAGACGTAACAACAGTTACTGTTATTTATTTTTTTAAACAGTATACTTCGGTAGTCAGAGCTCACAGTCCTAATATACCATAGGCCTAAATGCACTGACGCAGTTAGAGCAGAATCTGTAACATAAAAAGCGTTTCCAGCTGAGGCACTCCACTAAAATCTTCATGAAGTGCTCTGAGAAGCCAAAATCCCTGAACAGCTGCAGCAACACACAAAAAGGCACAAATGACAGGGGCTTAGAGAAACCTCGCTGACACTACAGCAGCGCCAGAGAGGACACAGAGAAAAGATAGTCAAGAGAACAGCATCATTTATGCAAAAAAAATTGTCAACAGTCATGATCTTGTGAGTAATCTCCCATGGCGCTCCACAATCACACAACTTCCTACTTCATTAGCGTTACCGATGGTAGCTGACTTGCGAATAAAAACCCACTCACAGCTTAAGGCATTAGTCACCTGGTACAAAAACAACACGTCCTATGGAGGGGCCTGGAGACAGGCCCAAAGAGCAAAGTTAGCCCACACACACACACACACACACACACACACACACACACACACACACACACACACACACACACACACACACACACACACACACACACACACACACACACACTGAGCTGCATGAACACTGCGTACTTAGTCCATGTCTTTGTCTCACTTTAAGACGTAATTATGAATGGTAGTTAACAGGAATGTTCCAGTTCAAATACAGAAACTGAATAATGCAAATTATGTAACCGTTAGTAATTGCAATGATCAAAATAAACACATTATTTTTAGTTTAAAACTAAAATGTCCATCTCTGTCCTTGAGAGAAAGAGAGCAAACCTGACATAAAAGGAGAGAATACATTTTTTTTTCATGTTAGTCTAACTTCACATTAGGGTTGGGGCGGTATCCACATTTTGATACCCTTTCTGTACCATAACGGGGTATATATTACCCAATGTGCACACAAAGGGCACCATTTAAAAAATATATATAAATAATAACATAATTCTTTGAGGACGCACAAAACAATTGAGGCACATGGATCTTGATCCAGGAGGGGATTCAATGAGTCTGCTGTAACCAAGAAGCTTGATCTTGACAGTTAGCAAACCAAATGCATAGCTGGAGCCCTTAGCTGGATATACACAACCAGTCAAAAGTTTTGAAACGACTCATTCAAGGGTTTTTCTTTATTTGTACTACATTGTGGAATAATAGTCATCAAAACAATGAAACAACAAATATGGAAGCATGCAGTTACCAAAAAAATCAAAATATATTTTATATTCTTCAAATAGCCACCCTTTGCCTTGATGACAGCTTTGCACATTTTTGGCATTCTCTCAACTAGCTTCATAAGGTGGTCACCTGGAATGCATTTCATTTATCAGGTGCCTCCTTAAAATTAATTTGTGGAATTTCTTTCCTTAATGCGTTTGAGCCAATCAGTTGTGATGTGACAAGGTAGACAGAAGATAGCTCTATTTGGTAAAAGACCGAGTCTATGGCAAGAACAGCTCAAATAAGCAAAGAGAAGTGTAATTTATTTAACTTAGATTTCTTAGTTATATTTAACGTATAAGTGGCGCCACTGCGAGGTGGGAGTGTACCAACACCAAAATAACATTTTAAACGGTATTGAAAATCATACCGTCGGTATTTCAAAATATACCGTTTATACCGTATACCGGGGTATCGCCAAAACCTACTTCACATACTACTTAAGAGATGAGAGAGGATTATAATGGGTTGCTGAAATTGTACAGTGAAGTCCTTTAGTGAGTTGAGCTGAAAAGCAAGTGTTTGAAGTTACACATTCACACATAACATGAGAAAAGCAGAAACTGCTAAGATGAGGCACTTCAGACGAAAGTGAGGAATGTTGATTGATCGTGTATAGATGCAGAAAAAAAGTTGGACATACATTGCACAGTACCTGTCGTGCAGTCCGAGGGACATCGTCTCCCCTCTGTGTACAGGGTGCTCCATGCCCTCGCCAAAACCACACCCCTGAAAACAGGTCAACAATGCATTAATGATACTGTCCGGACTCTTCAAAGGAGGGTAAGTGCACCTATTAAGCCCACCAAAATCTTAGGCATTTCTAACATATACTGCCCTAAGTCCTGTAAGAAAAGATGAAAGATGAATCTCTCATGTGAAGTTTTATGACTTGACTTACACCATTTGTTTATGTACAATAAATATATTTGATAAAATATGTATAAAGTCCGGACTGGGCTTAACGGGTACTGAATGTACCCTTTAAGCTCACCTTTAAAAATATATATATTTTAATTCATTTCCAAATGTTGCAAACTTAACCTGACATTTATGTAAACTTAAATTATAATAATCGCCCCTAAAGTTATTTTTCATGCCAACCAGTACACACCTGATTCTACTAATCATAGACTTCAATCAAGACTTGAATAGATGAACAAGTGTGTTACTGCTTGGATTGAACAAAAACCTGCACCCGCACCGCCCTCTGTAGATCAGACGCCATGGACAAAGAACATAACACAAACGACTTTTACTTAATTATCTCAAAGCTGGCTCACATTTGCTGCAGTCATATTCTTGTTAATTAGTTCAACGTGTCTTCCTAAAGCCTGTCTGAAGACAGTTTCATATCTCCCTCTCTACTGTTGTATAGAAACACCTGTATGTATGAGGGACAACAAGATGACAATGTCCCGGACTGCTTGAGTAGTCGTCCAATAGTCATCTGCTTGTCCCTCATTTGTTTCTATTTTTGCCAACTACTTGTATGTCTTCCATCTCCAATATCCTTCAACGCTGGTCTTCTCTAGAATTGCAAAGGGTCGGAAACTTACCAGGACATTTCTGGAAATTCTTAATTGGAAGTTAAATAACTCAAAACTCATCAAAAAAGTTATATGGTAACAGTGAACCTTTTTTGTGGGACACACACACAAAGCAATTCTAGGTCTTGTGGCATATTGTGGTTAAACTATACCCATTCAATGGAATTGCAATCCTCTGCATGCACAGTGCATTCTTCCATCACATGTACAGCATGATTCTCAAGATCTTGCACACTAATGAGATGCTATTGAGCCCAAACTACTACACTGTGAGCCAAGGACTACATGCTTTCTGGTAAATTTATATATATATATTTTTTTTTTAATAGATATTTTATGACATGTGTTTTGGTAACTAGTAAATAGTAGCCTACAGCAAAGTATTATCTTACAAAGGAGTTGTTTAAACTAACTGCTTAACTATTTATCTGTACATGGAATTGTATTTTTTCCCTAATGTTTACAGGAAAATGCCACATGCATGATCTGATGTGTGGAGACATTTCACTGCAGATAATGTAGAAGGAAAAGCTGTGTACATTTGCAAATACTGTGCCAAATCATATGTGAAGAATGCAACAAAGATGCAGAATCATCTGGCCAGGTGCATAAAGTTCCCTCAGCGCTCACAACAAGCAACCTCTGACAAAAGTCCCTGTACTTCTATTCGAGGTGAAAATTATTAATCAGACACCTTACCGATAGTAACAACTCATGGTCCTCCTGGAATCAGAAGTTTATTTTAACTCAATGAAGGAACGTAGTCAGAGAAATGCTGATGAATGTCTTGCTCGAACTGTGTATGCAACTGGTTCACCTCTGACGCTCACAGGCAATGTGTATTGGAAGTAGGGTTGCACATTTTGGGGAATATTTAGAGGTGGAAACTTTCCATGGGAATTACTGGAATATATGGGAATTAATGGAAATATATGCAAATGTAATATTAATACAATTTAAATGTAGATGTTTTTTGCATTGGATACATTTACCATGTCATATGGAGACCGAAACATAAACATTTTACCTTATCATAAGGAGACATAATTGCAAGTGATTAAATCATTCCAATACAAATAAAAATATATTTAGTTACGAATTGATCTTTAATTAAATGAGTTGACTCGTCACATGGGAAGATTTCACTGAAGAACAAAAGAAAGAGACTGTTGAATGATCCACAATGATCCATCGCATCTCCCAAAAACATTTTCAACATACATCTGTCAAATGATAGTCTAGAAACTAAAGCTTTGGTTGTCTTCCTCTCTGGACCTCCTCCATGTCCACCTCTTGAACATCAGACTGCGGCCTCATCTTCATTGTCACTTTCCAACCTTGTTGAGGATGGCTCGTTATCTGACTCAAAAGCTTCAAATTTGCCCGGGTGGCCACCAATTGTGCAACTCTTATATCAGCCTGTTGCATGCTTTGGTGTGTGTTCCCAAACAACGACCAGTTGCGCGCTGAAGTGGCTGATGTTGGTGGGATTTGGCGGATGATGGAAGCCACAAGGGAAAGAGCCTCAGATCCACAATGTCCCTTCCACCAGGTGGCTGATGAGATATGTTGGCACGACTGCCATATTGCATCTCCACCCCAAAGCCCTTGCTTGGTAGTGCACTTCGCCAGACTGCCAATAACCTTGCCCTCGTCCAGGCCATATTGGGCTCCAATATATACGCTGCGGCGTGTATGGACTTCAGGCAGAAGTCTTGACGCTTTTGATGCATTTCAGAACTGCAGTTTCCTCTGCTTGGAGCAACAGTGAAGGGGGCAGGGCAGTACAGATCTCTTACATCTGCAAGCAGAGTCTGAACATCAGACAGGATGGCATTGTCTCCCTCAAATCAGTGCAATGACTACTCCTATAGGTTTCAGGAGTTTCAGACTGCTTAACACTCTCTCCCAAAATACATCATCCAGGAATATCCTCTTGATGGGGCTGTCCATATCGGCAGACTGTGATATGGCCATTTCTTGGAGACTCCTTCCCCTCCAGGAGACTGCCAAACATGATGGCAACACCACCCCAACGGGTGTTGCTGGGCAGCTTCAATGTGGTGCTCTTATTCTTCTCACTTTGCTTGGTGAGGTAGATTGTTGCTATAACTTGATGACCCTTCACATACCTAACCACTTCCTTGGCTCGCTTGTAGATTGTATCCATTGTTTCAGTGCCATGATGTCCTTGAGGAGCAGATTCAATGCATGAGCAGCACAGCCAATCGGTGTGATGTGAGGATAGGACTTCTCCACTTCATACCAAGCAGCTTTCATGTTCACAGCAGTCACCAGCAGTCACAGCAGCACAGCAGCCACCAGTGCAAATACCTTCTGTGGTCCAAGGTCATTGATGACTGCCTTCAGCTCATCTGCAATATAGAGGCCGGTGTGTCTGTGCTCTTGTTGAATACTGGTTGAGGGGTGGAGATGTAGTTCATTATTCCTTGCCCATGAACATTCAACCACCCATAAGAGATGATTGCAATACAGCCTACTTTCTCTATGATTTGCTTGACCTTCACTTGAATTCTGCATCCAGAAAATGTGTAGATGTCTGGTTGGAGGGGTGTATGCTGGGCGAGTTTGTTGTAGCAAAATGGATGCGGAGAATGTGAAAAAAACTTGAAGTGGGTGAATGTTTACTGGTTGCTCAGGAGGGACAGGGGAAGTCAGATCTGTGGAAGACATTTGACTTAGTTGTGGAAACTACTGATACAGAAAAAGGAGGGTATGGCCACCAGAGACTCTGGGTTCGCGCCAAGGCTCTGTCGTAACCGGCCGCGACTGGGAGGTCCGTGGGGCGATGCACAATTGGCCTCGTCCGCGTCGTCCGGGTTAGGCCGGTAGGGAAATCCTTGTCTCATCGCGCACCAGCGACTCCTGTGGCGTGCCGGGCGCAGTGCGCGCGGTGTTTCCTACGACACATTGGTGCGGCTGGCTTCCGGGTTGGATGCGCGATGTGTTAAGAAGCAGTGCGGCTTGGTTGGGTTGTGTATTGGAGGACGCATGACTTTCAACCTTTGTCTCTCCCGAGCCCGTACGGGCATTGTAGCGATGAGACAAGATAGTAGCTACTAAACAATTGGATTCCACGGAATTGGGGAGAAAAAGGAGTAAAAAAATATATAATAAATAAATAAATAAAAAGGGGGGTATACTGTAGGAGCAAGCATTTCCTGAGTATGATGTGTGCCCAACAGTTGCTGTTAATAAAACATTTCTGACCATTTTGAACAGTGTAAACAAGTGTACCAGGTAGTCTGTTCTAACAAAAACAAAAGATATAAAGCCTTTATTACAGCAGACTAAAAACATTTGCATGCATTATTTATTGCTTAGGATAACTATTTGAAGTTCCTTTTGTTATTTAATTATAAAACTAAAATGCTTGATTGCATTTCAAAGCATGAATGTCTCGTATGCTGTGTGATGGCATGAATGAACAACTTATTAACACAGTAGCCTATATAATAAAATATAGGCCTAAATACATTACGGAATTAAGACTAAACAGGACACGCTCTTAGGCTTACAGCTCGGTGGTAGTTATACCAAGGATACTATACAAAGCCTACTAATAATAACGAGATCACTTATTATTATAATGATGATCATGATAAGGAGATCAAGAGAAAGGGAGGCTATAGGAGCGAGAGCTGCGTGCATATTATGTATAACAAACAGGTGCTGTTAGATTACATTTTTCTGTCTGTTTGGAACAGTGTAAACAACACTAAATACATAAGTAATAGCAGTCTGTTCTCATAAAAACAATTATAAAGCCTTTATTTATATTTATTTTATTTAACTAGGCAAGTCAGTTAAGAACAAATTCTTATATTCAATGACGGCCTACTAAAAGGCCTCCTGAGAGGACAGGGGCTGGGAGTAAAAATAAATAATAAATATAAGACAACACACACATCACCACAAAAGAGACACCACAACACTACATAAAGAGAGTCCTAAGACAACAACATAGCATGGCAGCAACACAACATGACAACAACATGGTAGCAACACAAAATGGCAGCAGCACAACATGGTACAAACATTATTGGGCACAGACAACAGCACAAAGGGCAAGAAGGTAGAGACAACAATACATCACAAAAAGAAGCAACAACTGTCAGTAAGAGTGTCCATGATTGAGTCTATGAATGAAGAGATTGAGATCAAACTGTCTAGTATGATTGTTTGTTGCAGCTTGTTCCAGTCCCTAGCTGCAGTGAACTGAAAACAGGAGCGACCAAGGGATGTGTGCGGCGCTTTGGGGACATTTAACAGAATGTGACTGGCAGAACAGGTGTTGTATGTGGAGGATGAGGTGTGCAGTAGATATCTCAGATATGGGGGGCTAAGAGGGTTTTATAAATAAGCATCAACCAGTGGGTCTTGCGACAGGTTTACAGAGATGACCAGTTTACAAATGAGTATAGAGTGCAGTGATGTGTCCTATAAGGAGGATTGGTGGCAAATCTGATTGCTGAATGGTAATCTAAAACAGAAATATCTTATTTCCATAAGTACTCAAACCCTTTGCTATGAGATTGGAAGTTGAACTCAGGTGCATCCTGTTTCCATTGATCATCCTTGAGATTTTCTACAAATTGATATGAGTGGTAAATTGGTAAATTCAAATGATTGGACATGACTTGGAAAGACACAACGGTCTATATAAGGTCACACAGTTGACAGTGCATGTCAGAGCAAACACCAAGCCATGAGGTCAAAGGAACTGTCAGTAGAGCTCCGAGACAGCATTGTGTGGAGGCACATATCTGGGGAAGGGTACCAAAACATTTATGCAGCATTGAAGGTCCCCAAGACAAGTCAGGATATAGGCAAAGATGAACGGAGCAAAGTGGAGAGATCCTTGATGAAAACCTGCTCCAGAGCGCTCAGACTGGGGTGAAGATTCACCTTCCAACAGGACAACGACCCTAAGCACAAAGCCAAAACAATGCAGAAGTGGCTTCGGGACAGGTCTCTGAATGTCCTTGAGTGGCACAGCCAGAGCCCAGAATTGAACCCGATCTGACATCTCTTGAGAGACCTGAAAATAGCTGTGCAGCAACGCTCCTCATCTAACCTGAAAAAGCTTGAGAGGATCTGCAGAGAAGAATTGGAGAAATTCCCCAAATACAGGTGTGCCAAGCTTGTAGCGTCATACCCAAGAAGAGTTAAAGCGGTAATCGCTGTCAAAGGTGCTTCAACAAAGTTCTGAGTAAAGGATCTGAATACTATAAAGTAAATGTAATATTTCAGTTCACATTTTTATAAATTTGCAAAAATGTCTAAAAACCTGTTTTTCTTTGTCATTATGGGGTATTGTGTTGATGTGGATAAAACAATTTAATCAATTTTAGAATAAGGCTGTAATGTAACAAAATGTGGAAAAAGTGAAGGGATCTGAATATTTTCCAAAGGCACTGTATATGGCACATTTAATAGTTATGCTATTGATTATAGAGATAATTAAGTTGGGGTTTCCTCACTCTCAATTAGGCTGGGGTTTCCTCACTCTCAATTAGGCTAAGGCAAGGGCTGTTTCCTCATCTCTGCTGACTCCCACGCATTGTTCTCAATCCCAATATGCATCACTACTCTGGACGGCTCTGACTTAGAATACGTGAACAACTACAAATACTTAGGTGTCTGGTTAGACTGTAAACTCTCCTTCCAGACCCATATCAAACAGCTCCAATCCAAAGTTAAATCTAGAATTGGCTTCCTATTTCGCAACAAAGCATCCTTCACTCATGCTGCCAAACATACCCTTGTAAAACTGACCATCCTACCAATCCTCGACTTTGGCGATGTCATTTACAAAATAGCCTCCAATACCCTACTCAACAAATTGGATGCAGTCTATCACAGTGCAATCCGTTTTGTCACCAAAGCCCCATATACTACCCACCATTGTGACCTGTACGCTCTCGTTGGCTGGCCCTCGCTTCATACTCATCGCCAAACCCACTGGCTCCATGTCATCTACAAGACCCTGCTAGGTAAAGTCCCCCCTTATCTCAGCTCGCTGGTCACCATAGCATCTCCCACCTGTAGCACACGCTCCAGCAGGTATATCTCTCTAGTCACCCCCAAAACCAATTCTTTCTTTGGCCTCCTCTCCTTCCAGTTCTCTGCTGCCAATGACTGGAACGAACTACAAAAATCTCTGAAACTGGAAACACTTATCTCCCTCACTAGCTTTAAGCACCAACTGTCAGAGCATCTTACAGATTACTGCACCTGTACATAGCCCACCTATAATGTAGCCCAAACAACTACCTCTTTCCCAACTGTATTTATTTATTTATTTTGCTCCTTTGCACCCCATTATATTTATTTCTACTTTGCACATTCTTCCATTGCAAAACTACCATTCCAGTGTTTTACTTGCTATATTGTATTTACTTTGCCACCATGGCCTTTTTTGCCTTTACCTCCCTTCTCACCTAATTTGCTCACATTGTATATAGACTTGTTTATACTGTATTATTGACTGTATGTTTGTTTTACTCCATGTGTAACTCTGTGTCGTTGTATCTGTCGAACTGCTTTGCTTTATCTTGGCCAGGTCGCAATTGTAAATGAGAACTTGTTCTCAACTTGCCTACCTGGTTAAATAAAGGTGAAATAAAAATAAATAAATAAATAAATAAAATGCTGGTTAATTTTCCTATTATGCACATACCAACATGGGGAAAGATGCCAATTCTACGGCGCACGGAAGATTATGTTTCAGAACGCCGGATAACGACGGTATCCAACACAGGAGAAAGATAATTTGTAAAATATTAGATTTATTGTTGTTGCACCATAATTTTTTACATAATAAAACCATATGCAATTTCACTTAGTGATGGACTGTGCCACCCTGACGGCCTCCCCAATGGATTAGTCCACTGAGACAAACGCGAATCAGACACCATGGAAATGTTTTGCGACTGTTCGACTAAACAAATCTCGGTCGGCAAACAGCCTATCAACCAAACAATTGACTAGAAAACTAAATGGGGTCAGCCCTAACCTAAACCTGAAGAAAAAACATTTATGCTGATGTTCATTGACACACAATCCCCATGTGTTTCAACGCATACCGGGCTTGATAGGAGCATATTTGGCTTACGTAGAACAATAATGATATGGTAGGAAAAGACAGAACTCAATTTAAACATTACAGAATGAATTCCAATTGGTTTAAATCAAGAACAAAATCCATATCCAACTACACATAATACCCCATAACGACAAAGTGAAAACATGTTTTTAGAAACATTTTCAAATGTATTGAAAATGAAACAGCCATATCTCATTTACACAAAGTATTCACACCCGAGTCAATACATGTTAGAATCACCTTTGGCAGTAATTTCACTCTGTCCTTTAGGTTAGCATTGTGGAGTAACTACAACATTGATCAATCCTCATTTTTCTCCTCACAGCCATTAAACTCTAACTGTTTTCAAGTCACCATTGGCCTCGGGGTGAAATCCATGAGTGGTTTCCTTAATCTCCGGCAACTGAGTTAGGAAGAAAGCCTGTATCTTTATAGTTACTGGGTGTATTGATACACCATCCAAAGTGTAATTAATAACTTAATAATGCTCAAAGGGATATTCAATGTCTGCTTCTTTTTTACCACCCATCTACCAATAGCTGCCTTTTTTTGCGAGGCATTGCAAAATCAATTTAGAAATCTATATGATTCAATTAATGCTCACGCACGCCAACGAGCATCAGCGTTGCCAAGGGCTAAAATAGAAGTCAGTTCTATTTGTGACACAGATCGCACTGCAAGTCCTGCCTCTCCCATATCCTCATTGGTTTATACAAGCAGATACCCACGTGCCATCTCCTCATTGGTTATACCCACGTGGGTGACTGAAAGATGAATGAGATAGGTGGCGGTAATGCACCTAATTATTTTGACAATCGCTATATAAAGTCAAGAGAAGAAAAGGCCTGGAAGGAGGAGAGATGACTAGAAATTATTCGGTTGACCGTTTTGTGTGTAGATTAATTGGCCGAGTAGAGGACCTTGTGCATTTCAGGTAAAATAACTCAATGTTTATATCCCAGGACAAATTAGCTAGCAACAGCAAACTGGGTAAATTAGCTAGCAAGTGCAAGCTAGCTAGCTAAATTGCCATAAATGTGTAATACTTTTCGACCTGTCCCCAAATTAATATAATTGGTTCAGAGTTTGTTTTGATATTTTAACCTGTGTGTCATGATCACTTTTGGTGTGGGGGCACAAAATAAATGTATGCACGAAGGCGCGCAGCCGGTTTGGGTTCCGTGTTACTGACTCAAGATATTTCAGCTTTTCATTTTTAATTCATTTGTTAACATTTCTAAAAACATAATTCCACTTTGACATCATGGGGTAGTGTGGGTATGCCAGTGACACAAAATCCATTTTACATTCATGCTGTAACAACAAAATTGTCAAGGTGGTGAATACTTTCTTTAGGCACTGTAACTGTCACTAACGTAATAATAAAAAAACAATTGGCGTAGAATAAAAACTGGTTGAAACATGAAAGGAAAACCTCACCCAAAACCGATATTTTGGTATATGTTTCATTAGTCCATTGTTGATATAGTCTAGAGGTTGACCGATTAATTAGTGCCGTTTCAAGTTTCCACGAGGAGACAGGATGACTAACTGTTACGCGAGTGCAGCAAGGAGTCAAGGTAAGTTGCTAGCTAGCATTAAACTTATCTTATAAAAAACAATCAATCTTAACATAATCACTAGTTAACTACACATGGTTGATGATATTACTAGTTTATCTAGCTTGTCCTGCGTTGCATATAACCAATGCAGTGCCTGTTAATTTCTCATCGAATCACAGCCTACTTCGCCAAACCGGTGATGACTTAACTAGCGCATTCGCAAAAAAAGCACTGTGTACCTAACCATAAACATCAATGCCTTTCTTAAAATCAATACACAAGTATATATTTTTAACCCTGCATATTTAGTTAATATTGCCTGCTAATATGAATTTATTGTATTGTGTGTCACTTGAGAAGTTGTGTCACTTCTCTTGTGTTCTGTGCAAGCAGAGTCAGGGTATATGCAGCAGTTTGGGCCACCTGGCTCATTGTGACCATTTCTTCCGAATAAAGACCATAATTAATTTGCCAGAATTGTACATAATTATGAAAGAACACTGAAGGTTGTGCAATGTTACAGCAATATTTAGACTTAGGGTTGCCACCCATTCGATAAAATACGGAACGGTTCCCTTCCGTATTTCACTGAAAGAATAAACATTTTGTTTTTGAAATGATAGTTTCCGGATTTGACCATTATGACCATTATGACCTAAGGCTCGTATTTCTGTGTGCTTATTATTTTATAATTAAGTTTATGATCGGATATTTGATAGAGCAGTCTGACAGTCGTGGTAGGCAGCAGCAGGCTCATAAGCATTCATTCAAACAGCACTTTCCTGCATTTGATAGCAGCACTTCGCTGTGCTTCAAGCATTGCGCTGTTTATGACTTCAGGCCTATCAACTCCCAAGATTAGGCTGGCAAAACTATAGTGCCTATAAGAACATCCATTAGTCAAAGGTATATGAAATACAAATGGTAGAGAGAGAAATAGTCCTATAAATTCCTATAATAACTACAACCTAAAACTTCTTACCTGGGAATATTGAAGACTCATGTTAAAAGGAACCACCAGCTTTCATATGTTCTCATGCTCTGAGCAAGGAATTTAAATGGTAGCTTTTTTACATGGCACATATTACACTTTGTATTTGTATTATTTACACCAAATTTAACATGTTTCATTATTTATTTGAGACTAAATAGATTTTATTATATTAAGTTAAAATAAAAGTGTTCATTCAGTATTGTTGTAATCGTTATTATTACAAATATACACTGCTCAAAACAATAAAGGGAACACTAAAATAACATCCTAGATCTGAATGAATACAATATTCTTATTAAATACTTTTTTCTTTACATAGTTGAATGTGCTGACAAAATCACACAAAAATGATCAATGAAAATCAAATTTATCAACCCATGGAGGTCTGGATTTGGAGTCACACTCAAAATTAAAGTGGAAAACCACACTACAGGCTGATCCAACTTTGATGTAATGTCCTTAAAACAAGACAAAATGAGGCTCAGTAGTGTGTGCGGCGGCCTCCACGTGCCTGTATGACCTCCCTACAACGCCTGGGCATGCTCCTGATGAGGTGGCGGATGGTCTCCTGAGGGATCTCCTCCCAGACCTGGACTAAAGCATCCGCCAACTCCTGGACAGTCTGTGGTGCAACGTGGCAACGGTGGTTGATGGAGCGAGACATGATGTCCCAGATGTGCTCAATTGGATTCAGGTCTGGGGAACGGGTGGGCCAGTCCATAGCATCAATGCCTTCCTCTTGCAGGAACTCCTGACTCATGAGGTCTAGCATTGTCTTGCATTAGGAGGAACCCAGGGCCAACCGCACCAGCATATGGTCTCACAAGGGGTCTGAGGATCTCATCTCGGTACCTAATGGCAGTCAGGCTAACTCTGGCGAGCACATGGAGGGCTGTGCGGCCCCCCAAAGAAATGCCACCCCACACCATGACTGACCCACCGCCAAACCGGTCATGCTGGAGGATGTTGCAGGCAGCAGAACGTTCTCCACGGCGTCTCCAGACTCTGTCACGTCTGTCACGTGCTCAATGTGAACCTGCTTTCGTCTGTGAAGAACACAGGGCGCCAGTGGCGAATTTGCCAATTTTGGTGTTCTCTGGCAAATGCTAAACGTCCTGCACGGTGTTGGGCTGTAAGCACAACCCCCACCTGTGGACATCGGGCCCTCATACCACCCTCATGGAGTCTGTTTCTGACCGTTTGAGCATACACATGCACATTTGTGGCCTGCTGGAGGTCATTTTGCAGGGCTCTGGCAGTGCTCCTCCTTGCACAAAGGAGGAGGTAGCGGTCCTGCTGCTAGGTTGTTGCCCTCCTACGGCCTCCTCCACGTCTCCTGATGTACTGGCCTGTCTCCTGGTAGCGCCTCCATGCTCTGGACACTACGCTGACAGACACAGCAAACCTTCTTGCCACAGCTCGCATTGATGTGCCATCCTGGATGAGCTGCACTATCTGAGCCACTTGTGTGGGTTGTAGACTCCGTCTCATGCTACCACTAGAGTGAAAGCACCGCCAGCATTCAAAAGTGACCAAAACATCAGCCAGGAAGCATAGGAATAGAGAAGTGGTCTGTGGTCACCACCTGCAGAATCACTCCTTTATTGGGGGTGTCTTGCTAATTGCCTATAATTTCCACCTGTTGTCTACTATTCCATTTGCACAACAGCATGTGAAATTTATTGTCAATCAGTGTTGCTTCCTAAGTGGACAGTTTGATTTCACAGAAGTGTGATTGACTTGGAGTTACATTGTGTTGTTTAATTGTTCCCTTTATTTTTTTGAGCAGTGTATAGCAGTGTATATATATATATATATATATATATATATTAATCGGTATCAGCTTTTTTTGGTCATCCAATAATTGGTATCGGCGTTGAAAAATCATAATCGGTCGACCTCTAATATAGTCCCAAAATGATTTGCATGTCAGCAATCAAGTTTTCCAGATATGTAACAAATACACAAATCCGGCCCGTATGATGCATTTAGTTTATTATTATTCCAAAGATGGAAGTGGGCTTAATGGGTATGCTTACCCGATATTAAGACGACAATACATCATCAATACATCATCATACATAGTATAGACTACATAACCCGTTTCGCCTATACGAATAGCCTAAAGAAAGTTTGTGAAGTGTTTGGAACATGAATGACAGGTTCAGTCCTATCCCACTTCTCCAAGCAAAAGCAGAAGCTCAGGACAGCAAGATTGCAAACTGGAAATGGCCAATCTACACTCTACTTTAACAGTTGTCAGTGTTACCCCCCTTGCCAACACTGACTGACTCCAATCCAAACCCTGTTCCCCTGTTTCAAAGTCAAAAAAGCAACAGGCTAGCTACTCCGCTACTGCAGTGCATTTGTTTCAAAACATAAAAACAGTCTATCGAAAATCTACATTTAAGACTTTAATTTTATTTCACTTTTATCTATCCTAGTTAATTTCATTCGAAAATATCTTCAATAAGAGAGATACGGTCAATCGTCAATACAACACTTGAGGATGAAATGCTTGACCATGAATACAAACATCTCTCCACCAGGCCAGGTTAGCAGAGCTCAGCTCTGCCTCGCTTTCTCTTTTTCCATGTATTAGCGGCGTGAGCATATGGCCTTTCTATTAATATTTCAGACTCATATTTTGGGGTGTTGTCTGCCATCTGTCCTCCCTGCACCCCACTGTTCAGCATGGTCATGATTACAGTGGATATCAGATGGGGTGATAATTGCAGCACAGCCTGTGTGAGTAGAGTTCACAACCCACAGAACCACAGGACTATACACAGACAGTGGGACATATGAAGAGAGGAGAAAGAAAGTGAAGCACTAGTAACTAGCAGTAATAATACAGCTGCTAGTCTGCTACCTACAGTGGGGAGAACAAGTATTTGAAACACTGCTGATTTTGCAGGTTTTCCTACTTACAAAGCATGTAGAGGTCTGTCATTTTTATCATAGGTACACTTCAACTGTGAGAGACGGAATCTAAAATCCAGAAAAATCCCATTGTATTATTTTGAAGTAATTCATTTGCATTTTATTGCATGACATAAGTATTTGATACATCAGAAAAGCAGAACTTAATATTTGGTACAGAAACCTTTGTTTGCAATTACAGAGATCATTAGTTTCCTGTAGTTCTTGACCAGGTTTGCACACACTGCAGCAGGGATTTTGGCCCACTCGTCCATACAGACGTTCTCCAGATCCTTCAGGTTTCGGAGCTGTCGCTGGGCAATACGGACTTTCAGCTCCCTCCAAAGATTTTCTATTGGGTTCAGGTCTGGAGACTGGCTAGGCCACTCCAGGACCTTGAGATGCTTCTTACGGAGCCCCTCAGTTGCCCTGGCTGTGTGCTTCGGGTCCTTGTCATGCTGGAAGACCCAGCCACGACCCATCTTCAATGCTCTTACTGAGGGAAGCGAAGGAGGTTGTTGGCCAAGATCTCGCGATACATGGCCCCGTTCATCCTCCCCTCAATACGGTGCAGTCGTCCTGTCCCCTTTGCAGAAAAGCATCCCCAAAGAATGATGTTTCCACCTTCATGCTTCACGGTTGGGATGGTGTTCTTGGGTTTGTACTCATCCTTCCTCCAAACACGGCGAGTGGAGTTTAAACCAAAAAGCTCTATTTTTGTCTCATCAGACCACATGACCTTCTCCCATTCCTCCTCTGGATCATCCAGATGGTCATTGGTGAACTTCAGACGGGCCTGGACATGCGCTGGCTTGAGCAGGGGGACCTTGCGTGCGCTGCAGGATTTTAATCCATGACGGCGTAGTGTGTAACTAATGGTTTTCTTTGAGACTGTGGTCCCAGCTCTCTTCGGGTCATTGACTAGGTCCTGCCGTGTAGTTCTGGGCTGATCCCTCACTTTCCTCATGATCATTGATGCCCCATGGTGAGGGGGGGTGAGGTGAGATCTTGCATGGAGCCCCAGACCGAGGGTGATTGACCGTCATCTTGAACTTCTTCCATTTTCTAATAATTGCGCCAACAGTTGTTGCCTTCTCACCAAGCTTGCTTGCCTATTGTCCTGTAGCCCATCCCATCCTTGTGCAGGTCTACAATTTTATCCCTGATGTCCTTACACAGCTCTCTGGTCTTGGCCATTGTGGAGAGGTTGGGGTCTGTTTGATTGAGTGTGTGGACAGGTGTCTTTTATACAGGTAACGAGTTCAAACAGGTGCAGTTAATACAGGTAATGAGTGGAGAACAGGGGGCTTCTTAAAGAAAAACTAACAGGTCTGTAAGAGCCGGAATTCTTACTGGTTGGTAGGTGATCAAATACTTATGTCATGTTGTTCTCCCCACTGTATATACCTAAGGTGACAACACCTGTGGCAAATTGTATAGGACCAGGACGATACCAGTATTGCAATATTTTTTCCATGACAAAAATGAAAATACCAAGCAGACCAAACTTGATGATGCTTTAAAAACCTGCTGTATGTAAAATACTTTGTGCTATATCTTGGAAAACAAATACGTGACTCTGGAGGACAACAATGTTTGTTTCCAACATGAGGACTGTTTTCCTAAAGAAGTTAAATCTGCTTTGTGTATTGTTTCCTTCTTATGATACTAGTATCGTCCCGGACCTAATTGTACAACAGCTGATGAAACTAACACTGTAAAAGTGTGAAGAATGTGATCAGTCACATCTCCTGACCCGATTTGAAGACAAGCAATGACATCACTGTGCACCAATGATATGACCACTGTTTCGTTGATTGACTGTATTTTAACCCAATGACCACTGATCGTCTTGAAATCTAGCTGGGTAGATAGGCAATGAGCTGAGGTAAACGGCAATATGCAATGGTTATGTGTTGGAAGACCAACCCATGTAGTAAACTCCTGCTTAAAGAGAGTCATTCGCTATTGAAGTTTTATACCGGAAGGAGCTAGGCATTTTACGCACAGCATTGTTTGGTAAACGCGCAGATTCAGCTGTTTATATATCAATCAGTATGGCGACTAAGTCAGGGAAAGCTAAATCTAAGTCTAGATATACAGATGTACACACAATTTTAGAAGAAATTGATCGGAAAAGTGAGAGAGTTTGTTGTAGGACGATTCATTTAGCGATTCCCAAGTGGAGGAATATAAGTTATTCTCATGCTAATGCCCTTGTTTGAAATTAATAATATAAAATATTACTTGTGATTTTTTTACATTTTAGAAGCAATATATAAAAATGTAAAGTAATGAAATGTGAGATGCGTGTGTCTGCCGTCCCATCCCAACCCACATGAAATAGCCTATTTGAGGCTGTTGAGGGGAGGGCAGGCCCACAACAATGGCCAAAGTGAAATGGAGACAATAGATACAGCTGGTCTGTTGTAATATAATAGACAGTAGATCATGCTGAAATGTCATAATATAAAAGAGACAGTTGATCTAGCAGGTATATAATAATATATTCAACCTTAAATTCCCTGTACTCATATATATAGAGTGGGGTAAAACAGTATTTAGTCAGCCACCAATTGTGCAAGTTCTCCCACTTAACCTCTTGGAACACTAGGGGCAGTATTTCATTTTTGGATGAAAAAAAACGTTCCCGTTTTAAACAAGATATTTTGTCATGAAAAGATGCTCGACTATGCATATAATTTACAGCTTTGGAAAGAAAACACGTTTCCAAAACTGCAAAGATATTATCTGAGAGTGCCACAGAACTGATGCTACAGGCGAAACCAAGATGAAACTTCAAACAGGAAATGAGCGCTGTTTTCCATTGTCTCCTTATATGGCTGTGAATGCGCCCTGAACGAGCCTACACTTTCTGCCGTTTCCCCAAGGTGTCTGCAGCATTGTGACGTGTTTGTAGGCATATCATTGGAAGATTGGCCATAAGAGACTACATTTACCAGGTGTCCGCCCGGTGTCCTTTGTCGAAATTGGTGCGTAATCTCCAGCTGCAAGCATTCTTCCATGTGATTCAGAGGAGAGAGCAGACTTCCACGAATGATATATCATTGAAGAGATGTGAAAAACACCTTGAGGATTGATTCTAAACAACGTTTACCATGTTTCAGTCGATATTATGGAGTTAATTTGGGAAAAAGTTTGGCGTTTTGATGACTGAATGTTTTTTTTGGTAGCCAAACGTGACGAACCAAACGGAGCGATTTCTCCTACACAAAGAATCTTTCAGGAAAAACTGAACATTTGCGATCTAACTGAGTCTCCTCATTGAAAATATCCGAAGTTCTTCAAAAAGGTAAATGATTTTATTTGAATGCTTTTCTTGTTTTTGTGAAAATGTTGCCCGCTGAATGCTACGCTAGCTATCAATAATCTTACACAAATGCTTGTTTTGCTATGGTTGAAAAGCATATTTTGAAAATCTGAAACGAGTGTTGTTAACCTCTTCAACCTATGGGGGCGCTATATGTCATTATTGGATAAAAAAACGTTCCCGTTTTAAGCGCAATATTTTGTCACGAAAAGATGCTCGACTATGCATATAATTGGCAACTTTGGAATGAAAACATTGACGTTTTCAAAACTGCAAAGATATTATCTGTGAGTGCCACAGAACTCATGCTACAGGCGAAACCAAGATGAAACCTCAAACAGGAAATGAGCAGAATTTTTGAGGCTCTGTTTCCCATCGTCTTCTTATATGGCTGTGAATGTGCCATTAACGAGCTTATGCTCTCTGCCGTTCGTCCAAGATGTCTGCGGCATTGTGACGTATTTGTAGGCATATCATTGGAAGATTGGCCATAGACTACATTTGCCAGGGGTCCGCCCGGTGTCCTTTGTCTAAATTGGTGCGTAATTCTCAGCTGCATGCATTTTCACATGGGATACAGAGGTGAAAGCACACTTCCACGAACGATATATCTTTGAAGAGATATGTAGAAAAACACCTTGAAGATTGATTCTAAACAACGTTTGCCATGTTTCAGTCGATATTCTGGAGTTATTTTGGAAAAGTTTGGCGTTTTTATAACTGAATTTGAGGTTTTTTGGTAGCCAAACATGACGCAGAAAACGGACCGATTTCTCCTGCACAAATAATCTTTCAGGAAAAACTGAACATTTCCTATCTAACAGTCTCCTCATTGAAAACATCCGAAGTTCTTCAAAGGTAAATGATTTTATTTGAATGGTTTTCTGGTTTTTGTGAAAATGTTGCCTGCTGAATGCTAACGCTAAATGCTAATGCTAGCTATCAATACTGTTACACAAATGCTAGTTTTGCTATGGTTGAGAAGCATATTTTGAAAATCTGAGATGACAGTGTTGTTAACAAAAGGCTAAGCTTGAGAGCTAGCATATTTATTTCATTTCATTTGCGATTTTCATGAATAGTTACAGTTGCTTTATGGTAATGAGCTTGAGACTGTATTCACGATCCCGGATCCGGGATGGCTAGAATCAAGAGGTTAAAAAGATGAGGCCTGTAATTATCATCATAGGTACACTTCAACTATGACAGACAAAATCAGAAATAAAATCCAGAAAAATCACACTGTAGGATTTTTAATGAATTTATTTGCAAATTATGGTGGAAAATAAGTATTTGGTCACCTACAAACAAGCAAGATTTCTGACTCTCACAGACCTGTAACTTCTTTTTTTAAGAGGCTCCTCTGTCCTCCACTCGTTGCCTGTATTAATGGCACCTGTTTGAACTTGTTATCAGTATGAAAGACACCGGTCCACAACCTCAGTCACACTCCAAACTCTACTATGGCCAAGACCAAAGAGCTGTCAAAGGACACCAGAAACAAAATTGTAGACATGCACCAGGCTGGGAAGACTGAATCTGCAATAGGTAAGCAGCTTGGTTTGAAGAAATCAACTGTGGGAGCAATTATTAGGAAATGGAAGACATACAAGACCACTGATAATCTCCCTCGATCTGGGGCTCCACGCAAGATCTCACCCTGTGGGGTCAAAATGATCACAAGAACGGTGAGCAAAAACCCCAGAACCACACGGGGGAACCTAGTGAATGACCTGCAGAGAGCTGGGACCAAAGTAACAAAGCCTACCATCAGCAAGGGCATTGAAGATGAAATGTGGCTGGGTCTTTCAGCATGACAATGATCCCAAACACACCGCCCGGGCAACGAAGGAGTGGCTTCGTAAGAAGCATTTAAAGGTCCTGGAGTGGCCTAGCCAGTCTCCAGATCTGGGAGTTGAAAGTCTGTGTTGCCCAGCAACAGCCCCAAAACATCACTGCTCTAGAGGAGATCTGCATGGAGGAATGGGCCAAAATACCAGCAACAGTGTGTGAAAACCTTGTGAAGACTTTTTTGCCCCACTGTATGTATGTATGTATGTATGTATGTATGTATGTATGTATGTATGTATGTATGTATGTATGTATGTATGTATGTATGTATGCATGTATGTATGCATGTATGTATGTATATACATATATATACACACAGGGGCAAAAAAGTATTTAGTCAGCCACCAATTGTGCAAGTTCTCCCACTTAAAAAGATGAGGCCTGTAATTTATCATAGGTACACTTCAACTATGACAAACAAAATGAGAAGGAAAAAAATCCAGAAAAATCACATTTGTAGGATTTGTGTGTGTGCGTATATGTGTATATATATATATATATATATATATATATATATATAAAATCTGTTTATTATACCTGTTGATACTCACTTTACAGCAGAAAGAGACTGCTTATGGCACCTGGCATCAGCAGCACAATATTGTGTAGAGCTTTGGCAAAGTGGGTGGGGTTATATCCTTCCTGTTTGGCCCTGTCCGGGGGTCTCATCGGATGGGGCCACAGTGTCTCCTGACCCCTCCTGTCTCAGCCTCCAGTATTTATGCTGCAGTAGTTTGTGTCGGGGTGCTAGGGTCAGTTTGTTATATCTGGAGTACTTCTTCTGTCTTAACCGGTGTGCTGTGTGAATTTAAGTATGCTCTCTTCTAATTCTCTCGGAGGAGGAGGAGGACCTGAGCCCTAGGACCATGCGCCAGTCCACCTGGCATTTCTGCTGTTCCAGTTTCAACTGTTCTGCCTGCGGCTATGGAACCCTAAACTGTTAATATTTACTCGAGGTGCAGTCCTGTTGCATCCTCTACAACTATTGTGATTATTATTATTTGACCAGGCTGGTCATCTATGAACATTTGAAAATCTCAGCCATGTTCTGTTATAATCTCCACCCGGCACAGTCAGAAGAGGACTGGCCACCCCACATAGCCTGGTTCCTCTAGGTTTCTTCCTAGGTTTTGGCCTTTCTAGGGAGTTTTTCCTAGCCACCGTGCTACTACACCTGCATTGCTTGCTGTTTGGGGTTTTAGGCTGGGTTTCTGTACAGCACTTTGAGAAATTAGCTGATGTACGAAGGGCTATATAAATACATTTGATTTGATAGAGGACTGAGGGTCTTCCAAATATTGAAAGTGTGTAAATAGTTACCCATGTTATTTTGTAAATGTATATTGCTTTTTTTCTCCATTTGTTTTGGTGGGGGGGTGTTAGAATACCATTTGGGCATTTTGTATATAGTTATTCGTTTCAAAATGTATACCTTTGCCAATTTGGCCACTTGGGTACATTTGAGCTACTTGTGTGGGACACCTGGGTGACAAGTACTGTTGCCCTCTTATATTTTTCACTGAAATTGCCCCCATCATCCTATCTGAATGTTTGTTTTATCTTGTTCATTTTAAAGATGATACAACAATAAAAAAAACATGTATTTTTTCATTGTATTATCTAAACCAGATCTATTGTATTCTATCCCATTCACATTTACAAACTTCAGTGTTTTCTTTCAAATGGTACCAAGAATATGCATATCCTTGCTTCTGGGCCAGAGCTACAGGCAGTTAGATTTGGGTATGTCTTTAGGCGGGAATTGAAAAAAGTAGGGGGGTAAGAGGTTAATAGACCAATAACTAAGCCTCTGCCAATAACAGCTAGTTTTCAGTTGTTTTCCCTCCCCACTCAGACCACTCCCAGACAGTCCAAGCTAAATTCTTGATTGAGAAAGTGCATTGCTAAAAAGTTATTTTTCACCATCCCTTCAGCCCATTTTAATGGAAATATTTTACAGTGCATTCAGAAAGTAATCAGGCGCCTTGATTTTTTCCACATTGTTACGCTACAGCCTTATTCTAAAATGTATGAACCCCCCCCCCCAATCAATCTACACACGATAACCCATAATGACAAAGCAAAAACAGGTTAAGATTTTATATCAAAAGGGAAATACATTTACATAAGTATTCAGACCCTTGCCTCAGTACTTTGTTGAAGCACATTTGGCATAGATTACAGCCTTGAGTCTTCTTGGGTATGACACTACAAGCTTGGCACACCTGTATTTGGAGAGTTTCTCCCATTCTTCTCTGCAGATCCTATTGAGCTCTGTCAGGTTGCATGGGGAGCATTGATGCACAGCTATTTTCAGGTCTTTCCAGAGATGTTCAATCGTGTTCAAGTCCAGGCTCTGGCTGGGCCACTCAAGGACATTGAGACTTGTCCCGAAGCCACTCCTGCATTGTCTTGGCTGTGTGCTTAGGGTTGTTGTCCTGTTGGAAGGTGAACATTCGTCCCATTCTGAGGACCTGAGCACTCTGGAGCAGGTTTTCATTTTGGATCTATCTATCCTCCGTTCATCTTTGCCTCGATCCTGACTAGACTCCCTGCCGCTGAGAAGTGGTTTCCGTCTGGCCACTCTACCACAAAGGTCTGATTGGTGGTGTGCTGCAGAGATAGTTGTCCTTCTGGAAGGTTCTCCCATCTCCACAGAGGAACTCTGTCAGAGAGACCATAAGGTTCTTGGTCATCTCCTTGACCAAGGCCCCTCTCCCCCGATTGCTAAGTTCGGCCAGGCGGCCAGCTCTAGGAAGAGTCTTGGTGGTTCCAAACTTCTTCCATTTAAGAATGATGGAGGCCACTGTGTCCTTCGGAACCGTCAATGCTGCAGAAATGTTTAGTAGCCTTCCCCAGATCTGTGCCCCGACACAATCCTGTCTTTGAGCTCTACGGACAATTCCTTTAACCTCATGGCATGGTTTTTGCTTTGACAGGCACTGTCAACTATTGGACCTTTACATACGTAGGTGTGTGCCTTTTATTTAATCAATTTTAGAATAAGGTGTAACGTAACAAAAGTCAAGGGGTCTGAACACTTTACAAATACAC
Organism: Oncorhynchus keta; assembly: GCF_023373465.1. Classification (NCBI taxonomy): domain Eukaryota; kingdom Metazoa; phylum Chordata; class Actinopteri; order Salmoniformes; family Salmonidae; genus Oncorhynchus; species Oncorhynchus keta. The sequence continues at coordinate 47,008,777 of NC_068431.1, forward strand.
TGTAATTGTTACCTATAAATTATTTAATATTTATATAAAAACAGCTGCATTTGGTCTTCAATGAGTTACACAACTCTTCTTACTACTAGTCAGGAGTATATCAAAGTAGGCACTAGAGGTCGACCGATTAATGGGAATGGCCGATTAATTACGGCCAATTTCAAGTTTTCATAACAATTGGAAATCGGTATTTTTGGGCGCCGAGTTACCGATTTTTATTATTTATTTTTTACACCTATATTTAATCTTTGTTTAACTAGGCAAGTCAGTTAAGAACACATTCTTATTTTCAATGACGGCCTAGGAACGGTGGGTTAACTGCCTCGTTCAGGGGCAGAAAGACAGATGTTCACCTTGTCAGCTCTGGGGATCCAATCTTGCAACCTTACAGTTAACTAGTCCAATGCAATAACGACCTGCCTCTCTCTCATTGCACTCCACAAGGAGACTGCCTGTTACGCAAATGCAGTAAGCCATGGTAAGTTGCTAGCTAGCATTAAACTTATCTTATAAAAAACAATCACTAGTTCTTCTACACCTGCATTGCTTGCTGTTTGGGGTTTTAGGCTGGGTTTCTGTACAGCACTTTGAGATATCAGCTGATGTACGAAGGGCTATATAAATAAAATTTGATTGACTAGTTAACTACACATGGTTGATGATATTACTAGACATTATCTAGCGTGTCCTGTGTTGCATATAATCTGACTGAGCATACAAGCATCTAAATATCTGACTTAGCGGTGGTAGGCAGAAGCAGGCGCGTAAACATTCATTCAAACAGCACTTTCGTGCATTTTGCCAGCAGCTCTTCATTGTGCGTCAAGGATTGCGCTGTTTATGACTTCTTCAAATCTATCAACTCCCGAGATGAGGCTGGTGTGACCGAAGTGAAATGGCTGGCAAGTTAGCGCGCGCTAATAGCGTTTCAAACTTCACTCGCTCTGAGCCTTGGGGTGGTTGTTTCCCTTGCTCTGCATGGGTAACGCTGCTTCGATGTGGTGGCCGTTGTCGTTGTGTTGCTGGTTCGAGCCCAAGGAGGAGCGAGGAGAGGAACAGAAGCTATACTGTTACACTGGTAATACTAAAGTGCCTATAAGAACATCCAATAGTCAAAGGTTAATGAAATACAAATGGTATAGAGGGAAATAGTCCTATAATAAATACAACCTAAAACTTCTTACCTGGGAATATTGAAGACTCATGTTAAAAGGAACCACCAGCTTTCATATGTTCTCATGTTCTGAGCAAGGAACTGAAACGTTCTTCTCCAACACTTTGTTTTTGCATTATTTAAACCAAATTGAACATGTTTCATTATCTACTTGAGGCTAAATTGATTTTATTGATTTATTATATTTTTATTATTATATTAAGTTAAAATAAGTGTTCATTCAGTAATTGTACATTATTTTTTTATATATATTTTAAAATCGGCCGATTTTAACCGGCATTGGCTTTTTTGGTCCTCCAATAACCGGTATTAGCGTTCAAAAATCATAATCGGTCGACCTCTAGTAGGCACTGTCATATCCGAAGTGAAACAAGGCCTGGGTCATGACTGTACTCTAGTCTACCCTAAATGCAATTGATTGGAAAAGACTCTAGACTCTATTCTCCTAAATAGAATGTTCAAGCTGGACTGAAAGTTAATTCTCTGGCATCTTGCAAAGAAAATGAAATGCCTCCTGATCTTGAAAGTTTCCATCTGAGGACATGCTTTTAAGTAAGGCTGAGACAGGAAAGGACAACCTTGTAACACTAAACTACTAGGCCATCAATGAGACAAAGTAAACCAGGTTCAACCAAGACAAAAAAAAAAATAATCCAAGCAGTGGCCCTCTTTAAAACATGTCCTTCAGTATCCTGACAACATAGTCACTAACGGCACATTACTTGATATTTGTAGCAGGTAAGTTCCAAGGGCCCTTTGTTTAACTGTGAACACGGTGTAGCCTATTTCCTCCAGTCACACAATACAGTAGTCCCGAAAAAAACATCCAATATGGCAAACAGAGGGAAAAAAATATTAAGTCTGGTTAGCCTTTAACCTGCCCCAGTATCTGTGCATTAGAGATGTTGACTATGACGTGTCTTTCTCTAACACCCTCGGCACGGTTTCTCAAAAGCGATGGAGCTTAGGCTCACAAGTGTTTAGGGTGCATCTTTCCTACAACAGCCAGGATGTAACACGTGTTTAACAAAACACTATACAGGGAGAACGGTCACTAGGTGCGTTGTTGGAGCAAGTGTCCATACTGATAGGATCCAAAGAAAGGAAGCGCTGCTCTCGGATCAACATTGTCCATTCAAATCTTTACTTAACATTATAATTAATTCACAATACTGATGACGGATTAGCTCTTAGAAAGATATGACCATCTAAATCAGCAAATATTGAGGCTGCTTTTTCCCAAATAATAATAAATCGCTAAATCACTGATTTAGGCTACACATCATGAAATGTATTGGGACAAATTGCAATATCAAAATATAACTCGATTGAACATGAAGTGTATTTTAATATGATTGAAATCGGCCTATAGCCTACTGTTTTTATATTTTAATGCAGTCATCTCGATTTTCATTTGAAGCATATTTTTGAACACTTGTGTGTATCAATTGCAAAGACATTTACAACTTGGTATTTGTACTCACCTTTGTTCTGAAGTTAGACGGTTACAAAGAGACGAAGAAACCATGTGATTCTATGTTTAGAAGGGGATCTGCGGTATATAAAGTGACATGAAAGAGAAAAAAAGCATCTAACGATGGATGCTATTTGGAGGTGTACCTGTGGATGTATTTCAAGGCCTACCTTCAAACTCAGTGCCTCTTTGCTTCACATCATGGGAAAATCTAAAGAAATTCAACAAAACCTCAGAATGATATTTTTAGACCTCTACAAGACTGGTTCATCCTTGGGAGCAATTTCCAAAGGTAATTGGCCTGAAGGTACCATGTTCATCTGTACAAACAATCGCACGCAAGTATAAACACCATGGGAGCACGCAGCCGTCATAACCGCTCAGGAAGGAGACACGTTCTGTCTCCTAGAGATGAGCGCACTTTGGTGTGAAAAGTGCAAATCAATCCCAGAACAACAGCAAAGGACCTTGTGAAGATTCTGGAGGAAACAGGTATATCCACAGTAAAACGAGTCCAATATTGACATAGCCTGAAAGGCCGCTCAGCAAGGAAGAAGCCACTGCTCCAAAACTGCCATAAAAAGCCAGACTACGGTTTGCAACTGCACATGGGAACAAAGACAGTACTTTTTGGAGAAATGTCTTCTGATGAAACGAAAATAGAACCGTTTGACCATAATGACCATCATTATGTTTGGAAGAAAAAGGGGGAGGCTTGCAAGCCGAAGAACACCATCCCAAACGTGATGGTGCTCCCGAACAAGCTAAAAATCCTCTTTGTCCGCTTTGAGAATAACAGTGCCACAGACGCGGCCCGTTCTCCTTGGCCGATGTGAGTAAGACATTTAACCATGTTAACCCTCGCAAGGCTTATTTGTTTACTTATTGCCTTACCTCTGTTATCCTACCTCATTTACACACACTGTATATAAACTTTTTCTATTGTATTATTGACTGTATATTTGTGTATTCCATGTGTAACTCAGATTGTGTTGCACTGCTTGGCTTTATCTTGGCCAGGTCATAGTTGTAAATGAGAACTTGTTCTCAACTAGCCTACCAGACGGCATCTCTAGTTACATACTTTGAGCATGCGCAGACCAGCTGGCTGGAGTGTTTATGGACATATTCAAAATCTACCTATCCAACTCTGCTATCTCCACATGCTTCAAGATGTCCACCATTGTTCTTGCACCCAAGAAAGCAAAAGGTAACTGAACTAAATGAATATCACCCCATAACACTCACTTCTGTCTTCATGACGTTCTTAGCGAGGCAAGTTAACCTTTTGCGTGTAGGGGGCAGTATTTTAGTTTTTGGCTAAAAAACGTACCCATTTGAAACTGCCTATTTCTCAGCCCCAGAAACTAGAATATGCATATAATTGTCAGATTAGGATAGAAAACACTCTAAAGTTTCCAAAACTGTCAAAATATTGTCTGTGAGTACAACAGAACTGATATTGCAGGCGAAAGCCTGAGAAAAATCCAATCAGGAAATGCCTCATTTTAAAACCTCTCTGTTCCTATGCAAGCCTATCCTCCATTTAAAGGGATACCAACCGGATTCATTTTTCTATGGCTTCCCTAAGGTGTCAGTCTTTAGACAGTTTCAGGCTTTTATTTTGAAAAATGAGCGTGAAGGATCACATTGCGTAAGTGGATAGGTGGGGGCTCTCAGTGTGAGTTTTTGCGTTTTTGTAATATTATTTGACTGTTGCGCTATGCTATTCAGCAGTTGCTGACGAAAATAATCCCGCGAGACAGGGATGGGTAGCGTCAAGAAGTTTTTAAACAGGTCAACATTCACAAGGCTGCGGGGCCAGACGGATTACCAGCACGTGTGCTCCGGGCATGTGCTGACCAACTGGAATGTGTCTTCACTAACATTTTCAACATGTCCCTGATTGTAATACCAACATGTTTCAAGCAGACCACCATAGTCCCTGTGCCCAAGAACACAAAGGCAACCTGCCTAAATGACTACAGACCTGTAGCACTCACGTCTGTAGCCATGAAGTGCTTTGAAAGGTTGGTAATGGCTCACATCAACACCATTATCCCAGAAACACTAGATTCACTCCAATTTGCATACCGCCCAAACAGACCCACCGATGATGCAATATCTATTGCACTGAATACTGCCCTTTCCCACCTGGACAAAAGGAACACTTAGGTGAGAATGCTATTTATTGACTACAGCTTAGCGTTCAACAACATAGTACCCTCAAAGCTCATAACTAAGCTAAGGATCCTGGGAATAAACACCTCCCATCTGCAACTGTATCCTGGACTTCCTGACGGGCCGCCTCCAGGTGGTGAGGATAGCTAGCAACACATCTGCCACGCTAATCCTCAACACTGGAGCTCCACAGAGGTGCGTGCTCAGTCCCCTCCTGTACTCCCTGTTCACCCACGACTGCATGGCCAGGCACGACTCCAACACCATCATTAAGTTTGTAGATGACAACAGTGGTAGGCCTGATCACCGCCAACGAAGAGACAGCTTATTGGGAGGTGGTCAGAGACCTGGCCGGGTGGTGCCAGAATAACAACCTATCCCTCAACGTAACCAAGACTAAGGAGATGATTGTGGACTACAGGAAAAGGAGGACCGAGCACGCCCCCATTCTCATCGACAGGGCTGTAGTGGAGCAGGTTGAGAGCTTCAAGTTCCTTGGTGTCCACATCAACAACAAACTTCATTGTCCAAACACAACAGGACCGTCGTGAAGAGGGCACGACAAAGCCTATTTCCCCCTCAGGAAACTAAAAAGATTTGTCATGGGTCCAAAGATCCTCAAAAGGTTATACAGCTGCAACATCGAGAGCATGGATGAGCACTGGTTGCATCACTGCCTGGTCCGGCAATTGCTTGGCCTCTGACCGCAAAGCACTACAGACGGTAGTGCGTACGGCCCAGTATATCACTGGGGCTAAGCTGCCTGCCATCCAGGAGCTCTACACCAGGCGGTGTCAGAGAAAGGCCCTAAAAATGGTCAAAGACCCCAGCCACCCCAGTCATAAACTGTTCGCTCTACTACCGCAAGGCAAGCGGTACTGGAGTGCCAAGTCTAGGACAAAAAGGCTTCAACAGTTTTTACCCCCAAGCCATAACACTCCTGAACAGGTAATCGAATGGCTTCCCAGATAATTTGCATTGTGTGCCCCTCAACCCCTCTTTTTACACCGCTGCTACACTGTTTATCATATATGCATAGTCATTTTAACTATACATTCTTGTACGTACATACTACCTCAATTGGGCCGACCAACCAGTGCTCCCGCACATTGGCTAACCCACATTGGCTAACCAGGCTATCTGCATTGTGTCCCGACACCCACCAACCCCTATTTTACGCTACTGCTACTCTCTGTTCATCATATATGCATAGTCACTTTAACCATATCTACATATTACCTCAATCAGCCTGACTAACCGGTGTCTGTATGTAGCCTCGCTACTGTATATAGTCTGTCTTTTTACTGTTTTATTTCTTTACTTACCTATAGTTCACCTAAAGCCTGTAAGTAAGCATTTCACTCTAAGGTCTACTACACCTGTTGCATTGGGCGCACTTGACAAATAAACTTTGATTTGACTTCAATTTGCATACGGCCCCAATAGATCCACAGACGATGCAATCGCCATCGCACGGCATACTGCCCTATCCCATCTGGAAAAGAGTAATACCTATGTAAGAATGCTGTTCATTGACGACAGCTCAGCCTTCAACACCATAGTGCCCTCCGAGCTCATCATTAAGCTTGGGTCCTGGGTCTGAACCCCATCCTGTACAACTGGGTCCTGGACATCCTGATGGACCACCCTCCAGATTGGTGAGGTAAGAAACACCTCCACTACGCTGATACTCACCACAGGTGCCCAACAAGGGTCCGTGCTCAGCCCTCTCCTGTACTCCCTGTTCACCCATGACTGCGTGGCCATGCACGCCTCTAACTCAATCATCAAGTTCGCAGGCGACTACCAGTACTAGGCCTGATTACCAACAATGATGAGATACAGCCTACAGGGAGGAGGTGAGAACCCTGGCAGAGTGGTGCCAGGAAAATAACCTCTATCAACAACATTTAGGAGCTGATCATGGACTGTAGGAGACAGCAACGGGAGCACACCCTCATCCCAATCGACGGGACTGCTATGGAGAAGGTAAAACTCTTCAAGTTCCTCTGTGTACACATCACTGACGATCAAATGGTCCACCCACACGTCTCTTCAACCTCAGGAGGCTGAATAAATTTGGCTTGGCCCCTAAGACCCTCACAAACTTTGACAGATGCACCATTGAGAGCATCCTGTTTGGCTGTATCACTGTCTGGTACGGCACCTGCACCGCCCGCAACCGCAGGAATCTCCAGAGGGTGGTGCGGTCTGCACGACGAATCACCGGGGGCACACTGTCTGCCCTCTAGGACACCTACAGCACACGATGTCACAGGAAGGCCAAAAAGATCAAAGACATCAACCACCCAAACCACAGCCTGTTCACCCCACTATCATCCAGAAGGCAAGTACATGTTAGAGGTCGACCGATTAATCGGAATGGCCGATTAATTAGGGCCGATTTCAAGTTTTCATAATCTGATGGTTTTTTTTTTACACCTTTATTTCATCTTTATTTAACTGGGCAAGTCAGTTAAGAACACATTCTTATTTTCAAACGACAGCCTAGGAACGGTTGGTTAACTGCCTTGTTCAGGGGCAGAATAACAGATTTTTACCTTGTCAGATCAGGGATTCAATCTTGCAACCGTATAGTTAACTAGTCCAACGCCACCTGCCTCATGAGGAGCCCGCCTGTGACGCAAATGCAGTAAGAAGCCAAGGTAAGTTGCTAGCTAGCATTAAACTTTATCAATCATAATCACTAGTTATAACTACACATGGTTGATGATATTACGAGTTTAACTAGCGTGTCTTGCGTTGCATATAATCGATGCAGTGCACATTCGCAAAAAAGGGCTGTCGTTGCGCCAACGTGTACCTAACCATAAACACCAATGCCTTCCTTAAAATCAATATACAGAAGTATATATTTTTAAACCTGCATATTTAGCTAAAAGAAATCCAGGTTAGCAGGCAATATTAACCAGGTGAAATAGTGTCACTTCTCTTGCGTTCATTGCACGCAGAGTCAGGGTATATGCAACAGTTTGGGCCGCCTGGCTCATTGCGAACTAATTTGCCATAATTTTACGTAATTATGACATAACATTGAAGGTTGTGCAATGTAACAGGAATATTTAGGCTGATGGATGCCACCCGTTAGATAAAATACAGAACGGTTCCGTATTTCACTGAAAGAATAAACGTCTTGTTTTTGAGATGATTTTTTGGATTCGGCCATATTAATGAACTAAGGCTCGCATTTGTGTGTTATGTTATAATTAAGTCTATGATTTGATAGAGCAGTCTCACTGAGCGATGGTAGGCACCGGCAGGCTCATAAGCATTCATTCAAACAGCACTTTCGTGCATTTTGCCAGCAGCCCTGCTGTTTGCCTTCAAGCCTATCAACTCCTGAGATTAGGCTTGTGTAACCGATGTGAAATGGCTAGCTAGTTAGCGGGGTATGCTCTAATAGCGTTTCAAACGTCACTCGCTCTGAGACTTGGAGTATTTATCCCCCTTGCTCTGCATGGGTAATGCTGCTTCGAGGGTGGCTGTTGTCGTTGTATTCCTGGTTCGAGCCCAGGGAGGAGCGAGGAGAGGTACAGAAGCTATACTGTTACACTGGCAATACTAAAGTGCCTATAAGAACATCCAATAGTCAAATGTATATTAAATACAAATGGTATAGAGAGAAATGAACCTATAATAACTACAACCTAAAACTTCTTACCTGGGAATATTGTTCTCATGTTCTGAGCAAGGAACTTTAACGTAAGCTTTCTTACATGGCACATATATTTACCGTCTTCTCCAACACTTTGTGTTTGCATTATTTAAAGCAAATTGAACTTGTTTCATTATTTATTTGAGGCTCAATTGATTTTATTGATGTATTATATTAAGTAAAAATAAGTGTTCATTCTGTATTGTTGTAATTGTCATTATTACAAATACATTTGAAAAATCGGACGATTAATCGGCATTGGCTTTTTTTGTCCGCCAATAATCGGTATTGGAATTGAAAAATCATAAATCGGTCGACCTCTAGTACATGCGCATCAAAGCTAGGACTGAGAGACTGAAAAACAGTTTCTATCTCCAGGCCATCAGACTGTTAAATAGCCATCACTAGCCAGCCTCCACCCAGTACCCTGCCCTGAACTTAGTTACTGTCACTAGCCTGCTACCACCCGGTTACACAACCCTGCACCTTAGAGGCTGCTGCCCTATGTACATAAACATGTAACCACTGGTCACTTTAATAATGTTTACACACAGTTTCTCATTTCATATGTATATACTCTATTCAAAATTGCTCCTCCTAATATTTAGACATTTCTTAAATCCATTATTTTACTTTGAGGTGTGTGTATTGTTAAATACTACTACACTGTTGGAGCTAGGAATTCAAGCATTTCGCTACACCCGAAATAACATCTGTGTAACATGAAGTCCTATGAGTGTCATTTTTATGTGACCAATAAACATTGGATTTCTATTTGAAACCCCATGACACCACCTATTTCAGTAAATACATCCACTTCCTAGATGCACCACCTAGACAAACATTAAATTACAAACAAATCATGAACATGAGAAGGCCTTCTGACGGATGCTGTACAAACTGTGCATAGCAATTGAGTGGGCCACATTTCAGATGTTCCAAGACCATTCGCTAAATGTCAGTCAATTCCAGAGACGAGGAGCAGCGAGGTGTCTAAGCTAGACTGTCATCTGAAACTGGAACAATTAAGGGACAGCGCCCACTCGATATCCTAGTTTCAATTTCATATTCTTATCCACAGCTTGTTTCTCAAATCGCACGCTTCTTCGTGACAGGGTAAATCTCATCATTCTCCATGCTATGCTTCACCGGCGTTTATACTAGCGAACCAAACAGATAACATTAACGAGCAAGCTGCTGTACAGTCAGTCCAATGTTAACTCTTAGCCCCTTACCTTAGCCGCAAAGGAACCCATGATTGTTTTAATGTCACCTTTATTTTAACAGGGAGTTATGTTGAGACGAATGTCTTTCACAGCTGAGCCCTGTATACACAGGATTGTCCGGATAGCCATGCATGTAGGACATTTATTGTAAACTTTGGAAATTTAGCAGACTAACGTTTGCTTGCTAATTGTTTAACTACCTATCAAGCCCACCACTGCTCTGAAAAGCTGAGCGTTAGCTAGCTAACGTTATAGCTACAGGCTGCCTAGCTAGCATTAGCTAGTTACAACAAATATGTATTACAAACATTCATGGTCAAGCAAGTGAAAAGCTTGCTAACGTTCAAATCAAATGGATTCACCACATAACGTTACTTCGTAAACAACAGGTGAAATGTTTACATCAGGGCAATAATAAAGACATGTGGAACGTATTTTAACCTAGCTAGCTATATATCGTGGTTTGTTTAAACCTGTTACGCAGTATCAATTTATACCAAGTCGCCGGGAGAGATAATTTGATGGAAAGACAACCCAAACCATACAGCATGGCTACCAGTCAACATAGCTAGCTAGCGAGCCTCATCTGAAGCTACTTACTTCTCTAGCTAACGTTAGTTAACCATAATTGGAAACTTTGGGTTGCATTTTATGTTATATTCAACTGCTTACATATAAAATACACTCAGCTATTAAATGGCGAAATTCCTACCTGCAACTACGGGATACGTCCTTATTTTTCTTCTTAAACCCTCAAATCCACTCATGGATCTCACTAAGGTCCGCCTCCAGCATAACAAATGAGGGGATTTGATTAATCTGGCCCCGGTAGACGAATCGTGCACCGGCGAAAATGGATCGCATTCGTTTTGGAACCGGGCTGTCTCCCGGGAGTGAGCCAGGTACCAGTTTAAATGAAAACTATACTGAACAAAAGTATAAACGCAACTAATTCAAATATTTTACTGAGTTACAGTTCATATAAGGAAATCAGTCAATTGAAATAAATGAATTAGGCTGTGTAAAGCATATGCCCACCCACATGGGAGCCAGGTCCACCCACTGTAGAGCCAGGCCCAGCCAATCAGAATGAGTTTTTCCCCACAAAAGGACTTCATAACACACAGAAATATTAAGGTCCTGGGCTGGTGTGGTTACACGTGGTCTGTGGTTGTGAGACTGGTTGGACTACTGCCAAATTATCTAAAACAAAGTTGGAGGCGACATATGGTAGAGAAATGAAAATTGAATTATCTGGCAACAGCCCTGGTGGACATTCCTGCAGTCAGCATGCCCATTGCACGTTCCTTCAAAACTTGAGACATTGTGGCATTGTGTTGTGTGACAAAACTGCACATTTTAGAGTGAACTTTTGTCCCCAGCACAAGGTGCACCTGTGTAATGATCATGCTGTTTAATCAGCTTCTTGATATACCACATCTGTCATGTGGATGGGATTATCTTAAATGCTCACTAACAGGGATGTAAACAAATATGTGCCCACATTTTTTTTGAGAAATAAGCTTTTTGTGCAAATGAACAATTTCTGGAAACTTTTATTTCAGCTCATGAAACCAACACTTTACATGTTACGTATCTATGTTCAGTATATTTAATGGAAAATAGATTGTATGTTTCTGGAGGCTGCCTTGTCAGCCTGGTCTCATAGACAAGACGTAACATAGTCTTGTCTATGAGATAGATAGATATCCCTCTAGTGGTGTGGGGGCTGTGCTTTGGCAAAGTGGGTGGGGTTATATCCTTCCTGTTTGGCCCTGTCCGGGGGTGTCCTCGGATGGGGCCACAGTGTCTCCTGACCCCTCCTGTCTCAGCCTCCAGTATTTATGCTGCAGTAGTTTGTGTCGGGGGGCTAGGGTCAGTTTGTTATATCTGGAGTAATTCTCCTGTCCTTCCTGTCCTATTCGGTGTCCTGTGTGAATCTAAGTGTGCGATCCCTAATTCTCTCCTTCTTTCTCTCTCTCGGAGGACCTGAGCCCTAAGACCATGCCCCAGGACTACCTGACATGATGGCTCCTTGCTGTCCCCAGTCCACCTGGCCATGCCTCTGCTCCAGTTTCAACTGACCTGAGCCCTAGGACCATGCCCCAGGACTACCTGACATGATGACTCCTTGCTGTCCCCAGTCCACCTGGCCATGCTGCTACTCCAGTTTCAACTGTTCTGCCTTACTATTATTTGACCATGCTGGTCATTTATGAACATTTGAACATCTTGGCCATGTTCTGTTATAATCTCCACCCGGCACAGCCAGAAGAGGACTGGCCACCCCACATATGCTCTCTCTAATTCTCTCTTTCTTTCTCTCTCTCGGAGGACCTGAGCCCAAGGACCGTGCCCCAGGACGACCTGACATGATGACTCCTTGCTGTCCCCAGTCCACCTGACTGTGCTGCTGCTCCAGTTTCAACTGTTCTGCCTTGTTATTATTAGACCATGCTGGTCATTTATGAACATTTGAACATCTTGGCCATGTTCTGTTATAATCTCCACCCGGCACAGCCAGAAGACGACTGGCCACCCCACATAGCCTGGTTCCTCTCTAGGTTTCTTCCTAGGTTTTGGCCTTTCTAGGGAGTTTTTCCTAGCCACCGTGCTTCTACACCTGCACTGCTTGCTGTTTGGGGTTTTAGGCTGGGTTTCTGTACAGCACTTTGAGATATCAGCTGATGTACGAAGGGCTATATAAATACAATTTGATTGATTGATTTGATTGATAGTAAAGTTAAATCCTGGGGTCCACACAAAACATTACATAATACAGAACATGAACAGCTCAGACAAGAACAGCTCAAGGACAGAACTACATCGATAAAATAGGCACATGTAGCCTGCATATCAATATATACACACAAACTGAATAGGACAAATAGGGGAGAGGCGTTGCTTTATCTGGTCTTTGAAACCGGGCTTGCTGTTCAATTGAGCAATATGAGGTGAAACGGAGTTCCATGCGGTAATGGCTCTATATAGTACTGTATGCTTTCTTGAATTTGTTCTAGATTTGGGCATGTCTGGTGGGGTAAGTGTGTGTGTCAGAGCTGTTGACTATGCAAACAATTTGGGATTTTCAACACATTAATGTTCCTTACAAAAAGAAGAAGTGATGCAGTCAGTCGCTCCTCAACTCTTAGCCAAAACAGACTGGCATGCATAGTATTTACAGTGGGGGAAAAAAGTATTTAGTCAGCCACCAATTGTGCAAGTTTCCCACTTAAAAAGATGAGAGAGGCCTGTAATTTTCATCATAGGTACACTTCAACTATGACAGACAAAATGAGAAAAAAAAATCCAAAAAATCACATTGTAGGATTTTTTATGGATTTATTTGCAAAAAAATTTAATATTTGGTCAATAACAAAAGTTTATCTCAATACTTTGTTATATACCCTTTGTTGGCAACGACAGAGGTCAAACGTTTTCTGTAAGTCTTCACAAGGTTTTCACACACTGTTGCTGGTATTTTGGCCCATTCCTCCATGCAGATCTCCTCCTACAATGTGATTATCTGAATTGTTTTTCTCATTTTGTCTGTCATAGTTGAAGTGTACCTATGATGACAATTACAGGCCTCTCTCATCTTTTTAAGTGGGAGAACTTGAACAATTGGTGGCTGACTAAATACTTTTTTGCCCCACTGTAGGTCCTGAATTGCAGGAAGCTTGGCCCCAGTGACTACCCTCTGTAGTGCCTTGTGGTTAGAGTCCGAGCAGTTGCCATACCAGGCAGTGATGCAACCAGTCATGCACTCGATGGTGCAGCTGAAGAACCTTTCGAGGATCTGAGGACCCATGCCAAATCTTTTCAGTCTCCTGAGCGGGAATAGGTTTTGTCGTGCCCTCTTCATGACTGTTTTAGTGTGTTTGGACCATTCAGTTTTTTGGTGATGTGGACACCAAGGAACTTGACGTTCTCAACCTGCTCCACTGCATCCCCTTCGATGAGAGTGGGGACGTGCTCGGTCCTCCATTTCTTGTAGTCCACAATCATCTCCTTTGTTGTGATCACGTTGAGGGAGAGGTTGTAGTCCTGGCACCACACAGCCAGGTCTCTGACCTCCTCCCTATAGGCTGTCTCGTCGTTGTTGGTGATCAGGCCTACCACTGTTGTGTCATCGGCAAACTTGATGATGGTGTTGGAGTTGTGCATGGCCATGCAGTCATGAGTGAATGAGGAGTACAGGAGGAGACTTAGCACGCACCCCTGATGGGAATCCTGTTGAGGATCAGCGTGGCGGATGTGTTGTTACCTTGTTACCTGCATTTGGTCAAACAATTTTTTCCAACCGTTTGCTAAGTAAGAGCTGGCAGCAAGCCGATAGGTCTGCTGTTAGAACCAGGCCGCTTTACCACTCTTGGGTAGCGGAATTACTTTGGCTTCCCTCCCGGCCTGAGGATTCTAGACTCTTCTAGGTTCAGATTCAAAATATGACAGATAGATGGAAAGCTACTGAGGATGGTAGCTGACTCTATAGCCACTCGTAAATTGTCAATACCAGGAGGTTTGTTATTATTGATCGATAACAATAATTTTTCCGCCTCTCCCACACTAACTTCACAAAATTCAAACTTGCAATGCTTTTCTTTAATTATTTGTTTTTTTTATGCATGAATACGATGGATCACTGTTCACTGTTCGCATTTCCTGCCCAAGTTTGCCCACTTTGCCAATAAAGTAATCATTAAAATAATTGGCAACATCAAATGGTTTTGTGATGAATAAGCCATCGGATTCGATGAAAGATGGAGTTGAATTAGTCTTTCTTCCCATAATTTAATTTAAAGTACTATAAAGTTTTATATCATTGATCTAGGTTTCATAATACAGTTTCTTCTTCTTTTTGTTGAATTTATTCACATAATTTCTCCATTTGCAGTAAATCAGCTAGTCAGATTATTTTCCACTCCTTTTGCCCGTCTCTTTCAACCATACAGTTTTTATATTCCTCATCATTTCATGGTGCCTTAACAGTCAGTTTCTTAACAGGTGCATGTTTATCAATAATTGGAAGAAACAATTTATTAAATTCATCAAGTGCAGATCTCTTATACACTATTTTAGGCCCAGCTTTTGGAACTTTGGCTTTCCTGGATATAGCCACTATATTGTGATCACTGCATCCAATGGGTACGGATACAGCTTTAGAACAAAGTTCTACAGTATTAGTACAAATCTGATCGATACATGTGGATGATCTTGTTCCTGTAGTGTTTGTAAACACCCTGGTAGGTTGATTAACAACCTGAACCAGATTACAGGCACTGGTTAGAGTGAGAAGCTTCCTCTTGAGCGGACAGCTTGATGTTTACATCACATACACTGTCAAGCATTTCACACATATTATTTAGATACTGACTGTTAGCACTTGGTGGACTATAGCAACACCACAAAAGAAAAGGCTTTAGATGTGCCAAGTGAACCTGCAACCACAACACTTCAATAACACTTGACAAAAGATCTTATCTAAACATTAGGGATATGGCTCTGAATATATACAGCAACACCTCCCCATAATAATTTATGTCTTTTCTATCGATGTTATATCCTTGTATTGCTACTGCTGAATCATCAAATGAATGATCTAATTGAGTCTCAGAAATGCCTAATATATGAATGTTATCTGATGTTTGCAAGTTATTGATTTCATTAATCTTATTTCTAAGGCAACATATATTAATATGGCCTATTTTCAGCCCTTTCCTGGGTAGCTTATCAGTGATAGACATAATATGGAAAAGAGCAAACAAAGCAGAAGCAAGATAAAAAAAATATAAGTCAATAAAATACATTCAGCAGTCCGTTAATCAATTGGTGTGTGCGTGTGCGTATGTGTGTTGCAGGGTTGAAGCTACGAACCCATAGGCTTGGCTCTCTCACCCCTTCCAAGCTTCTGGGAGGGAGGGTGGACAATGAGCTGCTCTGGCAGCTTTCATGGCTGGGATAAGTCCTTGTTGAGGAAGATATACGTTCCTCTCAAGTTCTTGGCTCTTTCCAGAACAGCTACCTTGTGCTTCTACCTCATGAACTTGACCTCTATCTATCTGGGCCTGTCACCTGGGCCGGGGGTGGGCTCACTCCACCTCAAATCTTTCCGTGGTCCATCTTCAATTTCTCAGAAATCATTTCCCTCACTTTGTCCTTATACTCTGTCCAGGTCTCATGTGGAGATTCTGCAATTTCGTCCGCAACCATGTCGTTCCGCCTTGATTGTCCCTCGAGATTTCTCCGTCATTGATATCATGGATTCACACACAGAACTGATGTCCTCTCTCAATGACATAGGGGTGGCAGACAGCCGCAAACCCAGGCCAATCCACTGTCTCAGCCACAATGGCTAAACGCGTTGCGGGCTGCGTTCAAGCCCTCAAGAAAACCCAGATAGCTTGATAGGCAGCTAGCTAGCAGCTAGGCTATCTGCTACGCCAAATAGATCCTCAGACCAGGCCTTGATCGGCAGAATCACTGGACAGAGAATAGCAGTCCCAGCAACTGATTCCAACTACGTCGCTGGGTCCAAACTCAAAAGTTAGCTAGCTACTAAGAAACTTTTCAAAACAACAAACTTTCCAAAACAACAAACCAAGCTCTCCCTCGTTCCGTGTTCAACAGGAAATGACGATTGGGGTCAACGTCCTGAAATCAGCCCGTATGATGCATTTTCCACATGCATGTAACTCAAATGGCTAGCAACCCCAAGGTTGCGAGGTCGAATCTCATCACGGACAACTTTAACAACATTAACGACTTACTCCTTTTTAGCTACTTTGCAAATACTTAGCATGTTAGCTAACCCTTCCCCTAACCTAAAACCTTTTAGCTAACCCTTTAGCCTAATTCCTAAACCGAAACTTAACCCTAATCCTTAGCCTAGCTAATGTTAGCCACATAGCTATAATTCTCATAAGCTTTTCGAAATAGTAACATTTTGTATGTTTTGCTAATGCGTAACATATAATACGAAATGGGTGATGGACATCCACAAATTAATACATACCATAAAAAACTTTACATATCATACTAATTGGAAATTCTCAGATTTACATACAGAATAATGCGAAATGCTCTGAGACCAGGTTGGCATTGTTGACATGACCAAGATGAGCAGATTACTGTTCATTCGAGAAGGGCTCTCCTCCATCACCAGGGCCATAGACTGGTGCCCCATGGCTCAGCATAATCGAATGGGCCCAATAGCAAGGGACGTAAAGTATCCATGCTGGTAGCTGGTATAAGCAACTTATTTTCTTATTTTATTTTTGTAAAGCACTTCAAAATATGCAATATAGAAAAACAGAGTGTACAAACAACAGTCAGGAGAATAAAGACAATACATTACATAAAGACCTTGTAAAAACTGCAAACATTGAAAGTTTTAATTACTTTTTTGTTATGAGAAGAAGAAAGTGTTTATACAGTATATTATTCAATTTCATTCTCAAAAGTAATAAACAGAGTTTTTTTTACTCAAATAAACATTGATGAATATAGCTCAAATAACAATGACGTTGATAAAGAAAGGCTTTGCAGCCTCCCGGGTGGCGCAGTGGTTAAGGGCGCTGTACTGCAGCGCCAGCTGTGCCACCAGAGACTCTGGGTGGCAATAATGACAATTACAACAAAACTGAATTAACACTTATTTTTAACTTAATATAATACATCAATAAAATCAATTTAGCCTCAAGTAGATAATGAAACAGGTTCAATTTAGTTTAAATAATGCAAAAACAAAGTGTTGGAGAAGAACGTAAAAGTGCAATATGTGCTATGTAAGAACGCTAAAATTTCAGTTCCTTGCTCAGAACATGAGAACATATGAAAGCTGGTGGTTCCTTTTAACATGAGTCTTCAATATTCCCAGGTAAGAAGTTTTAGGTTGTAGTTATTATAGGACTATTTCCCTCTATTCCATTTGTATTTCATTACCCTTTGACTATTGGATGTTCTTATAGGCACTTTAGTATTACCAGTGTAACAGTATAGCTTCCGTCCCTCTCCCCGCTCTTCCCTGGGCTTGAACCAGCAACACAACAACAGCCACCACATCAAAGCAGCGTTACCCATGCAGAGCAAGGGAAACAACCACCCCAAGGCTCAGAGCGAGTGAAGTTTGAAACGCTATTAACTCGGGAGTTGATAGGTTTGAAGTCATAAACAGCGCAATGCTTGACGCACAAGGAAGAGCTGCTGGCAAAACACACGAAAGTGCTGTTTGAATGAATGTTTATGTGCCTGCTTCTGCCTACCACCGCTCAGTCAGATGCTTAGATACTTAGATGCTTGTATGCTCAGTCAGATTATATGCAACACAGGACACGCTAGATAATATCTTGTAATATCATCAACCATGTGTAGTTAAAACTAGTGATTATGATTGATTGTTTTTTATAAGATAAGTTTAATGCTAGCTAGCAACTTACCTTGGCTTACTGCATATGCTTAACAGGCAGTCTCCTTGTGGAGTGCAAAGAGAGAGAGGCAGGTCCTTATTGCGTTGGACTAGTTAACTGTAAGGTTGCAAGATTGGATCCCCGGCGCTGACAAGGTGAAAGTGTGTCTTTCTGCCCCTGAACGAGGCAGTTAACCCACCGTTCCTAGGCCGTCATTGAAAATAAGAATGTGTTCTTAACTGACTTGCCTAGTTAAACAAAGATTAAATAAAGGTGTAAAAAAAAGAATTTTAAAAATCGGCAAATCGGCGCCCAAAAATACCGATTTCCGATTGTTATGAAAACTTGAAATCGGCCCTAATTAATCGGCCATTCCGATTAATCGGCCGACCTCTAAAACTTACCCTAGTAAAACCGATCTTCGACTTCGGTGATGTCATCTACAAAATAGCCTCAAATACTCTACTCAGCAAACTGGATGCAGTCTATCACAGTGCCATCCGTTTTGTTAGCAAAGCCCCTTATACCACCCACCACTGCGACCTGTATGCCCTAGTCGGCTGGCCCTCACTACATATTCGTCACCAGACTCACTGGCTCCAGGTCATCTATAAGTCTATGCTAGGTAAAGCGCCGCCTTATCTCAGCTCACTGGTCACGATAACAACACCCACCCATAGCACGTGCTCCAGCAGGTATATCTCACTGGTCATTCCTAAAGCCAACACCTCTATTGGCCGCATTTCCTTCCAGTTCTCTGCTGCCAGTGACTGGAACGAATTGCAAAAATCGCTGAAGCTGGAGACTTATATTTCCCGCACTAACTTTAAACATCAGCTATCTGATCAGCTAACCGATTGCTGCAGCTGTACATAGTCCATCTGTAAATAGCCCACCTAATCTACCTACCTCATCCCCATATTGTTTTTATTTACTTTTCCATTCTTTTGCACACCAGTATCTCTACTTGCACATCATCATCTGCTCATTTATCACTCCAGTGTTAATCTGCTAAATTGTAATTACTTCGCTACTATGGCAGATTTATTGCCTACCTCCTCACAACATTTGTACACACTGTATATATTTTATTTTTTTCTATTGTGTTATTGACTGTATGCTTGTTTATTCCATGTGTAACTCTGTGTTGTTGTTTGTGACACACTGCTTTGCTTTATCTTGGCCAGGTCGCTGTTGTAAATGAGAACTTGTTCTCAGCTAGCTTACTTGGTTAAATAAAGGTGATTTTTTTTAAATGTAGTAATCAAATATGGTATAACAAATCAAAATATATTTTATATTTGAGATTCTTCAAATAGCCACCCTTTGCCTTGATGACAGCTTTGCACACATTGACATTGTCAATTGACATTCTCTCAACCAGCTTCATGAGGTCACCTGGAATGCACCTGGAATGTCACCTGGAATGCATTTCAATTAACAGGGGTGCCTGTTTTTGATGTTCACTATTATTCTAGAATGTAGAAAATAGTCAAAATAAAGAAAAACCCATGAATGAGTAGGTGTTCTAAAACTTTGGACCGGTAGTGTATATGATCTAAAACAAATCTACAGATATCTTCTTACAGCTTCCAGGTATAAGAGCAATACCAAAATAAATGTAAAGCAGTCTCCGGATGTTCATTACAGAAGGTACAGGAAACATCCATGTCTTTTTTTCCCTTTTTCAAGATAATGTTTAGTGGGGTAGCACTTGTGGATTAATTTATAAAGAAACTTCTTTAATCGTATTAGTTCAAATAAACTTTTGAGAAAGACACCAAACATTTTCCAATTAATATTTCTTAAAAAGCCATTCAGAAAGACATGACATATGGGACTGAAACAACATCACATTGAAATAAGGCACATATTTTCCTATTGTTTTTCAAAACAGAAGGAGAGGAACCTATCTTTCCTACTGTTGAGTCAACTGGATCAGGAGAAGGTAAAGAAGAGGGGATAGATTTGTCTACATCCTTAAAAAGTACAATAACTCCAGAGGGGATTACATCAAAAACTACAGCAAATTCCTTTGGAGTTATCGGTATCTTACAAAAGGCAAGAATTCAGCACAATTAAATAAAATACCTTTATCGTTGAACAGTTGTTTTGTATCCATTTCTCAAAAATAATGACTTGCCTTAAAACATAAGATATCTCTATTGTTCCAGGTAAAATATCTGTGTGGAGATAAATTGTGCTTGTAGGCCAAAGACATTGCTGAAAAGGGATTGTTTATGGAATTTAAATCAATCAACCTCGATTGTTTTCAATATTGTAATTACACAGTATGAGAAGTAGGAAAATCAAAGGCTTTATACAAATCCAAAGAGTATAAAACTCTCATCAGAGACGAAATCTGAGTAATCTATGATATCTAATAACAGTCTGACATTGTTTGAGATGTGTCTATTTCTCATAAACCCTGACTGGGACTCATCTATAATGGCATCCAAAACAGCCCTTCCTCATTTAGCAACAACAAGTGCTATTATTAACTTGTATTTAAAAGGCAAATTGGACGCCAATTATCAATGAGTAACAAGTATTTTGGGGGTTTAGGAATTATAGTAATTAAACCTTGCTTTAGAGTGGGAGGGAGTGCTTCATTGACTATACTGTCAGAGTGCACTTCCAATCGAAAGGGAGCCAATTCTTTGGGAAAACTTCGCAGAATTCTGCAGTAATACCATCTGAAGGCGATCAATAGCCTCTGTAATTTCCTCTAAAGAGATGGGATTATCACATCATTCTTGATCAGAAGAATCAATAGTTAACATTTAGAAGAGAATTGTGAGTGAGGCCTTGGTCACAATTCATTCTGTGGCAGCACAATGACCAAACAATATACTGTATGTGAGGC
Organism: Oncorhynchus keta; assembly: GCF_023373465.1. NCBI lineage: Eukaryota > Metazoa > Chordata > Actinopteri > Salmoniformes > Salmonidae > Oncorhynchus > Oncorhynchus keta. Next base: position 47,029,779 of record NC_068431.1, read on the forward strand.
TCTTGATCATATCTTTGATCATGACACTTGTGAGGAGGAGCGAGTCCTTGTTAAACTTTGACACAAAGTAGTCTGTGATAAATAGCACAATATGTTTCATCTGAATAATCCATAAATTATGCCTTTTTTACTCAAAAACAGGTTATATGAGCTCAGGTCAATGAGGTCTACAGGCCATAAATAGCAAATAGAATGTCAAAACTTGTAATGTTCACAAGAACTTAAGTTGATAAAAAGATCAAACACAACATTAGGTGATAATATATGTATTATTATGGATTTATAATCCGCTATAATGGGTTGGTCATTTTGGACCGGGAACACTGAATGAATGAACATGAAACGAACACAACAGGAAGGTTAATTAACTCAGCTTTATCCGTATCTGAAAGACTATTTGGTCTCTGGAAGAGCGAGGTAATTCTTGATATAACATTTTCCTCTTCTATCCTCCTGGTCTTTACAAGTTCACTGCTATATTTTCTTAAATATTTAGCCATTTCAAACTGTAGAAGCCTCTGGGCTTTATTCAAAAAATGTATAGTAAAACCTATATCAAATTTGACTATTTCATGTTTTAATATGAAGCTATTCAGTTTTCAGTGTGAAGCTTTGCATCGACTATCATTACAGGGAAATATTGAAACTTGTATGCAAATAGCTCTATGGTCTGTTGTTAAGAATATGAATAGAAACCTCGTTTCTTAAGCCCTCTGAAACCATAGTCAATAAGTGAACGTCTAGTACATGTTTTACACCAGGTATAGGATCTCTCAAGAGGAAACTTCTCTCTCCATATATATCCACTAGATCAAACTTCTGCATAAATAACTATAGATTGGCATTCAGTGAAGTAGACTGCCGCAGAGGCCACCTCTCAAGATAATTATCTAAAGCAATATTAACATCTCCACCTATTAAGAGTAAGGAGCTGGGAAATTCAGATAACCGATATAAAATTCGATTTTCTACAGCATCAAGAAGTTATACCCATAAACAGTAACCAAAATCGTTTGACTAAATTAAATTACATGACAAAAGATAATAACCACTTGAGTCACGATCTGAATGCAAAATGACACCACCAAAACAATGTTTTAATGTAGCAACACCTGCTGATCGTTCCGAACAATGTGAGAGCCAAAATATAATTTACCCCATTGCGACCTCCAAAAGTAAGCATCATTTTACAGTAGAAACAACCCGTTTTCAGTTGCTTAAGAAAAAGAAACAAGGCTTTATGTTTCACAGTGTGTCTTAACCCCCTAGCATTAAGAGAAACTATTGACAAAGACTAGGTGAACGAGAACACGGAGAAGAAAATGGTTGTCAAGTGCTCACAGGAATGTAACCGAGTACAGAGCAGAAACATCAAGAGCCGCAGCATATTCATAGACCTTATTGAGTGAAAAAATACAAAATGCAACAATAATTAGCTGTCAATTAGCTACATTTAAAATGAACTGGCTGTCAGTCAGCAACCAAAATACTCCCGAAGTGGCCCTTTTCTATAAAAAAAAATCAATTTCTGTCAGAAACAGAATAGAAACAATTATATACATTCATTGTCCACACTAAAGTTCACAGCTCATACATGTGCTGCTTAGAAATAGGACGAACGCACTGATCCAGCAATAAGTGTATGTTCTCAGGAAGGGATACATTTCAGTTATATTGATGAAGGCACTCGCCCAGAAATAATATGCAGTCTTTCCCTGCTTGCGCGCTGCCTCAATCACTGGCTACAGCTTCTCCCTCCTCTCTCGATCAACCCTGGAGAAATCCTCATTAAACTTCAGAACGTTTGGTTTGCATGTAGGTGGACTTCTTCGCTGCTTTCCACACCGCATCTCTGTAGACCTGCTGCGTAAACTGCATGATGATGCTCCTGGGCTTGGAGTTGTTAGGACGCTTGGAGTCGAGACGGTGAACGATGTCAATCACTTCAGGGAGTTTGGTCCTCTCCTCCAGGAGATTAGCTTGGCAGATCCGTATGGTCTCCTGACGTACATGTTGCATCTCCACCTCGGGGACACCCTGCAGTTTCAAGTTCCAACGCCTTGAATAGCTCTCTATTTCTGTGACCCGTCTCTCACACGCGTCAGTGAGCCCTTCTTTCTGGATGCGCGTTTCAAGATGAGTAACCTTTTCTTTAATTTCTTATCACTATGTGTGACCTTCCTGGTCCCGTCCCTCAAGTCAGTAAATAAACAGAGGAAGGTTCAATGGATGGATAGTTCGTTTATTTCCAAAACTGCAATGATGGGATACACAGTATGGATGAATGATCAGTAGTCGACGGGATATAAATAGACCTCCCACAGTAAATCAACAGAGGAAGGAGCACTGGATGGATAGTTCATTTATTTCCAAAGCTGAAATGATGGGACACACAGTATGGATGAATGATCAGTAGTCGACGGGATATAAATAGCACTGCCACAGCAATTCTCTATACATTGCTGTATAATATACTAACATAAAAAACGATTGAAACGTCTATCAGTCATTGTGATCGTATAGTGGATTTAACCACCAATTGTTAATTTACTATAATAAAATAAATACATAATTTCCATGTGTAATCTCATATGTACAAAATCAGAATAAACTATTATCCATTTTATTATTCAAAATATATAAAATTAACCTGAAAAATGCCACACTCTTGTGGCGAAGAAATATAATACACCTAGAATGTTCCACATATTTTATTAAACTAACAAAATCCGGCTCATACACTGGCTGGTGTTTATGAGTTTATAAAACATATACTTTATACATGTGTCATGAATTACTTGCAATGATGGGACACACAGTGTGGAATAATTATCATTAGTCGATGGGATATAAATAATACTCCTAAACAAGACGCATTTTCGAGTTAGCTACCAAATTAAATTTTGCTAGCATAAAACCCACATGGAAAACCGAGAATTCTCCATAAATCTGCTGTGGATGACCCAGAATCCCATTCCTTTATCGCTGTGTATTAGACAATGTAAATACACTAATCTACCAGGAGATGGCATAATACCCAATTCATGCAGGAATTTAACTATTTAATTAAACCGTTACATATGCACATTCGAAGTTAATAGTATTTTTCAGCGCTACAGAAATAATATAAAATGTAGTCGTGAATAATATTTAATAGTCAAACGACAGATAACTATAGCTAAATTGTAGGAGATTCACAATTTAATTCAAAGTTTTAATACGGAGAAATGCGTGTGCGCACAGCGCCATTTTGGCGAGACCCTCATATGGCAATATTTTTCATAGCCACAAAACATCCAAAAACCAAACAAAGTAAGCGTGGTCCAGCTGGTGGCAGTATTAGTATATACCATTCACTTAAGGTGTAAAACCGTAGAGAAGAAAGCATTATGCTGACAATATAGTTGTTTGTTTGATAAATTCATGTTATAGATGACTCACAAATAGACCATAAATAGCCTATATATTTTTTAACAAGATGAATTGTGTTTTTATTTTTACTGCAGACCTGAAGACTACGTGTGCTCCCCAAGCCAGTCTCTGCTTTCGGTCAGTGAGCTAAAAGAGTAAGCCTAGAAGACTCGGTAAAAAACAAAACTTGTAACCAAAGGACAACAGGTGTGAACCAAACAGTTGCGGATCTCAACCCGGATCTCTCCCAGCCCACAGATCCATATAATTAGGAATCCGAATACTAATATAATAGGGATAAGGTCGTTACACTATTCCCTCTGCAGCGAACAGTGCAACACCCCTTGTGGATGTCAAACCTCGGTCTCTATTGCTAAACACTGCTCCAATAGAGTTAACTTACTTTGGGGTGATTGTATCGAGCCTAAGCAAGGGTCATCATTAAACTATTACTGTATAAATTCATTTACTGCTATTTGGAAACCAGCAAGAGTGGCTTCTGCCTTCGCAATTTGGGATCCTAATAAAATACAAAACACTACTATAACACTTCTGTATTGTAAAATACTATACTGTATTTTACAATACACGTGAATCCTTTAATGAACAGCTTTGAAAGAAGTAGACAAGTGACCAAATCAGGTTCCATCTTTGCTTTATGTTTTCAGATCAGCTTATATGAAAGAGACGACTGGGGGTTTGAAGCTGTCAAATAAGTTCGCGCGAGATTTCTGAATGTGTGTTTTTAATCTTTTGGGGGTGTTCTTCTTCCTCCTTGTTTCTGAAGCTGCCCTAAATTTGTTGCGGCTGCAGTCCTATTTCTAGGAAGACCGCGGTAATAGGTAGTCGTTTTAGCGGTGACCTTTCATTCAGAGTATTTATTTATGAATTGATTCAAGAAACTTGGCAGCTAGCGAAAGACTAGGGCCACCTTCTTCGTTAGCTAGCTACGTTAGCAATAGCGGCCAGTACTGGCAGTAGCTAGTACACACAGGTGAGTGGCCTCTCCCAGGCATTAGCTAGTAGCTAGCTAGCAACATCTGGGTGTATCCTACAGAAAGAAGTCCGTTTTCAGTGGAGTAACCTTTTTATTTCCTGTACGAATTGTATGTATTCATAATAAACCGACCACATCTAAATATTGCAGCGATTTCCCTTATCGGATTGTATCCATCTAAACTAGCTAGGTACGTTAGCAAGCTAACTAAATGGCGTCAGATAGTGACACAGAGGAATTCTACGATGCTGCTGAAGACGTAAATTTTACTCCATCTCCTAAAGTGTAAGTAACCTTTCTACTTACATCAATTGCTCAAATAAAGGTATATACTGTGCTATTGGTGTTGAAAAACGTTATCAGCTGTGATGATGATGCTGGTCACTGACATGAATTCAACCAGATGTTCGCGAGTAAGAATTATTCTGCTCATACATTCAGTGTCTCTTCACTAATAAAGGAATGAAAACATTACCTATAATTATTTGCAACAACGACAACAACTATGCCTCCAGTCTGTGGATGATTTTGCCTTGTCTTATTTTACTCCATCTTTTTAAAGAGGCAAAAGGTCATCAATTGCCAAAGTCTCCCAACAGGAACTTTGTTTTTGCCATGACCATATAAGAGGGGTCAAGTGTAAGGGAGAGAGAGAGAGAAGTGTGATTGACATGTCTCTTTGAGGCTCACACACTTTCATTTTTATATAATTATAGTAGAGGGATTGGAGATAAAATATCTACAGTGGTTTTGGCTTCAACTGTTGCTTGTTGAAAAGTTTTATTTTTCCTAATTTGCTCAAACTTAAACTAACAGGAGAACACTGGTGTAACAGGTGCTGTAATTTCCTGTAGCTTGCATGATTACATATCTTACATGATTACATATCTTACATGATTACATATCTTACATGTTAAGAATACATTGTTTATACGGTTGTCCTGTGTCTCTTGTTTTGTAGTGTTAAAACAAGCATGATTTCTTTCAAATCTCTCGTCTGAATTGTAGCCCTAGGCCCTAGGTAAAGGTAATTCTGACAAACCATATCAGGACTAGTCTTGTGACTAACACTTCCACTTGTGTCTTTTTATTACTTAGGACACCTGCAAAGTTTGTCCTTCCCATACCTCAGGTATTTATTGTTCTTACTAGCATTTGACAGTAAAAAATAATAAGAACCTAACCTCTTTTAAAGACTAGAGAGTGAAGTTTCATTTAATTTAGGAGATGTCAAAAACTGTAAACGAGTGTTGGTTTTTAGTTTAATCATTACTTAAAGGGCATAGCTGGGTAACTACTTTCAAACGAGCTAGAGGAGCGCCTTTAAGAGTTCTATTGAGGCTAAACCCAAAACACAGCCTTACCCAGGGTTGTTTGCAATAAGCAGTTTGCTACTGCATGTCCTGCAGTAGGTGCCAGTTTAGGGTTTCACATACTCTATTCAGGACATTGTCATCCCTTTTACTAGTAAAATATTACAAATCGTAAGCACATCCCAACATGTTAGTGTGTAGATGCCCTGTATGAGGTGCTAGTTTATAAAAGTAGTGTTTCTCCTTGTCAGTCTCATGTACATTTAGTTTTGCGTTCCTGCAGGGGGTGGTAGAGAGCCCACCAGAGGACGTGGCTGTTGGGCTGGCCGCACCTGAGGCACGCCAAGATGACTCCATTCAGGTACTCCCCTCCTTATCTTAAAATGTAGGCTAATGCTCATTAATCCCTACTTAGCTAGGTGGTTATGACATTATGGAAAAAAATATGTTGGATTTTATTCCTGAGAATTTTTAATAGTTACTTAGCCCCTGACTATGTAGTGTTCATGTCGGTAAATGTGTTTTGATGGTTGCTGGTTTTTGGGCTCTATGTAAATGCTGTCATGGTGTCACCAGATTCTACATTGTCACTCCAGCAAATGTTTAGATGTGTGGCACGCCACTAAGTTGTCATCAACACAGACCCTCCAACGTGTGTCTGTACTCCTTCTTCACGTCCCTCTCTCACCTTAAGTGTGGGGAGTTCCCACAACACTTTTATCAGAGCGAATACACTCATACGACCACACAATCCTCATTAGAGAAACATCCTGTTATGAGTACATTACCTTTTTGATGATTGTTTTCATCTATGATGTCTTGTCCCTTCTAGATCATCGACAGCATCATTGAGGAGAGCCAGAAGGGAAGTGCAGTGGAGGAGGAGAGGAATGTTGATACAAGGGCAGAGTCAGAGGTGAAGGACAAAAATGTGGCCCCTGTAGAACGAGAGCATCCTGCTATTGAACCTCAGCCTGTGGTTGAGAGATCAGAGCAGCCACAGGAACAGCAGGAAGCGTGTTCCATGGCCCTCCCAGACATCCCCAGCCTGTTGTCAGGGTCACAGGAGCACGTCCAGCCCCCAGACATCACCAGCACCCTGGGGCAACTAGACCTCCCGCCGGACCTCCCTGACCTACCCCGGGTGTCTGCAGAGGACAGGGATAGGGAGCAGAGACCAGCAGACATCCTAGACCAGGATCCCCTCACAGACAAGCCGGCTGGCTCCTCTGACCCGGGGCCTACAAAACCCCCACGGCAGTTCACTGTAGAGCCTGACATTGTGGCCAGCACCAAGAAACCTCCGCCTTCACGCCCACCCCCTCCCAGCGGAGCTGCTCCTCCACGGCCACCACCCCCATCCCGGCCTGCTTTACCCCTCAGCAAGAAGTCCCAGGAGTGTATAAGGCCAGCAGGACTGGAAGGTAAATAACACTTTGCTTGTATACCCACACACTCAGTATCACAAGGTCAAGATAAAATGCTGATATGCATGTCAATTAAATATGTTGCTGCAGGGATGGAATACTGAGCTGAGCACATTGACCTCTCATAACTGTTCTCAGCTGTTCACTACTACCCACACTTACTCATGGTCATTTAGTTGTGAAACCATGGAGACAAGGTGACACTGTTGACCTTTAACCCTGTGTCTTTGCTGTGTGATTGGCCGGTGTATGCAGGGGAGCTGGAGGAGCCATGTGGCCTGGTGTCTCCCAGCAGCACAGTGAGGAGCATCACCAAGGATCTGCAGCACTCTTTGGACCTCGCTAGCGCCACCAGTGGGGACAAGGTTGTCACAGCACAGGTCAGTGGGAAGCCAATGTATATATTCTTCTGCACTTGGGGAAAACTTGGTCCTGACAAAGACCTAGTTTGGGGTTAAAATGTTGTCCTCTTCTGAATAAACACTTCGGCAGCAGCATACCTGTGTGTGGATTTACTTTCTGTTCTTTATTCTCCTTTTTCAACAGACCTTTGACCCTTGCATTTCGGAATACCCCTTTGTCTTAGATTTAAAACCAGTGTAGTAAGTGCGTGTGTGTATATTGGTGTGTTCCCACAGGAGAATGAGGATGAGCAGGCATCCAGTCCCATTGGCGACCCTCTAGGTCCTCAGCGTCCACGATCCAACTCTGGCAGAGAGCTGACTGATGAGGCATGTTTCCTTGTCTCGCTCTTTCATTCATCCACCCTTAACCTGTACAAAGGGGCTTGTCTACTCTCTACACATACCTTTTTGAGTGTTTGTTTCTAATTCATTGATTGGCTGGGCTCTCTGTAATAGGAGATCCTGGCGAGTGTGATGATCAAGAATCTGGACACAGGTGAGGAGATCCCTCTCATCCAGGCAGAGGAGAAGCTTCCCACAGGGATCAACCCACTCACATTACACATCATGAGGAGGACGAAGGAGTACATCACGTAAGAACTGCTCCCCTATAACTCAAGCCAGGACTGTAATATATCATGGGGCCACACCAATCCGTGGGCTATGGTTGAAAAAACGTACAGCTCCCCTGTGCTAACAGTAGCAGTCCCATACATAAAAAAGATAATACGAATCTTGAGGAAGATGTCTTTCTGTTTTTTTCCTGTCAGGAATGACGCAGCACAGTCAGATGATGATGACAAGGCCCAGGCTCCATTGACCGACTCTGACGGAGGGAAGCTGAAACAGAAAACGTAAGAAATGGCATAGTGCCCTGCCTCATGTTGTTGTTAGTCTTTCCTCTCTGCTCTGACATTCTGTGACGGTTTCACAGTGTTTCATGTGTCCTCTGTCTTCACGACCACAGCACTCAACTGAAGAAGTTCCTGGGCAAGTCTGTGAAGAGGGCCAAGCATCTGGCTGAAGAGTATGGTGAGAAGGCCGTCAACAAGGTGAAGAGTGTCCGTGATGAAGGTATGCCAGCCCCCATCCACTTAATATATATATATATTTTTTTCCCTTCCGATGAACATTCTTCTGCGGTTTAGTCACTCTGCTGGGTGACGTCTCACTGTGTGGTTCTGTCTCAGTGTTTCACAACGACCAGGATGACCCGTCTTCCAGTGATGATGAGGGGATGCCCTACACCCGGCCTGTCAAGTTCAAGGCAGCCCACAGCTTCAAGGGTCCCTTTGACTTTGATCAGGTCAAGGTGGTCCAGGACCTGAGTGGAGAGCACATGGTAAGATTGTGTGTTAATGTGTCAGTGCCCTCTTTCCATTGAACAACAGATCTCTTCCATGACTGAACCATACAGCATGTAACCATGAATGCAGATGTAAGCGTGAATATATATTCATGCATATTTGCCTAACCCTTGTTCTGTTGTCCGGTCCTCAGGGTGCAGTGTGGACCATGAAGTTCTCACACTGTGGGAGGTTGTTGGCAACAGCAGGCCAGGACAACGTGGTGCGAATCTGGGTTCTGAAAAATGCCTTTGACTACTTCAACAACATGAGGATAAAGTACAACACTGAAGGTGGGTAGATCATGAGACCTTAAGAAGGGCTGAGCTCTGTTGTCTCTGAACAAAATAGTTTGTCTGCCACACCTTTAGTAAATGTAAAGCTTGTTTGGTGGGTTTCTCATGGTTCTTCCCTTATGTTCTCTCTCAACCAGGTCGTGTGTCGCCCTCTCCCTCTCAGGAAAGCCTGTGTTCCTCTAAATCAGACACGGACGGTGGGGTGAGTAAGGTTAGGACCCATCAGTGACATGGTTAGAGTTGAGGGTCAGCTGTAAAACATGAAGAAAGTAACGTTATGTTCAGGGTTGCTTTGGGTGACTATACCAGTTTTACTGTGGAGACCCCAGCCGGACAGACAAGAGGTCCTCTTTTTTTTTGTTCCCAGATGAGCAGTGTTCCTGAAGACCCTGATTCAGAGGACAAGAATCTCCCCTTCCGCCAAGTCCCCTTTTGCAAGTACAAGGGTCATACGGCTGACCTGCTGGACTTGTCCTGGTCAAAGGTGAGACTACACAGTCCTTTCCACCCCCCCCCCCCACCCCACCCCCCAAATGCCTGTACATTGTCCTAGTATTCACCTTATTATTTGATTCCAGAACTACTTCTTACTTTCCTCGTCAATGGATAAGACGGTCCGACTGTGGCACATATCCAGGAGAGAGTGTCTATGCTGCTTTCAGCATATTGACTTCGTCACAGCCATCGCTTTCCATCCCAGAGTAAGTGAGCCTTTATGAGCGTGTGTGCCTTTGTCAGTGCGTGTTTAGGTTGAAGTGGGGACTTTTTAAAAATAAATAAAAAATGTACGTGCAGAGTGAGTTGGCTGATTGTTCTCAAAATAAATTGTATTGGTCACATACCTATGGTTATCAGATGTTATTGTGAGTGTAGTGAAATGCTTATGCTTCTAGATCCAACTGTGCAGCAGTATCTAACAGGTAATATCTAACAATTCCACAACATAACCAAATACACACAATCTAGTGAAGGAATGGGATGAAAATATATCATTATAAAATATATGGATGAGCAGTGACCGAGCGGCTAAGATGCAACAGATAGTGGATACAGTATATACATATGAGATGAGTAATGCGAGCTATGTAAACATTCTTAAAGTGACATTATTAAAGTGACTAGTGTTCCATTTATTAAAGTGGCCAATGATATCAAGTCTGTAGGTAGGCTGCCGCCTCTCTGTGCTAGTGGTGGCTGTACCTCTTAAGGATCGGACCCTTTTTTTCAATTTTCGCCTAAAATGACATACCTAAATCTAACTGCCTGTAGCTCAGGACCTGAAGCAAGGAAATGCAATAATATTCTTGATACCATTTGAAAGGAAACACTTTGAAGTTTGTGGAAATGTTAAATTAATTTAGGAGAATATAACACATTAGATCTGGTTAAAGATAATACAAAGAAAACACATTTGTCTTTGAAATGCAAGAGAAAGGCCAATATGACTTAGGAATCTTGGCGCAATTTAGATCTTGTCCACTAGATGGCAGCAGTGTATGTGCAAAGTTTGATTGATTCAATGAACTTTGCATTTCTCTTCAAAATGTTGTATCAAGACTGCCCAAATGTGCCTAATTGGTTTATTAATACATTTTCAAGTTCATAACTGCACTCTCCTCAAACAATAGCATGGTATTTTCTTGCTATAATAGCTACTGTAAATTGGACAGTGCCGTTAGATTAGCAAGAATGGAAGCTTTCTGCCAATATAAGATATGTCTATGTCCTGGGAAATGTTCTGCGGCGTTCTGGATGAGTTGTAGGGGTTTAATGGCACAGGCAGGGAGCCCAGCCAACAGCGAGTTGCAGTAATCCAGACGGGAGATGACAAGTGCCTGGATTAGGACCTGCGCCGCTTCCTGTGTGAGGCAGGGTCGTACTCTGCGGATGTTGTAGAGCATGAACCTACAGGAACGGGCCACCGCCTTGATGTTAGTTGAGAACGACAGGGTGTTGTCCAGGATCACGCCAAGGTTCTTAGCGCTCTGGGAGGAGGACACAATGGAGTTGTCAACCGTGATGGCGAGATCATGGAACGGGCAGTCCTTCCCCGGGAGGAAGAGCAGCTCCGTCTTGCCGAGGTTCAGCTTGAGGTGGTGATCCGTCATCCACACTGATATGTCTGCCAGACATGCAGAGATGCGATTCGCCACCTGGTCATCAGAAGGGGGAAAGGAGAAGATTAATTGTGTGTCGTCTGCATAGCAATGATAGGAGAGACCATGTGAGGTTATGACAGAGCCAAGTGACTTGGTGTATAGCGATAATAGGAGAGGGCCTAGAACAGAGCCCTGGGGACACCAGTGGTGAGAGCGCGTGGTGAGGAGACAGATTCTCGCCACGCCACCTGGTAGGAGCGACCTGTCAGGTAGGACGCAATCCAAGCGTGGGCCGCGCCGGAGATGCCCAACTCGGAGAGGGTAGAGAGGAGGATCTGATGGTTCACAGTATCGAAGGCAGCCGATAGGTCTAGAAGGATGAGAGCAGAGGAGAGAGAGTTAGCTTTAGCAGTGCGGAGCGCCTCCGTGATACAGAGAAGAGCAGTCTCAGTTGAATGACTAGTCTTGAAACCTGACTGATTTGGATCAAGAAGGTCATTCTGAGAGAGATAGCGGGAGAGCTGGCCAAGGACGGCACGTTCAAGAGTTTTGGAGAGAAAAGAAAGAAGGGATACTGGTCTGTAGTTGTTGACATCGGAGGGATCGAGTGTAGTTTTTTTCAGAAGGGGTGCAACTCTCGCTCTCTTGAAGACGGAAGGGACGTAGCCAGCGGTCAGGGATGAGTTGATGAGTGAGGTAAGGGAGAAGGTCTCCGGAAATGGTCTGGAGAAGAGAGGAGGGGATAGGGTCAAGCGGGCAGGTTGTTGGGCGGCCGGCCGTCACAAGACGCGAGATTTCATCTGGAGAGAGGGGAGAAAGAGGTCAGAGCACAGGGTAGGGCAGTGTGAGCAGAACCAGCGGTGTCGTTTGACTTAGCAAACGAGGATCGGATGTCGTCGACCTTCTTTTCAAAATGGTTGACGAAGTCATCTGCAGAGAGGGAGGAGGAGGGGGAGGAGGATTCAGGAGGGAGGAGAAGGTGGCAAAGAGCTTCCTAGGGTTAGAGGCAGATGCTTGGAATTTAGAGTAGTAGAAAGTGGCTTTAGCAGCAGAGACAGAGGAGGAAAATGTAGAGAGGAGGGAGTGAAAGGATGCCAGGTCCGCAGGGAGGCGAGTTTTCCTCCATTTCCGCTCGGCTGCCCGGGGCCCCATGCTGATTAGAATTTAGCTCGCCTTGTTTTCAGATTAGCTTTGTTAAAATCCGCAGCTTTAATAAATGCAGCCTCAGGACATATGGTTTCCAGTTTGCATAAAGTCCAGCGAAGTTCCTTGATGGCCGTCTTGGTAACCGCTTGCGGGGTGATATACACGGCTGTGACGATGTTCTGGCTTTGTTAACCAGACTGATCATCTGTTATTCCTCCTAGGATGACCGGTACTTCCTGAGTGGCTCTCTGGATGGGAAGCTGCGTCTGTGGAACATCCCAGACAAGAAGGTGGCTCTGTGGAACGAGGTGGACGGACAAACACGCCTCATCACTGCTGCCAACTTCTGCCAGAATGGGAAGTACGCTGTCATCGGCACCTACGATGGCCGCTGCATCTTCTACGACACTGAGGTACAGTGGAGGGAGACATACTGTTCCTCAAGTTTGAAGGGCTAGTGAAAAATCATTATTTCAGCCGATGTTTGATTATTCTTTTGAGTATTACAACGGCAGGACATAATTCTGAAAATGAGGAACATTGGAGAGGGTTCACCGTTTTTCGAATGTCTGTTCTTATTTCAGCGCCTTAAATACCACACCCAGATCCACGTACGGTCGACTAGAGGCAGGAATCGAGTAGGACGGAAAATCACAGGAATCGAGCCTCTGCCTGGAGAGAACAAGGTATAGCCATGCTCCTGGTGCTCTTCCCACAGGCATGCCTATCTGTTAGCTGAGTCTTTTGTATTGTGTTGGTAGATTCTAGTGACCTCCAATGACTCCAGGATCCGCCTGTATGACCTGCGGGACCTGTCTTTGTCCATGAAGTACAAGGGTTACGTCAACAGCAGTAGTCAGATCAAAGCCAGCTTCAGGTGAGAACGGCTACTTCTCAGTCTGGCATGTTCTTATGTAGTCTGTAAACAAACTCTCACTCTATTTTCCAGCCATGATTACTCATTCATTGTGAGTGGCTCAGAGGATAAGTACGTGTACATCTGGAGCACCTACCATGACCTGAGCAAGTTCACCTCTGTACGACGAGACCGCAATGACTTCTGGGAGGGAATTAAAGGTGCCTAGATACTGTAGTGGTGCTCCGCTTTTTACTGTCGGTGATATGAACCACTGTCAGTGTTTTTGTTGTGTCCTTCCACTAAGTCCAGTCTCTTATTTTTCAGCCCACAATGCAGTAGTGACATCAGCTATTTTTGCACCCCATCCTAACCTGATTGTCCCCCAGGAGGCGGGGGCAGAGAAAGCAGGGGCTGGGGCAGATGCAGAGTGTAAGAGCTTGGACTCTACTGACTCTGAGACCATTCCCTCAGGTACAGTATACTGATTTTTATATACCTGTTTAGCTATGCTGAGACTATTCCGAGCGACTCTTCATTAAAGCTGGGATCCTTTAATGGTCAAACTAGCACATCTGTTTTGGGATATTACTACAAAGAAGTTACTGCAAACAACAAACACTCTGTCATTGCATGTGCTATAGAACAGCAGAATATGTACTGCAAATGTTTTTCCCACACTGCCCAACTCTCCTCACCTCTGTTTTGTCCACAAATCGATAACAAAAGCGCTGGGGTAGCCATGGTGCTGTTTCCATCTTTAAGAGTGATCAATGAATGGTGTGATGAGGTGAGTCGATAGGAAAACTTTGTAGGTATCAATGCTAAACAGGGTATTTCTCGTCCACAGGGGCTCTGAAGACTGATCATACAGAGGTTCTGCTCTCTGCTGACTTCACTGGCGCCATTAAGGTTTTTATCAATGTAAAAAAGTACTGAGCACTTCATCCTGAACCCTTCCTGATCTGGCCGTCAGTGTACAGTCCTTCAATGGAGGCAGAGCAACCCGCTGCCCTGCCAACGCTTCTAAAACCGGCCAATTGCCTACGGGTGAGTGATCCGGGAGGAGTTCTCCTCCGGAGAACAGGGACCCTGCAGTAGAGGATGAGGGGAAGGTGGAGGAAGTGAACTGTAGGTGGAGGAAGCAGCTCACGGATGTCCTGTCACACTTTTTTTGTTTAACACAAAGAACCAGTGTGCAAAGCAGGACTGGTAACTGAGGGATGGATGATTAAAATACACTAATGTAAGCTATTTGTCAGAGTGTAAGGGGTACGCTGTCTTACTCTTACTGCGTTTCTAGTACCCCCGCGCTCCTCCTTGCCAGGAATGACGGTCTTAAATGTGTTAACTAAGCACTAACTCCAATCATTACGGTTGTAAATGTTCATTCATCTGTCAGTGTGTAATGAATAAAATTGAACCACTTTTTTTTTTTTTTTACATTGTTTATGATTCACTTAATAAAGTAAACGGTATTCTCGTTTAAAGTGAGCTCATTCTGTTTTTTCCATTGAGATGAGAACCGTTCTGAAAGTTTGCCTCAATTATGAAAGGTAGAATGACTGGACAGGAGACGTGGTGATGTCAATGGTAGCCTCCACTAATTCATTCCCCACCTTGGACAATGGACACAATGCCAATAGTGATTTATTGTGACATCTCAGGGACTAGTCGCAATAATCTGAATGGGGTTTAAAAACAAACGGCACAACAACTGTACAAATAATGTTCGAACGTCATCTTACAAAAAAATTTGCCAAATCTTGACTGCCGCAATCGGGATATCGGTACAGAGGGGAACAAACAGCTGACAGTTCAGAGGCATTGTGAGGAAACGAGCGTGGTGTGGCCGTGTCATGGTAATCACTGGCAGAGCAGGACAGTCCATGGGAGTCCCCTTGCTGCGTCAAGGGGAGAGGCATGGAGTCCAGGCCTCTGGATCAGTGTTTGCTCTTCTTTGTCTTTTTGTGGGAGCGTTGTGGTGACCGGGAGCTAGACCTCCTCCTCTTCCTGGCAGGCGAGGGCGACCGGGACCGCTTGGACTTCTTGGGAGACTTTGACTTTGTTCTGTTGGACAGGTAGTTGATAAATCAATCAACCCAAATATATATATATATAGAGAGAGAATACTGAACACATTAAATAGAACACAGACAAGTGATTTCACACAGGCCTTACTTTGAGGGAGAATGTCCTCTGTATTTCTGTGTCCGTTCCTCTGTGTCTCTACTACGTCCCCTGTCCCTGCTCCTGTCCCGGTCTTGACTCCTTTTGCTCTTCTCCTTCTCCCGTCCTTTACTGCTCTCCTCCGTCTTGTCTCTCCTCTCCTCTTTCTTTGATCTGTCTTTTGACTTGGGCGTGGATCGCTCTTTCTTCTCCTGGTCATCCTTATCAAACTCCTGTGGATCAATTGCAGCCAGGTGAGTTATTGGGTCAAATGTGCAACTGCAGCTTTATGATCCCCTCGGCCATTTCCCTTACTGCAGGGCCTGTACGACATAAAAGCACACCCACCTTCTGTAGCAGCTTGTTCCTGTAGTGCTCCACCTGTTTCTGCATGTTCATTCCGGACTTCCTGGGCCTCTTCCCAGTCTCCAGCTCATCCTGGAACTGCATCACCTTCACCTGCAGCAAAGACAATAGATACTATATGTACACTAAGAACAGTGGGTCCAATTGTTGTATAAAAGCGCTATAGAAGACCTATGTATTGTCGGATGGCCGCTATGGACAGACTGAATTACTACTGCAGTGGGTTGTGTGTGTGTGGTACTGTGTTGGTGCCAGTAGACTGTGTGCTTGCCTCCAGCTCTCTCAGCCGGCTCCTCTTGCTCTCAGACATCTCAAAACTACTGAGGGAGCTCTTGAAGTCAGCACTGTCGTACTTAGATGGGCTGTCATCATCGCTGCTGTCACCCTCTGATTCGCCATCTCCTTCCTTAGTGTTAGTACTGCAGGGGGAGAGGATGAGGAAGAGCCATTCTTCTACTGCAAGACAGGCTACAATGATGGTAACTCAGGAAAAAGTTGCCTTCCCAAAAACGTCAACGGCTTTCACCAGGTTCTTACCTTACATTTGTGTTGTCCCCAGAATATCGCTCTCCCACACTGTCCCATTTGGATTCAGTGTTAGCTGAAAGAGGAAGAGGCAGAGTGAGGGATAGGAGTAGAGATGTGATTGTGGGGATTATAGTACTGAACATGTACAGTACCTTGTGGGAGAGCTTCAGCATCGTCCACCCTCTCCCATTTAGACAGAGCCACTTTGGAGTGGGCCAGATCATCCACTGGAAAACACAAAACATACATCAAGTCCACAGCTTAAATCTTTTATGGTTTTTCACAGATAACATTTAAAAAATATAAAAAATATTCGGCCAAATTGACTTACAAGGCATTCCGTCGATGTCATCCATGGGAGCGCCCAGGGGAACTCCGTCGATGTCGTCAACAGGCACCCCATCCAGGGAGGCAGGGTCCCAGGCCAGGGGCGAGCCGTCAAGGTCGTCCAGCGGAGCTCCATCTAACGGTGCCCCGTCCAATGGGGCTCCATCCAGGTCTGGAGACGCCACCTGAGATACCCACATAAACCAATGACTCGAAATTCAGCTCTGCTTCTAGCTGCATTCTAACACACACACTATCAGAGAATGTAGCAGTCATCAGTCAAATAGGCATTGATCAAAACTATTTTCCAGGTCTTGTCCAGGAAGGGTCCTGTCCTGAGATCCAGCTCACCTCTACCCTCTCGATCACTTCATCTCCTGCCTTGACAAGACCCAGAAAGATATTCTGCAGCTGGATCAGGTAGGGCTCTGGGTAGACGGCCCAGTCTTCCCAGACCCTGAAACAGCCCATTATCTTTTGCTGAGAAAAGACAAACATAGATGAGTGTTAATGTATTTGCTCTAGTAAAGGCAACAACAAAACACAAGCTTAAAAGGGTAATAAAGCATTGTCATTTTTTTTTAACTACACTTATTACCTTGAATTGTTCAGCTTGTAGTCTTGCTTGTATGTTTCGATATGCATCACTAATGTCACCAAATATCTGGGGCAATTTTGCTTCAAAACTGAAGGAACAAAGAAACAGTGAAAACCCTCAGACACCGTATGTATGACCACCGAGCGTGTGTATTCTATAATTAGATTTATCTAAAAAAAATACTTCTTACTATTTGCGATAATAAGATGCATTGGCAACTTTGGCACAGGAGTTGTACAAGATGTCGGATACCAGGTACAGTCTGGCAATCTGTGGAAATATAGATGGACATGACGATTGTGAGTAGCATGTCACATGAATGTGGTTGATCATGCACATGTGAGACTCATAGGATGGACCCGTGTACAGGAAGTGGGTGAGGGACCTTTTTCTGCAGTGGTGTCTGAAGGAGAGACAGGGACTCCGCGATGCACCCCACCACCTCCTCCGCTGCCTCGGCTCTCTCCAGACAGAACAGCATGGCATCACCAACATCCTCCCTACGAGGGGTGAGCCCTCTCAGCAGTGTCTCCAGTCTCTCTCTGTGCCTGGAATAAATACACAGGTTTTGTTGCCCAGAGAACATTGAATTTCACCAGTCAGTTTTCCCATAACATTCCTGAGAGAACTTTTCATCTTCAGTCTGCCTCAGAACCTCCCTCTCTGCCCCTGTATGTACAGCTACACTCACTCGGTCTTCAGCTGGCCCTTTTTCAGCTCCTCCTCCTGAGAGGGAGACTTTTCCTCCTCTCCCGCCTCCTCGTCTCCATGGAGGTAGGGGTTCAGGAGGGGCGGCCTCCAGATGGAGCCCCCACGGAACATCCGGAAGTCTGCCGTCCTCCACTCACTGGGGGGCTCGCCCTGGGGATAGAGGGACACGGATGAGGCACAGCAGTGAGATGGACTCCTGGCCATAGAGGTGTAGCCAGGTCAGATTAAGGGCATGACCTACCTGGAGAATGGAGTAGAGTTTCCAGCGGTAGTACACCTGCTCTTGGCTTTTGTTGTCAAACAGGAACCTGAAATCATCAATAGTTTATAAGGTTTGTTTCAAAATATATATGATCATTGATATGACAAGAGGGAATGGGAACGCTCAGCAATGGCGCCTTGCCTGAAGTCAGGGTTGTTCTTCTCTTTGCTCATAATGATGGCTTCAAACATGGGTCCCTCACGCACCACAAACTCTATCATCCTGTGGATGAGGCCCAACAGATTCCTGTGGAGTAAAAGGAGAGGGGATGAGAGACCAGACGGTGTGACATGTCCCGTCCCCCCTCATTCAGACCAGTGGCCATGTCAAGGCTCTCACTGTACACTGGCACTAAGCCCCTTAACCTCTCCGTCGCTCTTCCATAACACTGTCCCTCTGCCATCATTTGTCACAGCAATGTTGAGGAAATGTTGTGTTGGTCTGCACACAAAACACACACGAGTGAGTGGGGGAGACTGTCTGTCCCTAGTGCGCAGCTACATCGGAAGGTAATCGTGACGTGTTTCCTTGTCATGTGTCTAGAATGTTTCTTCTCCCCCCAAATAGAGTGTATAAATGGAAAAAGTGGGACAATATGAGTGACAACATTACTTACTACCATTAGCTACTGCTGATTTGAATCTAAAACACATCTGCCTTCTAGCTGTATCTGTCTGCAGTGTCTCAGCCAACCCAGATAGGAAGAACCAAGGTTGCCACTGAAGTTAGTACCAGTATGTTTCACTGGATATAGGCCTAACTCACTGACTCCAACACTCACTTAAGTCTAACAATCTATTTTCCAGACAGAGGATTAGAAAAGTGTCATTTACAAAATTAATGAGGATGACATTAATTAATAAACAGAGGGCTTTGCTTACTAGGCCAGAGGTTCACTTTAACCATGTTCAACTGAGAACCATGGCCCCTCTACTAGTCATATACAGGGCCCCCAGTCCTAAGCAGCAGGAGTCACCAATTCCCTGAATATAGGCCATGTTGTCAACAAGATGGCTTAATGCAGACCAATGTTAGAACAGGACAAACTATGAGACACATGTAGGGAGAAAAGCACAAAAACAGTGTTATGGTCTCAGCTGTCCTCTCCCATTAGTCATGTACATACAGACATAGCACTTAGGACTGGGGCTTCCTGTCGGTCACATACGTACACAGGAACAGTACACCAGGGCAGGGCCTCTGTCCTCTAACACTGTGTTCTGTCTGTGAGAACGGCTGGTCAGTCGTAGCAGTAGTAGTAAGAATGGATAGAGAGTGTGTACCTTTCTGTTGGGATAACCACTTTGACTACGGCTTCGGACAGAGTCTGTTCATGAAGTCAAATCAAATAGTGAAGATATAAAAAAAGTGAGTATATATACAGATGAAACACTGCAGGATACATACAGCATAGAAAACGACGATAGCAGTAACAGCTATACATTATTTGAATGAGGGAAAAAGATCCCACATTCAAGAGACGGCTACACTATAAGTCAATTATCTATACTATAGGATATCCCCACCCTCTTAATTTTACAGTAACATTTTGAATGCATATGCTTCTGTAACAATACCTCATAACTCCATCTGGGTCAAACCCCCTGTCTTAGGACATATCCTAATACACTACTAGACTAAGGAATAGATTCATAACATGTCTATACATGCACCACAGGACAAACCAACTGGAATTTAAACTGAGAAATGGAACTCGGAACTGCTACTTCAGAACATGACCATCAAATGGTCTTGTGTGTGTGCATCTAAACGCAATTCTAAGCAATGTCCAGTTGATTGATCCTATGATGAATATCACCCCGCATAGGATATCTGCTACAAACACACCTAAAATTGGCAAGTTAACTGTAGTGTAAAACAAATAAATATAACCTTGAAAAAAAAAACATGCACATTCCCAACAGTGTTAAAAGAAAAATAACCAACCTACCTTGTCAAACTCCTCCTTAGACCTGCCCCATGGCTTGGTAAAGTCATTACGGAAGCGGTCTCGGGGCTGAGCATTGAAGGGCAGGCCAGAGGGGGGTGGGGGTGTGGAGATTTTCAGTACCCCTATGGGTGTATAGAGAGGCTGGGGAGGGATGCGAACAGCTTTCCCCCATCCCAGCTTCATTTCAAAACCCAAAACTGTTTTACCTGCAGCAAAAGCAGTAATGATCCTACAATGAGCCACGGTCAATGGAACATCTGGCAGCATTTGCCGAATAGTATGTTTAATATTCTCTTATCACCGACTCACCGTCTAGAGCAGCCAAGGCCCTCTCTGCATCTTTCCTGGTCATAAAGGCCACGAAGCCTCTGTTTGTGACCCTGGTACGTTCCTCGTCACTACGGGGCCACATGATCTTCACGCTTGCCAGGGGACCATACTTGCCAAACTCTTTGCAAAGCATTTCTTCATTCATCTGTCACATTATATAAAGTATCATATCAACACAGTTTCACAAAAATGCAGTCAGCATTTAAGTCATTTGAACTTATCCCAAACAAAAGAAGAGCAAGCTAGACTATATCTCCTTTGTCAAAACATCCTAAGCAGATTAGAGATCCTTTACCTTTGGGTTAATGCAGCCAATGTACAGGTTCGTTGTGTTCGGTGTTGCTGAGTCATCATCAAATACTGGAGGAAGACATGCATATTCAGCTAAACATGTACAAGCTACTGAGGGTTCATCTTTGATTTGGACAAAGGCCATTATTTTTCCACTGCAAGGGACAGATCTGGCTCTTACTTGATCGTCGTGTTAGTGGTATGTCCAATTCTCCATATCCTCCTCCAGGCTCATTCTTCTTTTTTTTGTGCCTTTCTTCACGTTCCTCCTGTATTCTATGAGAACAGTCATTTTATGCAAAAATGTAAACTACAAATTGGTCAAATAAAGAGTGAAACATGATTTACTACGGTGTGTCAAAAACATACTGCTTTAGCTCCTCTTTGAAAAGTTCAAGGTTGCTCTTCTTCTTCTCTTCTGTCTTCTTTTTAACAATCTGTGGACCAGACAAACATAAGGGGCAAAATAATGTATAGTTTTATCTTGGTTACAGTAAGAGATTCACATGGTGACTCACCGGCCTTCTGACTTCCGAAGAGTGTGCTGGTGAGACATTCTGGGACACTGAAGTAAACTTTGTGTTCGGTCGGTAAAGCTTGCTCTTTTTGACCTCTGCTGCTTCCTCTTCTGCAAAATAATTAAATAGAAAGAGTAACCATGCAGCACTAAAATAAGTGTTCGCAACATAGACCCCACCAGAGCTATATTAGCCAGCATGTTTCTGCTCACCTTTAGTTGCATTCACGATCCCCCCACGAACAAACGTTTTCACCCCACTTTTGTCGTTACTGTCAAAAGATGCTAAAAACTCTTCAAAAACGTCAGCTGCTTTTTCTTGTTCCTGGAAATGTGATATTTACATTTACATTTAAGTCATTTAGCAGACGCTCTTATCCAGAGCAAGAATAGACATACACTTTGTTGCAGATATCTTTAAAGGGTCAAATATCTTACCTTTTTCTTCAGATCTTCTTGTTCTCTCTTGGTCAATGTTCTCTTAACACCTACAGGTTTCCCTTTCTTGCCATTTTTGTCTGCCATGCTGATACTGAAAATAAACAGAAATACCGTATCAGTGTCAGTGGAGGAAATGTACATACACCCGACGCACAAACGTATTGTATTTTTGTTGCGCGTTACAGTTCTTCTGGAACTGTGGGTGCCCATTTGCAAAAGCTCGCTATATGCAACTTCACGCACACTTATTACATCTGCAGGTGTATAGTACATAGTTAGCAAAGTGCTGTAGCTAGCCAGGTACGTAAACTAGCTGTTTAGCTAGCAGTAGCGAGCTAGATGTGGCCATCCGCCTAACATTGTAAAGCTGGCTAGCTACACGTCATCATATTTGTTGACTGTAACTTACCTGCACATTTTTGTCGCAAGATACGAACCCTTGCTAATTAATATCTAGACGGCTATCATTTGCTTCCGTACTCTAGTTAGCTAGCTAACTCTGCTGATACGAGCCCTGACAACCCCCCTCCCCTCCTCTCCTCTCATACAATCACTGTGGTAGCTAACGTTAGGCCAGATCTCGCATGCATGTCGTGTGATCTGGCGTAAAGCTTTGCTACGGGGATCATTTTTTAACTTACTGCAATAAAAAAATGAAATAACAGCTTGTTTGGTAGGATCTACTTCGCAGTAAGTATGGATCATTGACACTAAAAGTTACACATTTCTTACCGTAGAAATGTACAATGCGTTTGTTATTGCTCCACCATTTTGAATAGACAAAAATGGACATAGCGGAAAAGCGATGTCACTTCTCGCTCTGACCAATAAAACGGTCGTCACTAATTAACACAGCCACAAAGTCATAAACTCCGCCCATTTACACAATTGACCTTCTTAATCTTATGCCTGAAATGAAGACCAAAAAGCACATACATGTATGTTTTCATAAATGTTTACTCTATAGCCTGTGCTACTTTGTGGCTGTGCTATCTGGTTGACCCCACACCTGAGTTGTCGGCTCTTTCAGTGGGCTATAATAAAATCATAATATCATAACAAACATGCAATGTTATTTAGCTATAAAATCTATTGTAAACCCCAAAACATTTGGGACGTGTGATCTTTACTCAATACACATGTAAGTGCAAGTAGGCCACATGTATTGAAAATGTGTTGATTACCAAATAAATGAAACATTAATATTACGTTTTTAAATAAATTGCTATATTTCGAAGTGAATTTACAACTCATGTGACCAACTGAACGATAGTGAGTAATCAAGAAAATCGAAATACACAAGTTGCTCATGATTTCATACAGCTGCATAGTCTCATTAAAATTCATGTTTGACATTTTATCAGTACATTTCCAGAGGCACTGCTGTAAACATAATGTAAAATGGCCTCCATATACAGTGCCTTCGGTAAGTATTCAAACCCCTTGACTTTTTCCTCATTTTGTTACATTACAGCCTTATTCTAAAATGGATTAAATAAAAACAATTCCTCAGCAATCTACACACAATACCCCATAAGGACAAAGCGAAAACAGGTTTTTAGAAATCTTTGAAATATTTAAAAAATAAGAAATACCTTATTTACATAAGTATTCAGACCCTTTGTTATGAGACTTGAAATTTAGATGAGGTGCATCCTGTTTCCATTGATCATCCTTGAGATGTTAGTGCAAGTTAATTGGAGTTCACCTGTGGTAAATTTAATTGATTGGACATGATTTGGAAAGGCACACACCTGTCTATATAAGGTCCCACAGTTGACAGTGTATGTCAGACAAAAACCAAGCCATGAGGTCGAAGGAATTGTCGGTAGAGCTCAGAGACAGGATTGTGCCGAGTCACAGGGTACCAGCATTGAAGATCCACAAGAACACAGTGGCCTCCATCATTCTTAAATGGAATAAGTTTGGAACCACCAAGACTCTTCCTAGAGCTGGCTTCCTGAACAAACTGAGCAATCAGGGGAGAAACGACTTGGTCAGGGAGATAACCAAGACCCGATGGTCACTCTGACAGAGCTCTAGAGTTCCTCTGTGGAGATGGGAGAACCTTCCAGAAGGACAACCATCTCTGCAGCGCTCCACCAATTAGGCCTTTATGGTAGAGTGGCCAGATGGAAGCCACTCCTCAGTAAAAGGCACACGACAGCCCGCTTGGAGTTTGCCAAAAGGCACCTAAAGACTCTCAGACCATGAGAAACAAGATTCTCGGGTCTGGTGAAACCAATATTGAACTCTTTGACCTGATTGCCAAGTGTCACATCTGAAGGAAACCTTGCACCATCCTTACGGTGAAGCATGGTGGTGGCAGTATCATGCTGTGGAGATGATTTTCAGCAGCAGAGTCTGGGAGACTTGTCAGGATTGAGGCAAAGATCAACGGAGCAAAGTACAGCGAGATCCTTGATGAAAACCTGCTACAGAGTGCTCAGGACCTCAGACTGGGGTGAGGTTGACCTTCCAACAGGACAATGACCCGTGGCACACAGCCAGGACAATGCAGGTGTGGCTTCGGGACAAGTCTCAATGTCCTTGAGTGGCCCAGCCAGAGCCCGGACTTGAATCCGATCGAACATATCTGGAGAGACCTGAAAATAGCTGTGCAACAACACACTCCATCCAACCTGATAGAGTTTGAGAGGATCTTCAGAGAAGAATGGTGATAAACTCCCCAAATACATGTGTGCCAAGCTTGTAGTGTCATACCCAAGAAGACTCGAGGCTGTAATCACTGCCAAAGGTGCTTCAACAAAGTACTGAGAAAAGTTCGGAATACTTATGTAAATGATATTTCCATTTTTTAAAAATAAATAAATTAGCAAACAATTCTAAACAGTTTTTGCTTTGTCATTATGGGATATTGTGTGTAGATCAATGAGGATTGTTTTGTTTTATCAATTTTAGAATAAGGCTGTATAGCCTAACAAAATGTGGGAAAAGTCAAGGGGTCTGAATACTTTCCGAAGGCACTGTACATGCCAACCCCATTAACAAGAGCTAAAAATACTTTGGGTAACAGGCTGAGATCACTGTCCTAACTTCACATGATGGTTCCCAAAATAAATGTGTTTCTAGCGTCTATATGAAGAGCATATAAATCTGTGTAGCCTGTCACTTCAGCTCTTTATCACTTGTCATTTAATTCATTGAATGTCTAGACTTTTTCCGAGGTCCAAACATTTTGCAAACAAGAAGTAACTAAATGCATGTCATACTAAAATAAATATCAATATAAAGTGTCTTCAAAATGTGAGCATATTGGAAGGGTTAACAGGGGGATTAATGAGATGTTTTTTTTATATAGGCTACAGACAGCACAGGTCCTCAACAATGATCACTGTAGGATGACAGTCCGGCCTTCTCGGCCTCTGCCTCTTCCCCTGCCACTGCCCCTCCGTGGACCCTGTCCTAGGCCTGCCCAGATCCTCATACCAGTGAAGCGGTCATTGAGGGTCACGCCCGTCTGAAAACCAGGAAACAGTCAAGGTGACATATTCATTATAAGGAGAAGGTAGCTGGTGGAACGACAGAATTAGAATCTGAATTTCATAGGCTCTCTATGCTAAAGACATTGAAATGTTCTAAATACTGGTAATGGCATATCACCTGATTTATAGTGGCCTTGAAGTTAAATCTGAGAGGGATGCCTTTGGGCTGGGGGGACACCCCTGATGGACTGGATCGGTCCAGCACTGTGGCCTGCTTAGCCTTGGCCCTGAGAGAGATCAGGTAAAGACACAGGACAGATAAGGATTAGCTTTTGTAGCCTATCTGAATGCACATAATTAGTAATAAAATGTTTGTTTTGTACAGAACCCACAATAGCCTTTCTGTAAAACATGGCTGCAGTGTGTACTCATGTATGTGCAACTCACGCGGGCTCTGAGTTGGCTTTGGAGTTGGGCAGTGACACCGTCAAGGTAGAAACACCGGAGGGCGCCTTTTTCCAGCTATTGCAGGTAATGTTATGAGAACATATAATAATGAGCAATACTACCAATATAATTTGGTTTATTTGTCACAAGCAACCACAGTGATATCTCACCTTCTAACCTTTTGGTACTTATCCATTTTTCCATTTGCTGCAGGAAACTAGAAGGAGGGGAAGATGATAAATGTACATGTAAGGGTTTCTTTTACTATTAATCTGTGTATTCATTCAGATGAATTTGTAGGTATTAGACACCGTACTATGATCATCTATTGCAAACCATAAAAAAAACAGTCTTCATTGAACAGTACCCAGTAATATGCCTTGTTTTATGGCTCTTACTGTAAGTGCAGAGATACTGTACATTCATTCCTCTGAATAGCATGGCCTACTAAAGGTTGTGTATAAGTGTTATAAATGTGAAAATAACAAAATACCCCTCTGTTTAGGATGAATGGCTTCACACCGCCCTGTCTCTGTTTGGGCTGGAATGGTGGCTTCTTCTGCCCTCTGAATTGGGGAGGAGACCTAATACAGTGACACAAGAATCATGCCCATAAAGAGACTGTACAAAACAAATGAAAAAGACAAACAATATCCCTAGCGAAATCCCTAAAAGTGCATGGAATTGTGAACAAATGGAATCAATGTGTTTCACAAATAAACCTATCTATCAAAATCATATGTCATAACTCAGTAAATTGCTAATATAATTTTCCATATAGGAAGAAAAGGAGTCCAGGCCTTCATACATTTACATAAGACTAGAGTAGGTTCCCAAAGCTCAAGTCCATCTGACCCTGAAGCTACTCATTTGAATGTTTCTTAACTGCACACCTGATGTACAAATCCTGTGTTTACACAAACATAACATAATGACATACATGCACATCATGTATATACTATATACGCATACAACCCATGCATACAGATTATGTATATACTATACCCACATACAACCCATGCATACAGATCATGTATATACTATACACACATACAACCCATGCATACAGATCATGTATATACTATACACACATACAACCCATGTGCTCAGAGAGAAGGAAAGCCATGCCAGAGTCTAAGTCAATCTAACTCATTGTAAAAGTGCTGTGATAATGCATGAAGCAAACATGCTGTACCTTCTCAAAGCCCCTGGGGGACCTCTGTATGGTTGATAAAACGCACCCTTGAACAACGGTTTACGTTTTCCGAACTGTGCTCCTTCCTGAGGGTAAAAAATAAATAAATACCTTTTGTCACATCTGACCAGTAACTTGGACTCAACAGTGTGTGCACTTACTACATTGCATCATATTCACATATTGGAAAAGGGCAAATGTCAGTCATTTTCTGTGCACATACCTTTGTGTTCAAAGGAGGTCTTTTTAAAGGGCTCACACCTTTGAGGTGATGTGCTCCAAAAGGAGTCTTTCCGAGATATGGCTTTACTCTGTAATAGCCAGGAATGGGGGGTCCCATGTAACGCGATTTGTAGTGTCCTAAAAAAAGAGTTATAGTATAATCATCTCCTTTCTCCAAGAGTGTGATGATATGGTAATGATGAATGTCTTCATATGGAGGGATATGTAAAGCGATGCGCGACCAATACAGTAGGCGTACCTTGCTGGAATTGATAAGGACCACGTCTGAAAGGAAATGTCTGCTGTTGTCCTGCCCTGTCCAGTTTCTTGAGGACAGTGTTTTTGCTTGTGGTGCGTCGGTCCCGAGCCTTGTTGGCAGCCTTGTTGGCCTTGTTCTCTTTTTTGTTCAGTTTGATGATGTCATCTGGGAACAGGAAAGTAAAGCTGTGTTTCAGATGAGAGTAGTCATTGACAATTGAAGCATGCACTCCAAGCTGGAATCGCCCACTTTAACTTGTCACTTGAGAAGCCAAATCCATTACATGTTAGGGGAGCTAATGGGGTCCAAAATTACAGTGGCATTATGTCTGCAATGTTCAACTCAACATGACAATAATGGATGAGCTCCCCTAAGATCTCAACTGGATGGTGTTTTTATAGCAGGCCTACATCTCCATTAAAGCACTACAGTTTAAAGTGGCATATTGCATAAAGACTAAAGGAGAATAAGAAATCAGATTGTTGACATGCGGGCTATGTAACGTGTGGTGCAGGTCCATGTCACACCAAGATGCCTACTTGTGTCGAATGCATTTTGTTTTATTGTTCAATAAGATTGAATAAAATAGCAATTATCGTTGCACTATGGAACACATGAAGACATGAACTTGACTATGCGTTGTTTACTGGAACAACATTTGATTGGTTAACATGCACACTGCAAAGAATCATGAGAAAATGTCCAACCTAGTGACAAGTCAATCTTCTCCGATGTGCGGGGCTCTTGCGCCTCTTGCAGATCTGACTCCTCCATAGCAGTGGGTTCAGATTTGGCAGTGGCTGCATCTGCAGTGGTTGCGATGTCCATTATTCCTGTGTCGCACGCAGGGGGCAAACCTTTGACGCCCTGTATGGACTTCTCACTTATTATGGTCTCAAATGTACCCTATATCTTCCTCCACGGGTAAAGTAATGATAATGGTCAAAAAAGATTACACACTATATTTTACTCAAACTTCTCTCATACATTGGGGCCCTCTTGCTCCTAGGCAGCTGGTAAAGTTTGTCTGCTGCGCTGATAATGTCCAGAGAAGAGGCAACCCAACCCTGTAATGAATTCAACCAACTGCATGACGGAGCCTAAAATGAATTCAACCAATTGCATGACGGAGCCTAAAATAGCTCATGTTCTAACAGTAGTGTTAGGCCTCTAGGCAAGCAAAACACTTGGTAGACCTTTTACAAAGTAGGCCTAGACACTGTGTGCAACAGAAGTCTTTCTGAGGGTTCAATATGTTTCATTAGACATGACCCGGTGTGATTATTAATGATGGTAATAATCGTCTCACTATCAGCAACATTATCTTACAGTACATTTATGTCGGCCTGTCAGCAATGCATTTTTGGAGATGGAGGGTTAATCAAACCACACAATTTAGTTTTGGTGCAAAATACATAGTTGTGATTAGTTCCAGGTGCAAAATGTTCAAATGCCTAATCATACAGGTCTGTATTGGGACCTGTTTATAACTCCAATAGTTTACAGACAGGTCATGGCACAGACGTGATTATGTTCCTTTTCTCCCTGATAAGAAAAGGCGTGTATCTCTATTCTAAAAGGTCCGGTAGGCCACAGAGGTAAAATTAGTTTTATATCAGATATTCCGTGGATATTCCATTTTCTCATCGATAGCTATTGAACCAAGCATTCCATGACTAGGAAGAAGGCATATTCTGTATCTGTATCTCATTTTTTATAATACAAATGATATATTATGCTTACACAACGCATGCCATGACTATGAAAATGATATATTCTGAATCGGGGGATGATGGACATAAATTCACTTACATCTTTTAATTTTTTGTGGGAATGAATGTTTTCTTCTTCTAAATAAAAATAAGCAATGGATTTCTGTAAAATATTTCCTAGGATTTTTTTTAACCTGCAGCAAACCTAGTGGATCATGCTGGAAATAACGGTAAAAGCTAAGTGCCCCCTCCAAAGAAACGACCAAAAATCATGGCCCTAATCGTGGTTCAAGTCTCAAATCCCGCGTTTACACAGCCAGCCCAATTCTGATCTTTTTTCCACTAATTGGTCTTTTGATCGATCACATCAGAGATGTCAAAAGACCAATTAGTGAAAAGAAGATCCGAATTGGGCTGCCTGTGTAAATGCAGCCAGATACGGCTGAATAGTGGTGCATGTACAGGATACCCCTGTGTTGTACACTTTTTAATCTACTAGATAGCACCACCTCTGCTGAAAGTTGACAGATGACGTTAATTGTTTCAAAGGGTAACGTGAGCATAAAGCCCATTTTCCAATCGTTTTTTAGTCTTCGAGTGAAACAAAATAAAACATACCAATCCAAGTCCTAATTTCAATGTAGCAAATCTTGCTAAATCTGGCTGTGAAACTGAGCCAAATATTTGGACCTATTTGCAACTTCACTACCCAAATGTTCTTGCTGCTCCCACAGGATATCTTAATGCTGGAAGTAGAAACTGGGTTCAAAAGCACTCATAGGGGCCTGACATAATTTTGTTGGGTGTTATGCTGGCCCAAAGATTCCATGGCCACAATAAAACATGTTAATGTCATGGTAATGTTAATGCCAAGTTGGAGAATAGTTTGCCTCACTATGGCTCTGTCCCTACCTAATATTGATGTTGCTGTTAATGGGCTACGGGATGGTTTCCCAGACACTGATTGAGCCTAATCCTAGAGTTAAAAGCAAGATCAATGGAGATTATTAATTTAAAGGGCTTTTTTAGTCTAGAACTAGGCTTAATCTGAGTCAGGGAAATCTGCTCCGTTGTACCACGGGTGCCCTTTACTTTCATCTAGTGGTTTTCTAGACATCTCCCGGTGCAATGTATATAGCGTGCTGTATCCGTTTTTTTGCCATTTACGATTGTATTGCTCGCTTCTTGAGAGTATAGGTTGCTTGTACTTACATTACATTTAGTATGTGTTTTGGTAGAGATACAGTACATTTATAAAATTACTTGTACTATCTATTTTTAAGAATCTCTGTCAGTATGATATCTAGTGGCCTTTTTGGGTACTTCAATTATCCGCTGGTGTCTGAGGTCTTTGTGTGGCCTTGTCTGCCCGCAAATGTTTGTGGAGATACACTTGAAAACGAAAGGTCAGGATTGAATGCATTGAGTTGCAGATTCTACAAATGATCTTGGCTATCAGGCAATACATCTACAGTAGGAGCGCAAGCTTTAAAACAGCAAATAATACTACCACTGCGGTGCTATAATATAATGAAATGTGTGGTTTAAAGCGTCGGACCAGTAACTCGAAAGGTCGATGGTTCGAATCCCCAAGGCGACTAGGTGAAAAATCTGTTGATGTGCCCCTGAGAAAGACATGTAACCCTAGTTGCTCTGGATAAGAGTTTCTGCTCAAATCTAATATTAATTTGCTAGTGAATTTCTTTAATGCAATTCATCCAATAAATTGGTCCAGAAATGATGACAACACACACACACCGGGGTCTGGCTTCCCTGCCTCACCATAAACTCTCATCACTGACCATACAGTCTTCTTTAATGATCTACAAAAAGCCTTTTGGGACAGATAGAGGATCCGTTTTTACTATATTGTATTGACAATGGAAACCTGCTCAGTGATCCTCAATCTGCCCTCCTCAGGCTTTGAGAATACACACCTACATTGTCCATAACTTTTATGTGTAAGTGCACCCGGTCATCTGTTTGTTGGTTGTGACTGACAGGCACCTGTCGGTTTGAAGCCTGGCTGACGTGACTCAAATGACCACACAGCGAGGAAGAGCTGCGACTCACTGGTCTGGACAGGAGGCCGTTTTGTTAATACAATATTCACTCAGAAATTGTGTGGACTCATTGATTGATTGTTTCAAAAAGTTTTTTTTTTTCGGGGGGAGGGGGGGGCTGTGTGTGACTCTGCCTGTGGGTGTTTGAGTGAGAAAGACACAGAGGAGAACCAATCAGAAAAAAAGCACAGCCCCCTTTATCAACGCATCGTGCGGACAACATTAAAAGAGCCTTTCCAGACCCTGAAGTCAGGCGGACTTTGAATTAGGCGTCAGCCAGGCCAGTAGGTTCGGGCCTTTGGCTATGAATCTCTTTTACTCTAATCCATAATCATACAGAGCCACAGCAAACCTCTCACATTAGACTTCTTTGGAAAAGACGCAGTGAGACAGTGTACGTACAGTTTTTTTTTAGGTTATACTATATTGCGCATGGTTGTTAGTGGCCTACAGGATTCATCTGCATTTGAGGTTAAGGTTAACTACCCCCAAAGAACAATTACAGTAATCAAGTAATATCAGACTGGCTCGGTTTCATTGATCATCAGCCCCCCAGACAATGGGTATGTATACATTCAGAGAAGTAGGCCAATTGCCACAGCAATCGTCTTGTTCACAACTGAAGAGTATAGTCAACTTCTGCCTTTCAGTGAGTAGGACAAGATGTTTGTATACCCATACCAATAAAAAAGATAATTTACTGTATTGGCTGATGGAACTAAATTAAGTTCATGATGATCTGCTCAGATACCATACTGTGCCATACTCCTGCGGGCACATTCAGCACACATACAGTCGGACACACACACACACACACACACACACACACCACACACACACTGACTATAGCTTAATTTGATATTGTTGCATGTGTAAGCAAGTTATCTATGCAAAGTGCCAGATAGGTAACCATTTACAGTAAATGCTGTTGATTATTAATCAGTCAATTATCACCATCAGCCAGACAGAAGATCTTGCTAAGTAAGCTACAGAATGTTTCAGCTGTGCTAACATAATTGCAAAAGGGTTTTCTAATGATCAATTAGCCTTTTAAAATGACAAACTTGGATTAGCTAACACAACGTGCCATTGGAACACAGGAGTTGTCAGGTTATCCCTAGGAGAGGTGGGTGTGGAGTCAGGCGCAGGAGAGTAAGAATAGCAAGAATGGCGTTTTATTATAAGTCCATCAACAGAACAG
The DNA here is from genome assembly GCF_023373465.1 of Oncorhynchus keta. Classification (NCBI taxonomy): domain Eukaryota; kingdom Metazoa; phylum Chordata; class Actinopteri; order Salmoniformes; family Salmonidae; genus Oncorhynchus; species Oncorhynchus keta. The sequence goes on from NC_068431.1 coordinate 47,062,110, forward strand.
GCACAGGACCACAACAGCAGCCACTAAAACCCAGGAACGCAGTCCAGTACAACACGGAGGAAACACTCCTAACCGAACGTGCGGGAAAACAGTCCGGTGAAAACACCTGTATAACAGAACAAACAAAAATGCAACCCAAACCAACAACAGATTCACAAACCCTCCCGCACAAAACCTAGCAGGTAGGGCGAGATAAATACCCCACAGATTAACCTAAACGAGACACTGGTGAAAACAAGACAGACAAAACCAAACGAAAAAGAAAAGGGACCGGTTGCAGCTAGTAGACCGGAGACGACGACCGCCAAGCGCCGCCCGAACAGCGAGAGAAGCCACCTTCGGTGGAAGTCGTGACAGGAGTGATGGTTGCTGAAAATGGGCCTCTGTACGCCTATATAGATATTCCATAAAAAATGTGACGTTTCCAGCTACAATAGTAATTTACAACATTAACAATGTCTACACTGTATTTCTGATCAATTTGATGTTATTTTAATGGACAAAGAAATGTGCTTTTCTTTCAAAAACAAGGGCATTTCTAAGTGACCCCAAACCTTTGAACGATAGTGTATATATTTTCCAGAACATTAACCATGTGTGTTCTCTTGTTTTGTACTGTTCTGTAGTTTCGACCCAATGATTCGTCTGACAAACAAATAACTTTGCGTGCTGCAGGCCCAGGCATGGATCAAAGCGGGCGGGACATTCAATGACATCATCAAGGGATATGCTGGACCCTATGTCAGAGAGGTGTTTTTAGGACCACATCGTGTCTATTGTCTTGCTAATAGCCCGTGTGAAAACAATTGTTAGAAAAAATGTTATCTAATATCTTAGGTGCTTTTATAACATTATAATGCAGGGTTAATAATAATAATAATAATAATAATAATCGTTGAATAACAGATCAAATCTCGGAACTCATTAAGAGGCCGCTTCTGTCTTCAATAATCATTCATTCCGAAAGTTAAACCCTTAGGTTTTAGGTCTTCAGTAGGTTATAATAATCCATGCCTTCTGGGAATGTTAAAAAGTCCAAACGTTATGGGTGGAGTTAGAATTTTGGCTGTCAGAAGTATTAAAATCAACCAATGTCAGCCTTTAAATGCAAGAGGCTATTGTCCTGCTAATAGCCCATCATGGGTGGATCGATTCTTTTCTATTCCAATGTTTTGAATGAATGTATTAATTACAGTAATTTACCATTCTCATTCTCGGAGTCTTGGCTGATTTCTTTTGATTTTCCCATGATGTCAAGCAAAGAGACACTCAGTTTGAAGGTAGGCCTTGAAATACATCCACAGGGCCACCTCCAATTGACTCAAATTATGTCAAATTAGCCTATCAGAAGTTTCTAAAGCCATGACATCATTTTATGGAATTTCCAAGTTTTTTAAAAGCACAGTCAATTTAGAGTATGTAAACTTCTGACCTACTGGAATTGTGATACAGTGAATTATAAGTGAAATAATCTGTGTGTATACAATTGTTGGAAAAAGTACTTGTGTCATGCACAAAGTAGATGTCCTAACCGACTTGCCAAAACTATCGTTTGTTGACAAGACATTTGTGGAGTGGTTGAAAAATGAGTTTTTATGAGTCAAACCTAAGTGTATGTAAACTTCCAACTTCAACTGTATATATTTGTTATTTATAACCATTTTCTTTTTAAACAATCTTGGTCTTTAATGCAGGGCCGACAGACATGTTCCTTACTTTTCCCCCTTCCACTTGATAAAGGTTCCAATTGATAACGTCTTTTCATAAACCATGTGCCATGGAATCGGTACATCGAAAATCTCTTCTCAACTATTTTGCGATCTATATTTTATTTATTTTTTATTTCATCTTTATTTAACCAGGTAGGTCAGTTGAGAACAAGTTCTCATTTACAACTGCGACTTGGCCAAGATAAAGCAAAGCAGTGCAACAAAATCAACAACACAGAGTTACACATAAAGAAACGTACAGTCAATAACACAATAGAAAAATCTTGGACAGTGTGTGCAAATGTAGAAGAGTAGAGAGGTATAAGGCAATAAATAGTCCACAGAGGCAAAATAATTACAATTTAGCATTAACACTGGAGTGATAGCTGTGCAGATAATGTGCAAGTAGAGATACTGGGGTGAAAAAGAACAAGAGGATAAGTAACAATATGGAGATGAGGTAGTTGGGTGTACTGGTCCTTCTGTAGCTCAGTTGGTAGAGCATGGCGCTTGTAACGCCAGGGTAGTGGGTTCGATCCCCGGGACCACCCATACGTAGAATGTATGCACACATGACTGTAAGTCGCTTTGGATAAAAGCGTCTGCTAAATGGCATATATTAATATTATTATAATTTACGGATTGGCTGTGTACAGGTACAGTGATCTGCTCTGACAGCTGATGCTTAAACTTAGAGAGGGAGATATAAGACTCCAGCTTCAGTGATTTTTGCAATTCGTTCCAGTCATTGGCAGCAAGGCGGCCAAAGAAAGTGTTTGGGGGTGACCAGTGAAATATACCTGCTGGGGTGCTACGGGTGGGTGTTGCTGTGGTGACCAGTGAGCTGAGATAAGGCGGGGCTTTACCTAGCATAGATTTATAGTTGACCTGGAGCCAGTGGGTTTGGTGACGAATATGTAGTGAGGGAAAGCCAACGGGAGCATACAGGTTGCAGTGGTGGGTAGTATATGGGGCTTCGGTGACAAAACGGATGGCACTGTGATAGACTACATCCAATTTGCTAAGTAGAGTGTTGGAGGCTATTTTGTAAATGACATCGCCGAAGTCAAGGATCGGTAGACTAGTCAGTTTTACGAGGTTATGTTTGGCAGCATGAATCTAATTTTGGATTGTGAGTCTGGAAGGAGAGTTTACAGTCTAACTAGACACCTAGGTATTTGTAGTTGTCCACATCTTCTAAGTCAGAACCGTCCAGAGTAGTGATGCCAGTCGGGTGGGAGGTTGCGGGCAGCAATCGGTTGAAGAGTGTGCACTTAGTTTAACTTGCATTTAAAAAGCAGTTGGAGGCCTCGGAAGGAGTGTTGTACTGCATTGAAGCTCGTTTGGAGGTTTGTTAGCAGTGTCCAAGGAAGGGCCAGATCTATACAGAATGGTGTCGTCTGCGTAGAGGTGAATCAGAGAATCACCAGCAGCAAGAGCGACATCATTGATATATACAGAGAAAAGAGTCGGCCCGAGAATTGAACCCTGTGGCACCCCCATAGAGACTGCCAGAGGTACGGACAACAGACCCTCCGATTTGACACACTGAACTCTACCTGAGAAGAAGTTGGTGAACCAGGCGAGGCAGTCATTTGAGAAGCCAAGGCTATTGCGTCAGAGTCAAAAGCCTTGGCCAGGTCGATGAAGACGGCTGCACAGTACTGTCTTTAATCGATGGTGGTTATGATATTGTTTAGGACCTTGAGCGTGGCTGAGGTGCACCCATGACCAGCTCGGAAACCAGATTGCATAGCGGAGAAGGTACGGTGGGATTCTAAATGGTCGGTGATCTTTTTGTTAACTTGGCTTTCAAAGATTTTAGAAAGGCAGGGCAGGATAGATATAGGTCTATAACAGTTTGGGTCTAGAGTGTTTCCCCCTCTGAAGATGGGGATGACCGCGGCAGCTTTGCAATCTTTGGGGATCTCAGACGATACAAAAGAGAGGTTGAATAGGATAGTAATAGGGGTTGCAAAGATTTCGGTGGATAATTTCTAGAAAGGGAGGATCCAGATTGTCTAGCCCGGCTGATTTGTAGAGATCAAGATTTTGCAGCTCTTTAGGAACATCAGCTGTCTGGATTTGGGTGAAGGAGAAGCGGGGGCGGGGGGTGCTGAGATGTTGGCCGAGGTAGGGGTAGCCAGGTGGAAAGCATGGCCAACCATAGAATAATGCTTATTGAAATGATCGATTACTGTACACTTATCGGTGGTGACAATGTTTCCAATTATCAGTGCAGTGGGGAGCTGGGAGGAGGTGCTCTTATTCTCCATGGACTTTACAGTGTCCCAAAACTTTTTGGAATTAGTGCTACAGGATGCAAATATATGGTTGAAAAAGCTAGCCTTAGATTTCCCAACTGACTAAGTATATTGGTTCCTGACTTCCCAGAAAAGTTGCATATCGCGGGGGCTATTCGATGCTAATGCAGAACGCCACAGGATGTTTTTGTGCTGGTCAAGGGAAGTCAAGTCTGGAGTGAACCAAGGGCTATATCTGTTCTTAGTTCTACATTTTTTTGAATGGGGGATGCTTATTTAAGATGGTGAGGAAAGCACTTTTAAAGAGCAACCAGGCATCCTCTACTGACGGGATGAGGTCAATATCCTTCTAGAATACCCGGGCCAGGTCGATTAGAAAGGCCTGCTCGCTGAAGTGTTTTAGGGAGTGTTTGACAGTGTTGAGGGGTGGTCGTTTGACTGCAGACCCATTACGCAAGCAGGCATTGAGGCAATGATCGCTGAGATCCTGTTTGAAGACAGCAGAGGTGTATTTAGAGGGCAAGTTGGTCAGGATCATATCTAAGAGGGTGCCCATGGTTACGGATTTAGGGTTGTACCTGGTAGGTTCCTTGTTAATTTGTATGAGATTGAGGGCATCTAGCTTAGATTTTAGGATGGCCGGGGTGTTAAGGATGTCCCAGTTTAGGTCACCTAACAGTACGAACTCTGAAGATAGATGGGGGGCAATCAATTCACATATGGTGTCCAGGGTACAGCTGGGGGCTGAACGGGGTCTATAACAAGCGGCAACAGTGAGAGACTTGTTTAAGGAAAGGTGGATTTTTTAAAGTAGAAGCTTTAATTGTTTGGGCACAGAACTGGATAGTATGACAGAACTCTCCAGGCTATCTCTGCTGTAGACTGCAACTCTGCCCCCTTTGGCAGTTCTATCTTGTCAGAAGATGTTATAGTTAGGGATGGAAATTTCAGGATTTTTGGTGGCCTTCTTAAGCCAGGATTCAGACATAGCTAGGACATCTAGGTTGGCGGAGTGTGCTAAAGCAGTGAATAAAACAAACTTAGGGAGGAGGCTTCTAATGTTAACATGTATGAAACCAAGGCTTTTACTTTTACAGAAGTCAACAAATGAGAGCGCCTATAGAATGGGAGTGGTGCTCTGGGCTGCAGGGCCTGGGTTAACCTCTACATCATCAGAGGAAGAGAGGAGGAGTAGGATAAGGGTACAGCTAAAGGCTATAAGAACTGGTCGTCTCGTGCGTTCGGAACAGAGAGTAAAAGGAGCAAATTTCTGGGCACGGAAGAATAGATTCAAGGCGTAATGTACAGACAAGGGTATGGTAGGATGTGAATACAGTGGAGGTAAACCGAGGCATTGAGTGACGACGAGAGGTTTTGTCTCTAAACCCACTCGGACGGTTACGTCGTCAGACCAGCCGTGATGGATCGGCGGAGCTCCGTGTTGGCAGTAAAAGGATGCAGGCCAATTGGCAAAATAGGTATTGTAGCTAAAGAATTGGCTGATGGACCTCTTCAGCTAGCCGGAAATGGGCCTAGCTCGAGGCTAGCTCCGGGCTAACTGGTGCTTGCTTAGGGACAGAGACGTTAGCCAGGAGTAGCCACTCAGATAGCAGCTAGCTAGCTGCACTGATCCGGTGTAAAGGTTTAGACCTCACGGTAGGAATCTGGAGATGTGGAGATGTGGTAGAGAAAAAGCAGTCTGATATTCTCTGGGTTGATATCGCATTGTGCAGACTGGCAGGAATTGACTGGGTTGATGTTCGAGTTAACGGTGATGACCGCTAGCAGTGGCTAACTGACTACTAGCTAGTAACTAGTTAGCTGGCTCGCTTCTGATGGGGGTTACGATTCTAAAGTGTAAAAAATAGCAGATCCGGTTCCGGTTCCGGTTGGAGCGAGCGGTCGCATTCGCACTTCGCTCTGCAGGTTGTATAACTTTTTATAACTTTTTCATTACATTTCATTATAGTACAACGGTTGATTTGTCTAATCTTAGCAATTCTTCTTAGCTAGCTACATAGCCGTCCTTGTATCAGAGATAATTGCATAATTATCGTATTTCGTCGCCCTAACGTAGCCTTCACTGCTATTCGCCCAGGAGCTAGCTAACGCACACAGATTAGCATCACTGTAGTGCTATTCACTCAACTGTACGACTTGATTAGTTCAGTGTTAACTAGCTACATAGCTGTCTTTGTTTCCAAGATAATTGTGTAGTTTAGTGTGTGTAGCCTTGGAGTGATTATCTTAATTCACTGAGGTTCGCTAGCCAGCTATTTGTCGTCCTTAACGTAGGAGACTCTGCTAGCTAGCCAACAGCTAACTGCTAACAGCTAGCCAACGTCTGCTGTTTTGAATTCAACAACCCGGTCAGGTGGTTTCACATTTTCGTTTCATTGCAGTGCAGCGGTTTGATTTGTTTGATCGTGGCTAGCTGCATAGCCGTCTTTGTTTCAAAGATAATTGTGTAGTCTAGACCGATTCCCTAGGTTAGCTAGCCAGCTATTGTCGTTCTTTTAACTCAACGTAACGTAAACAACACTGCTAGCTAGCCAGCTAGCCCCCGAATAGCAGCACTGTAGAATTATTACACTCAACGGAACGACTTGATTAGTGTAGTGTCAACAACGCAGCTACTGCCAGCTAGCCTACTTTAGCAGTACTGTATCATTTTAATCATTTTAGTCAATAAGATTCTTGCTACGTAAGCTTAACTTTCTGAACATTCGAGACGTGTAGTCCGCTTGTCATTCCAATTTCCTTGCATTAGCGTAGCCTTTTCTGTAGCCTGTCAACTATGTGTCTGTCTATCCCTGTTCTCTCCTCTCTGCACAGACCATACAAACGCTCCCACCGCGTGGCCGCGACCACCCTAACCTGGTGGTCCCAGCGCGTACGACCCACGTGGAGTTCCAGGTCTCTGGTAGCCTCTGGAACTGCCAATCTGCGGCCAACAAGGCAGAGTTCATCTCAGCCTATGCCTCCCTCCAGTCCCTTGACTTCTTGGCACTGACGGAAACATGGATCACCACAGATAACACTGCTACTCCTACTGCTCTCTCCTCGTCCGCCCACGTGTTCTCGCACACCCCGAGAGCTTCTGGTCAGCGGGGTGGTGGCACGGGATCCTCATCTCTCCCAAGTGGTCTTTCTCTCTTTCTCCCCTTACCCATCTGTCTATTGCCTCCTTTGAATTCCATGCTGTCACAGTTACCAGCCCTTTCAAGCTTAACATCCTTATCATTTATCGCCCTCCAGGTTCCCTCGGAGAGTTCATCAATGAGCTTGATGCCTTGATAAGCTCCTTTCCTGAGGACGGCTCACCTCTCACAGTTCTGGGCGACTTTAACCTCCCCACGTCTACCTTTGACTCATTCCTCTCTGCCTCCTTCTTTCCACTCCTCTCCTCTTTTGACCTCACCCTCTCACCCTCCCCCTACTCACAAGGCAGGCAATACGCTTGACCTCATCTTTACTAGATGCTGTTCTTCCACTAACCTCATTGCAACTCCCCTCCAAGTCTCCGACCACTACCTTGTATCCTTTTCCCTCTCGCTCTCATCCAACACTTCCCACACTGCCCCTACTCGGATGGTATCGCGCCGTCCCAATCTTCGCTCTCTCTCCCCCGCTACTCTCTCCTCTTCCATCCTATCTTCTCTTCCCTCTGCTCAAACTTTCTCCAACCTATCTCCTGATTCTGCCTCCTCAACCCTCCTCTCCTCCCTTACTGCATCCTTTGACTCCCTATGTCCCCTATCCTCCAGGCCGGCTCGGTCCTCCCCTCCCGCTCCGTGGCTCGACGACTCATTGCGAGCTCACAGAACAGGGCTCCGGGCAGCCGAGCGGAAATGGAGGAAAACTCGCCTCCCTGCGGACCTGGCATCCTTTCACTCCCTCCTCTCTACATTTTCCTCCTCTGTCTCTGCTGCTAAAGCCACTTTCTACCATTCTAAATTCCAAGCATCTGCCTCTAACCCTAGGAAGCTCTTTGCCACCTTCTCCTCCCTCCTGAATCCTCCCCCCCCTCCCTCCTCCCTCTCTGCAGATGACTTCGTCAACCATTTTGAAAAGAAGGTCGATGACATCCGATCCTCGTTTGCTAAGTCAAACGACACCGCTGGTTCTGCTCACACTGCCCTACCCTATGCTCTGACCTCTTTCTCCCTCTCTCTCCAGATGAAATCTCGCGTCTTGTGACGGCCGGCCGCCCAACAACCTGCCCGCTTGACCCTATCCCCTCCTCTCTTCTCCAGACCATTTCCGGAGACCTTCTCCCTTACCTTACCTCGCTCATCAACTCATCCCTGACCGCTGGCTACGTCCCTCCCGTCTTCAAGAGAGCGAGAGTTGCACCCCTTCTGAAAAAACCTACACTCGATCCCTCCGATGTCAACAACTACAGACCAGTATCCCTTCTCTCTTTTCTCTCCAAAACTCTTGAGCGTGCCGTCCTTGGCCAGCTCTACCGCTATCTCTCTCAGAATGACCTTCTTGATCCAAATCAGTCAGGTTTCAAGACTAGTCATTCAACTGAGACTGCTCTTCTCTGTATCACGGAGGCGCTCCGCACTGCTAAAGCTAACTCTCTCTCCTCTGCTCTCATCCTTCTAGACCTATCGGCTGCCTTCGATACTGTGAACCATCAGATCCTCCTCTCCACCCTCTCCGAGTTGGGCATCTCCGGCGCGGCCCACGCTTGGATTGCGTCCTACCTGACAGGTCGCTCCTACCAGGTGGCGTGGCGAGAATCTGTCTCCTCACCACGCGCTCTCACCACTGGTGTCCCCCAGGGCTCTGTTCTAGGCCCTCTCTTATTCTCGCTATACACCAAGTCACTTGGCTCTGTCATAACCTCACATGGTCTCTCCTATCATTGCTATGCAGACGACACACAATTAATCTTCTCCTTTCCCCCTTCTGATGACCAGGTGGCGAATCGCATCTCTGCATGTCTGGCAGACATATCAGTGTGGATGACGGATCACCACCTCAAGCTGAACCTCAGCAAGACGGAGCTCCTCTTCCTCCCGGGGAAGGACTGCCCGTTCCATGATCTCGCCATCACGGTTGACAACTCCATTGTGTCCTCCTCCCAGAGCGCTAAGAACCTTGGCGTGATCCTGGACAACACCCTGACGTTCTCAACTAACATCAAGGCGGTGTCCCGTTCCTGTAGGTTCATGCTCTACAACATCCGCAGAGTACGACCCTGCCTCACACAGGAAGCGGCGCAGGTCCTAATCCAGGCACTTGTCATCTCCCGTCTTGATTACTGCAACTCGCTGTTGGCTGGGCTCCTGCCTGTGCCATTAAACCCCTACAACTCATCCAGAACGCCGCAGCCCGTCTGGTGTTCAACCTTCCCAAGTTCTCTCACGTCACCCCGCTCCTCCGCTCTCTCCACTGGCTTCCAGTTGAAGCTCGCATCCGCTACAAGACCATGGTGCTCGCCTACGGAGCTGTGAGGGGAACGGCACCTCAGTACCTCCAGGCTCTGATCAGGCCCTACACCCAAACAAGGGCACTGCGTTCATCCACCTCTGGCCTGCTCGCCTCCCTACCACTGAGGAAGTACAGTTCCCGCTCAGCCCAGTCAAAACTGTTCGCTGCTCTGGCCCCCAATGGTGGAACAAACTCCCTCACGACGCCAGGACAGCGGAGTCAATCACCACCTTCCGGAGACACCTGAAACCCCACCTCTTCAAGGAATACCTAGGATAGGGTAAGTAAGGGTAAGTAATCCTTCTCACCCCCCCAACAAGATTTAGATGCAAGTGGCTGTTCCACTGGTTGTCATAAGGTGTATGCACCAATTTGTAAGTCGCTCTGGATAAGAGCGTCTGCTAAATGACTTAAATGTAAAATGTAAATGTACCACATTAGGTGAGGCGGGTTGCAGGAGAGTATGTTCAGTCCGTAGATGGAAATTGAGATAAAAAAATATAAAAAATATATCCGAAATTTATACGAAGAAAAATATATATACATGGGACGGGACAAGACAAACAGACGTCTGACTGCTACGCCATCTTGGATCACTTCACTGTATATCACTATGACACAGCTGTCAATTTTGTTGGGTCCTTGAATGAAACTGATATATATTTTTATTTATCACAATTTTCTTTAACCAATTTTGGTCTTTAATGCAGGGCCGACAGACAAGTTCCTTACTTTTTCCCCCTTCCACTTGATAAAGCTTCCAATTTATTCTTTTTTTTTTAGTATATTTGAATTTAACCACAATATTTGTTGTATTATTTGTTCTGTATTTTCTGGTGGATTGAACTGAAATTGCAACCATCTTCTATGGCTTGTTTAAAAAATAACAATATTTTGGAGAGGATTTAATTTTCAAATAACCGAAAGTGAGCGCTTGTAATCTGAATAAAGGGAAAAAGTCCATTATTGAACTTGGGGTGAGACAATAGGCCCTTTAATTTTGTCTGCTTGCCATTAAAAAAAAATCACCAAAAAATTGCTCATATAATTTAAACAGGTCGCTAGGTGTAGGAAAAACCATAAGCAAATAGGTAAGCTGTGATTTGACTAAAGAGTTAATCAGGGTGATTTTTCCACAAAAAGGAGGTGGAGTTCCAGAGCTCACAGGTGTGCCTGACATGGATTGTGACTCCATCTCGTTCCTCACCCTCTTCAACGCGTCATTCTCCGCCTGACTCTCCGCCAATACCACCTGGGTCTGGACCAATGCATCAGCTGATTCATTTTACAATCACGGCTAAAGCGATTTAATTAAGCGTTTCAGTTAGGACAATATGGAGCTGTACAACGGGACCGGTCGGAAGTAGGCCTTAGCTACTAAGGGACTGCAAGTGAAGAGCAAAATAATCCTAACATTTCCAAATAAAAATCAGATTGATTTATCAGTGGTGCAGGGGTCTAATGCACTGCATCTCAGTCCCTGGTTCGAATCCAGGCTGTATCACATCCGACTATGATTGGGAGTCCCATAGGGGGGAGCACAATTGGTCCTGTTTGGCCCTGTCCGGGGGTGTCCTCGGATGGGGCCACAGTGTCTCCTGACCCCTCCTGTCTCAGCCTCCAGTATTTATGCTGCAGTAGTTTGTGTCGGGGGGGCTAGGGTCAGTTTGTTATATCTGGAGTACTACTCCTGTCCTATTCGGTGTCCTGTGTGAATTTAAGTGTGCTCTCTCTAATTCTCTCTTTCTCTCGGAGGAGGACCTGAGCACTAGGACCATGCCTCAGGACTACCTGACATGATAACTCCTTGCTGTCCCCAATCCACCTGGCCGTGCTGCTACTCCAGTTTCAACTGTTCTGCCTTATTATTATTGGACCATGCTGGTCATTTATGAACATCTTGGCCATGTTCTGTTATAATCTCCACCCGGCACAGCCAGAAGAGGACTGGCCACCCCACATAGCCTGGTTCCTCTCTAGGTTTCTTCCTAGGTTTTTGCCTTTCTAGGGAGTTTTTCCTAGCCATCATGCTTCTACACCTGCATTGCTTGCTGTTTGGGGTTTTAGGCTGGGTTTCTGTACAGCACTTTGAGATATCAGCTGATGTACGAAGGGCTATATAAAATACATTTAATTTGATATGTTGTCCAGGTTTGGCCGGAGTAGGCCATCATTGTAAATAAAAATGAGTTCTTAACTGACTTGCCCAAGACCAGTCCCCATGCTCTGTCATTCAATTATATGTAATTCCCTTTTGTCCTGCTTATAGTTGAAATAAACATCTGCATTTTGAAAGAGTATTTTATCATTTTATTAACGAAAGCATAAATTCTGTACAGTATATGCTTGATCTGACATTTTGCGGTTGCATGAGATTACTAGTTACAAATGTAAAACTTTAGAGTACTAAATACATTGCAAATTTGGGGGATTTCTTTTCACACCTACCTACTGCAGCCGAGCTATTACACTATTATTCTCCCCTTGAGTTGCGTTCCCATAAAAAAACTAGACAGATAGCTAACAACTAAGTCTTCAATAAAACTCCAAAGGCGTGACTTTTCTTGAATGAATATATTGAAAACGTTTATGTTTTGAAACTGCAAAATACAGAAAAGAATATACTTTAGTATTCAATTCACACCGACATACTGTAGCTGTACATTAAACATTTGAAGTTGCATAAATACTAAGGTACTGAAAGATTATTGGAATCTGTGTGGGTAGCTGGACAGGTAGGATGACTGACAGTGAAGGTGAACAGGTGGTCACGTGTCAGGTGACAGAGGAATGGAGGAGACTGAGGCAGGAATTCCTTTAACCATAAAGTGGTATATTTACTGAGTAGTCTGTGCTGCATCACAAAGGAAACAAATAACATGTATACAATCAAATTCATAATCAAAAATCAAATCATATCAGTCATTATTAACATAAGTTAAGGAATTCAACAGTCCGGTTCATTAAGAAGTCAATAGTAATCATCCGCTCATAACTATTTATCATAAATCATGAAAGAATACAAACAGTGAATGTTATACAATCTATAATCCCCATGATCAAAGTCAATCAGTTAGCAAACAATGACGTTTCTCATTTCACACTTTCAATTGTCTTCATGTGTACAAATAATTAATTTCAATACATGTGAACCATATCGATTGCATAATTGGCCTATGAGGATCTGTAGGGCCGTGATCATTGACAATTCACATTACACAATATGTTTGAAGCGTGCGCTCCAAGCCGCGCTCCGCGGTGATAACTATAAACAATAACTGACTGGCCCACTCTCCCGATCACCACAGATCATTCAGATGAAAGGTAAGAGTCGGTGGACTTACGCGAATTCATGGACGCACAGAACTTCTGGATCAGATGGAGTTAAGGAAGAGAAAGCAGCGAGATCAGGCGATGGCAATTTCCTCCTTTTATGGAGTTGAGATCTGTAGGACATTTCCACCTGACCTAATTAAAGCGCCCCTGGCCCAGCTGAGTAAATGCCAATGAATTAAAGGATTATTCCACCAACTCCATGGGCCTTTTCTACAGCCACCCCGGAAATGTGTTAAATTCCACATTCCTCAAAAAAAGGCTCATTGCTCCCCGTCATCTCAGGGAGAGGAATCAGTCGGGCAACTGGCCGGGTATATGTCCGGTTCTTCACTGATCTAACATGACCATCGACACCAGGCATGGTCTTAGTTATACGGCCCACCGGCCAGGAGGCTCGAGGCAGCTGAGGGTCCACCATCATTACTACTTGGCCAGTTTCCAGGCTGGCCATTTCTCTCCACCATTTCCCTCAGTGCTGTGGACTTGGTAGGTAATCCCGAATGAATCGGGCCCAAAAATGGTCAGCTAAGATTTGGCTGTGTCGCCACCGGCGTCTGCCTACGAGGTTGGTATCAGCATACATGGCTTGAGGAAGTGACGCATCTCAGCGTCCCATCAAGAGCATATTCGGTGTAACCGGAAAGGGGTCAGCGATATCTGCAGAGAGATATCTCAAGGGTTTGGAGTTCAGAATCCCTTCCACCTCTATCAGGACGGTCCTCAAGACAGTTTGTGACAGTTTGGTCCCCCAGGACGACTCGTAAGGCCGTTTTTTACAGATTTGATCTCTCGCTCCCATGTTCCTCCAAAATGAGGAGCGCCTGGAGGGTTAAATTTGAATGAGATTTGTTGGTCCATCAGCTGATCCTGGGTTCCATGGCTTGGAAGGCTTCCTCCAACCTGGCTTCTCCTGCCTTGAAGTTCGTACCTCTGTCAGCCAGGATCTCGTAGGATTTCCCCCGTTGGGAGATAAACCGCCGTAGGGCCATGAGGAAGGCTTCCGTATCCAAACTCTCCAGTAGGTCCAGGTGGACACATCTGGTTGTCAAACACTTGAATAGAATGCCCCAGCGCTTTTCGACATGACGACCTAACTTGATCATCAAGGGACCAAAGCAATCTACTCCTGTTGACCAGAAGGGTGGTTTAAGGAGGCGCAAGCGAGAAGGGGGTAAATCTGCCATTTTGGGCACCGTAGCTCCGGCCCGCCATCTCTGACATTCTACACTACATTGGTGCTTAGGAATGGCTCCTCGTCCTCCAATTATCCAGTACTTCCGCCTCATCTCCCCATAGACCCTCTCTGGACCTGGGTGGAGAAGCCGCTCATCATAACTGGTAAGAGGGTGTCTGGAGTCAAGGATAATTGGGTGGATAGCATCTGGGTCCAAAACCTCTGCTTGGCGCAGCCTCCCTCCGACTCTGATCACTCCAAGGATTGGATCATATTCTGGGGCAAGAGAGAGAAGACGGCTGTCCTTAGCCACTTCCCTACCGGCTTTCAGAGCTTTTAACTCCTCAGGGAAGCTGCTTGTGCTTGCTGGAGGAGTAGTGTCTCGTCCGCGAGGGAGGTAGGTATAGAAGCCACCCCACCTGAGGTCTGGTTTGTGGCGGTGATCAGATCCGGCAGTGTTTGGGATTGTGTTAGGTCAGGGAGAGCAGTTGTTGGTTCCGTAGAAATGCTGTAGCATTGGGCGGACTTCCTTAACTCATGAGCTTCAGTTGGTTGCGGAGGGGCCGCACGCCTGGGGGCTGTCGGCCACTCTTTCTCTGGTTGGGACAAGAATGGTGGTCCCAAGTTCCAGCGATGGGGTTTAGCCAATTCCTTAAGGGTTTTACCTCTAGTAACATCATCAGCAGGATTGTTTATGCTATCAACATACCTCCAGTCCTGGATTTCTGTTAGGTCTTGGATTTCCGCAATGCGAGTTCCGACGAACACCTTATACCTGCAGGACTCCGACTTGAGCCAGGTCAATACAGTGGTCGAATCACTCCAGTAGATGACCCTTTGGATTGGCAAGGTGAGCTCGGCTCGCAAGGTAGAGGCCAACTGGGCTCCGGAAAGGGCAGCACTGAGTTCCAGCCTAGGCATTGACAACTGCTTCTTGGGTGCGACCCTGGACCTGGCCATGACAAAGGAGACATGGGTGTGGCCTGCCTTATCCTCCACTCTAAGATAGGAAACCGCCCCATAGGCTCGCTCCGAAGCGTCACAGAACACATGCAGTTCCAGGCATGATCCCGGTTGGTCAGCACAGGATGGTACATAACATCTTGGCATTTGGACATCAGAGAGCTCCGTTAACTCAGTTTCCCAACAGATCCATCGTTCATCCCAGTCCCTCTTGGTCTGCCACAGGTCCTGGACTAAGACTTTGGCCCGTGTTGTGTATGGCAGGATATACCCAAGGGGATCGTATTGACTGGCCAGGGTCCGATAGATGGTGCGCAGAGTGGGGGTTTCGGTACTCGGGGATGAGCGGTGCTTATACCCCAGGGTATCCGGTATGCAGCTCCACCTCAGTCCTAGAGTGGGCTCTTCTGGGTTAGCACCAGACTGCGTTAGCCATAGTTCACTGCTACTGGACCTAGCTTGTGGCGGGAGGTGCTGGATAACCTCCGCTCTGTTACTAGCCCACTGTCGGACCTCAAATCCCCCTTTGGACAGGAGATTCCGTACTTTATCAAGGAGTGATTTCGCTTCAGCCGTGGATGGGATGCTCTGTAAGCAGTTATCCACATAGAAGGCATTTTCCACTGAATCCAATACTTCTGGGTCACTGTCTGGATGCTCCCGTGCGTGTCTCTGCAGAGCGTATATGGCACAGCAAGGACTGCAGGTGGTGCCAAATGAGAGTACCTGCCATTCATAGATTGTGGGCTCTGCATATCGTTTCATATCTCGCCATATGAACCGAACTGGAGCAGTGTGGTGTCGGAAGGCAGTAAACGAATCTGATGAAACATGGCTTTGATGTCTCCACTGATGGCTGTAGAGTGCTGCCGGAACCGGAGAAGGACACCGAGCAAGGAAGGACCTAAGGTTGGTCCGGGGAGTAGACAGTCATTCAGGCTTTGACCAGCAGCTTGGAATGAACAGTTGAAGACAAGTCTATACTTCCCACCATGTTGCTGGATAACATGGTGAGGGAGATACCAGGATTCACGGAGTGAGTTTTCCTCTTCATGAGCTGTCACTTCAGTGACGTAGCCTGCCTTCACAAGGTTATGAATCTCTCTGTTATGAACTTCTGTAAGCTCAGGATTCTTCACCAGGCGTCGCTCCGTTCCACGCAGTAGTGGGAGTACAGCCCGTGTCGTGCTTGCCAGACGAGGATGGTTGGGCACCCGTAACAGTGGGGTTGCATACCTGCGAACGCCATCCATTTCAGTGGTGGTGCTCTTCTCCAGGAGGTCTAATGCATAGGAGTCATTTTTCGAGCGAGTGACCTCCTGTAGCTTCCGGTTGGAGAAGGTGTCCATCTTCCAGAGCATCTCAACATTCCGAAGGAGGTCAGTGGCTGCATCTGGACTACTTCTGGTGAAGAGGACTTGCTGTGACTGTACAGCTTGGGTGGAGAGAAGTTGATGGGATGGACCTTGCACAGCCCAACCCAAGGTTGTATGGACAGCAATGGGTCCCCCTTCTGGTCCAGCTCGTATAGGCTCAGTCGGGGTGACGAGATGTGAGTGGTCTGACCCAATCAGGATAAGTGGTGCTACTCTGGCCAGGTTAGGAAGAGGCAATCCTCGTAGATGAGGATATTGTTTCTGTAGAACACTTACCGGGCAGGAGTGCTCTGCGAGATTCAAGCCATCTGCCGTGAAGGCATTGGTGATGTTATAGGCCACGTCCCTGTTTCCTGAAGGTGAAATGCTAACGGTTATAGCAGAGCCTTTCATTTGGATAACATCATGTCACACCGTTCTGAGATTAAGGGTCTCGGGGGTCCCTTCCAGGTTAAGCTGACGGGTGGCCGCTGTGAGAATGATTGTTCTTTCTGACCCATCATCTAGAACGGCGAATGTATCAATGCTTCTCCCTTCACTTTGCAGAGTGACCTTGACCACCTTCAACATGACCCTTGGAGACCGGTTCTGCTGGTCGAGATACAGCTCCTTTGCAGCGCCTACCATGAGCATACTCCATGCTCCTTCTTTGCTTGGGGAATTAGATCATGCAACACGGTGAGATGGATTTCTTTACAGCGGTTGCAGGGTTCCCTCAATGTGCAGGTCTCCACCTTATGGCTACGGGCACACTTGTAGCATCGCTCGCCTGAAGTGATCCAGGCCTTCAATTGAGTTTGAGTGAGCTTATTTTACTCTGGGGCATGAGCCAAGGAAGTGCCCCTTACTATTGCAATATGGGCAGTAAGGCTGGAATTTGATGTTCTTGCTCTTGAGAGGGGTCTTCTTCCCGGGTTCCTCTCCGGCCTCACTATTTAAGTACATGGTAGTGGGATTTGGCCTTTTCTGTCCCTGCTGGCGTTCAAACTCCTTCCTTCCCCCGGTGGCTATGGCGGAGATTGTGGCCTGGTGAGTGATGCTCTTCGCCTTCACCTCCAACCATGCGGCCAGGTCTCTGAGAGCATAGGTGCTTCTCGAGCCCTCTTTCAGGATGCCCTTATTCAAACAATGTTCAATGAAACTGTCTCTGAGGTACACTGGAAGTTTGCTAAGAAGCCTGTCCACGTGGGAGCCACATTTCAGCTCGTTCCCATCTTCTCCTTCAACGGATTGGAGCATCGAGGTCAGGGATTGGACAGCCAGGGAGAATTCTTGGAAGGCAGCATGGTCTCCCATTTTTAATTGGAGACGTGTTCAGGATGTTGTTTAGTTCATTCTGGACTAGCTGACGTGGCTCACAGTATTAATGGATCATTTGCGGTTTCCCAGTGCATACAGGCTGGCCCAATCCTTTATGCACTCCGCAACACCATACACTGCAGCTCTCCAGGCCCTGAAGGCGAGATATGGTGTTGCGGAGTGCATAAAGGATTGGGCCAGCCTGTATGCACTGGGAAACCGCAAATGATCCATTAATACTTGGTATTTGTAGCATTCTGACAGATGACTGTGAATACCCAGTAGACTCTCCAATGCCATTTCCAAAAGGACAAATTCACTCTCCTTTCCATTTTCAAAGTATGGCAGTTTGGGTCTGGGAATTCCATAGGCTGAGGCTACTAGAAGTTTCATAATGTTGGCTCCCTCTTCTGGTTGCGTGAAGGATAAACCCGGGACTTCTAATGAGCCCACTGTGGCCTCCTTGGGCCTGTCCCCTACTGTCCCAGACCCTCCATTTGTGGCAGCCGGAATTGGGCCAGAGCCCTCCGACCTGTTGTTTGATGACTGGCCTGGCCCTGGACGAAAGGAACGATTTGCCTTGGTTGGTAATTGGCGGAAAGGCGAAGGAGTAATGGAGGAATGCTACCTTGTGTCAATGGCATAGAGGGCGTTGGCGGAGCGGCCCGTCTCCCGTGCTCCGTGTTGGCTGTTGACCCCGGAGCCTCTGAGGACTGTGTGCCATGCTGTACCAGAGGGGCAGATTGGGAAAGAAAGGCAGACAGTTCAGGTCCATGTGGAGGGGTGGTCAGGTCAACTCCCTGTTCGTTCCTCTCCAGGAGGGATGAGACCATCCGTGCCTCCTCTAATTCCCTTCTGGCTTGACGGTGCCGTCGCTGCTGTGCCAGGTCCTTGGCAATGAATTCCCTTTCCTGTAGAGCTCTACGGGCCTGCACATCCAATTGGTGACATCGTTCGTCAGCCTGTCGTTCCTCCTCAATCTGACGCTCAATTTCCTCCAAAGCTAATAGTTTCATCCTCTCTTGTAGGACAGCGGTCTGTGAATCGCTGAGGGCTAGTGAATGGCGGCTGCCATGGCCACTTCCAAAGGGGTATCCACTGGTCGAACTCCCACTCCGTCTAGAGTGCTTCGACGATTTCCCATTAGTTAAGGGGTGAGCGGAGCCTGCCTCTGGAAGCTGGTCGACCAAAGCAGTTTTCGGTCCTTGGCTCAGAGGGGATGGTTGATGGCTGAAACGTTTAGTTGATCCATCAACACTTTGAGCTCTGGTGGGCTTGCCCTTTGATGTCGGAAACTCGACCACATAATCCTTAAGATAACCAGGTGCTTGCCTGGTTCTTCTGGTGCTGCTGGTGGTTGAGGATGAAGCCTTTGTTGCTTCAGGCTTAGCTCCTGGATATTTCCTTTGTTCCAAGACCATTCCCTCAGCTGCTCTCTCCTCCTCTCTTCTTCCTTCCATTGGAGACAATTCTTCCCTCTCCGCCTCCATTTCCTTTTCACCTGTCTTTGGTTCAGTCATCATCCAGCTCGAAGGACCATTGAAAGATTATTGGAATCTGTGTGGGTAGCTGGACAGGTAGGATGACTGACAGTGAAGGTGATCAGGTGGTCACGTGTCAGGTGACAGAGGAATGGAGGAGACTGAGGCAGGAATTCCTTTAACCATAAAGTGGTTTATTTACTGAGTAGTCTGTGCTGCATCACAAAGGAAACAAATAACATGTATACAATCAAATTCATAATCAAAGATCAAATCATATCAGTCATTAACATAAGTTAAGGAATTCAACAGTCCGGTTCATTAAGAAGTCTCTGAGAATAGCAGCACTGTAGAAACTATTACACTCAACGGAACGACTTGATTAGTGTAGTGTCAACAACGCAGCCACTGCCAGCTAGCCTACAAAGTCAACAACGCAGCCACTGCCAGCTAGCCTACTTCAGCAGTACTGTATCATTTTAATCATTTTAGTCAATAAGATTCTTGCTACGTAAGCTTAACTTTCTGAACATTCGAGACGTGTAGTCCACTTGTCATTCCAATCTCCTTTGCATTAGCGTAGCCTCTTCTGTAGCCTGTCAACTATGTGTCTGTCTATCCCTATCCTCTCCTCTCTGCACAGACCATACAAACTCTCCACACCGCGTGGCCGCGGCCACCCTAATCTGGTGGTCCCAGCGCGCACGACCCACGTGGAGTTCCAGGTCTCCGGTAGCCTCTGGAACTGCCGATCTGCGGCCAACAAGGCAGAGTTCATCTCAGCCTATGCCTCCCTCCAGTCCCTCGACTTCTTGGCACTGACGGAAACATGGATCACCACAGATAACACTGCCACTCCTACCGCTCTCTCTTCGTCCGCCCACGTGTTCTCGCACACCCCGAGAGCTTCTGGTCAGTGGGGTGGTGGCACCGGGATCCTCATCACTCCCAAGTGGTCATTCTCTCTTTCTCCCCTTACCCATCTGTCTATCGCCTCCTTTGAATTCCATGCTGTCACAGTTACCAGCCCTTTCAAGCTTAACATCCTTATCATTTATCGCCCTCCAGGTTCCCTCGGAGAGTTCATCAATGAGCTTGATGCCTTGATAAGCTCCTTTCCTGAGGACGGCTCACCTCTCACAGTTCTGGGCGACTTTAACCTCCCCACGTCTACCTTTGACTCATTCCTCTCTGCCTCCTTCTTTCCACTCCTCTCCTCTTTTGACCTCACCCTCTCACCTTCCCCCCCTACTTACAAGGCAGGCAATACGCTCGACCTCATCTTTACTAGATGCTGTTCTTCCACTAACCTCATTGCAACTCCCCTCCAAGTCTCCGACCACTACCTTGTATCCTTTTCCCTCTCGCTCTCATCCAACACTTCCCACACTGCCCCTACTCGGATGGTACCGCGCCGTCCCAACCTTCGCTCTCTCTCCCCCGCTACTCTCTCCTCTTCCATCCTATCATCTCTTCCCTCTGCTCAAACCTTCTCCAACCTATCTCCTGATTCTGCCTCCTCAACCCTCCTCTCCTCCCTTTCTGCATCCTTTGACTCGCTATGCCCCCTATCCTCCAGGCCGGCTCGGTCCTCCCCTCCCGCTCCGTGGCTCGACGACTCATTGCGAGCTCACAGAACAGGGCTCCGGGCAGCCGAGCGGAAATGGAGGAAAACTCGCCTCCCTGCGGACCTGGCATCCTTTTGCTCCCTCCTCTCTACATTTTCCTCTTCTGTCTCTGCTGCTAAAGCCACTTTCTACCACTCTAAATTCCAAGCTTCTGCCTCTAACCCTAGGAAGCTCTTTGCCACCTTCTCCTCCCTCCTGAATCCTCCTCCCCCTCCCCCTCCCTCTCTGCAGATGACTTCGTCAACCATTTTGAAAAGAAGGTCGACGACATCCGATCCTCGTTTGCTAAGTCAAACGACACCGCTGGTTCTGCTCACACTGCCCTACCCTGTGCTCTGACCTCTTTCTCCCCTCTCTCTCCAGATGAAATCTTGCGTCTTGTGACGGCCGGCCGCCCAACAACCTGTCCGCTTGACCCTATCCCCTCCTCTCTTCTCCAGACCATTTCCGGAGACCTTCTCCCTTACCTCACCTCGCTCATCAACTCATCCCTGACCGCTGGCTACGTCCCTTCCGTCTTCAAGAGAGCGAGAGTTGCACCCCTTCTGAAAAAACCTACACTCGATCCCTCCGATGTCAACAACTACAGACCAGTATCCCTTCTTTCTTTTCTCTCCAAAACTCTTGAACGTGCCGTCCTTGGCCAGCTCTCCCGCTATCTCTCTCAGAATGACCTTCTTGATCCAAATCAGTCAGGTTTCAAGACTAGTCATTCAACTGAGACTGCTCTTCTCTGTATCACGGAGGCGCTCCGCACCGCTAAAGCTAACTCTCTCTCCTCTGCTCTCATCCTTCTAGACCTATCGGCTGCCTTCGATACTGTGAACCATCAGATCCTCCTCTCCACCCTCTCCGAGTTGGGCATCTCCGGCGCGGCCCACGCTTGGATTGCGTCCTACCTGACAGGTCGCTCCTACCAGGTGGCGTGGCGAGAATCTGTCTCCTCACCACGCGCTCTCACCACTGGTGTCCCCCAGGGCTCTGTTCTAGGCCCTCTCCTATTCTCGCTATACACCAAGTCACTTGGCTCTGTCATAACCTCACATGGTCTCTCCTATCATTGCTATGCAGACGACACACAATTAATCTTCTCCTTTCCCCCTTCTGATGACCAGGTGGCGAATCGCATCTCTGCATGTCTGGCAGACATATCAGTGTGGATGACGGATCACCACCTCAAGCTGAACCTCGGCAAGACGGAGCTGCTCTTCCTCCCGGGGAAGGACTGCCCGTTCCATGATCTCGCCATCACGGTTGACAACTCCATTGTGTCCTCCTCCCAGAGCGCTAAGAACCTTGGCGTGATCCTGGACAACACCCTGTCGTTCTCAACTAACATCAAGGCGGTGGCCCGTTCCTGTAGGTTCATGCTCTACAACATCCGCAGAGTACGACCCTGCCTCACACAGGAAGCGGCGCAGGTCCTAATCCAGGCACTTGTCATCTCCCGTCTGGATTACTGCAACTCGCTGTTGGCTGGGCTCCCTGCCTGTGCCATTAAACCCCTACAACTCATCCAGAACGCCGCAGCCCGTCTGGTGTTCAACCTTCCCAAGTTCTCTCACGTCACCCCGCTCCTCCGCTCTCTCCACTGGCTTCCAGTTGAAGCTCGCATCCGCTACAAGACCATGGTGCTTGCCTATGGAGCTGTGAGGGAACGGCACCTCAGTACCTCCAGGCTCTGATCAGGCCCTACACCCAAACAAGGGCACTGCGTTCATCCACCTCTGGCCTGCTCGCCTCCCTACCACTGAGGAAGTACAGTTCCCGCTCAGCCCAGTCAAAACTGTTCGCCGCTCTGGCCCCCCAATGGTGGAACAAACTCCCTCACGACGCCAGGAGAGCGGAGTCAATCACCACCTTCCGGAGACACCTGAAACCCCACCTCTTTAAGGAATACCTAGGATAGGATAAGTAATCCTTCTCACCCCCCCCCCCCTTTTAAGATTTAGATGCACTATTGTAAAGTGACTGTTCCACTGGATGTCATAAGGTGAATGCACCAATTTGTAAGTCGCTCTGGATAAGAGCGTCTGCTAAATGACTTAAATGTAATGTAAATGCAAGTCAATAGTAATCATCCGCGAGTCATTTAGGCTCATAACTATTTATCATAAATCATGAAAGAATACAAACAGTGAATGTTATACAATCTATAATCCCCATGATCAAAGTCAATCAGTTAGCAAACAATGACGTTTCTCATTTCACGCTTTCAATTGTCTTCATGTGTACAAATAATTAATTTCAATACACGTGAACCATATCGATTGCATAATTGGCCTATGAGGATCTGTAGGGCCGTGATCATTGACAATTCACATTACACAATATGTTTGAAGCGTGCGCTCCAAGCCGCGCTCCGCGGTGATAACTATAAACAATAACTGACTGGCCCACTCTCCCGATCACCACAGATCATTCAGATGAAAGGTAAGAGTCGGTGGACTTACGTGGATTCATGGATGCACAGAACTTCTGGATCAGATGGAGTTAAGGAAGAGAAAGCAGCGAGATCAGGCGATGGCAATTTCCTCCTTTTATGGAGTTGAGATCTGTGGGACATTTCCACCTGACCTAATTAAAGCACCCCTGGCCCAGCTGAGTAAATGCCAATGAATTAAAGGATTATTCCACCAACTCCATGGGCCTTTTCTACAGGTACCATGCATCTGGCATGATGCCAAACCATATAGCTAATTGTTACTCATATGGTAATTGGCTCCTTTCATTACTCTAATAATGTACAACCATCTATGTAGAATAGCAAAGCATATTACACTAGAAACAGTAACAAAACTACAGTATTGTATATTTTACAATTCGTTTGCATGACGCATGAGCAAAGTAATACAGCTAATGACATACATTAAAGGCATTGCAATTTGTGAGTAAATGCAATCAACCAACATTGATATGTAAGCAACTCTATCAATAACAAGATTATCATCATTAGCTAAATGCTTGAATCGAACTTACAAACAAATATTTTCCAAGGCTGAAGCGTGACAAGCATTAACTACATTGAAAGACCTGCACCGTAGCGTTGTTTGTAGCTGCTTCTATGCGTGCAGAACAAATT
Organism: Oncorhynchus keta; assembly: GCF_023373465.1. Classification (NCBI taxonomy): domain Eukaryota; kingdom Metazoa; phylum Chordata; class Actinopteri; order Salmoniformes; family Salmonidae; genus Oncorhynchus; species Oncorhynchus keta. The sequence goes on from NC_068431.1 coordinate 47,085,867, forward strand.
CTCTACTTCCTGTTTGCGTAGCCTTTCTAAGTACCAGAAAGCTCCACTAGGGGGCAAATAACACAATTGACCACAATGAAAATCCAATTTAACCATTGTAATAAAATAATCGTTACCTTCTAACAGGATGACAGCACAACTATCCTTTTGTAAAGGTTGAAGAGTCCATTGTTGTGCTAATAGCCCATCCTGGAAACGGTGTTTGCAGAACTCACAGCCTGCTACACTTGTGAAAAACAAAATGCCTCCAGCTGTCCATCACTACTGTAAATAAAAACACAGATTATTTTAGGGGCTTTTAATGAATTAGAATGCAGGGTTAATAATAATAATAATTCTGACACAATAAATGACAAATCAAGTCGTTTTCCGATTTTCGTTTTTCAAGTTTAAAAACAAAAAAATTAGCCGTTTTACGTTTTTTTTCAAGTCATTTTTGAATCAAATAACCAATTATCCATAAGCACATAGACCATTTTTGTTCAACCTCCCCTTACTCAGAATATATCATTTTCATAGTCATGGCATGCTTTGTGTAAGAGCTATTCAATATTGAAATATTATATCCTATTATTTAAAACAAAACCAAAAAAAGTGAGGATTTTTATCCCTCCAACCTTGTTTCAGAATATACCTTATTCAAAGTTATGGCATGCTTGGTTCAATAGCTATTTACGAGAGAAAACCGAATATCCACCAAATATCAAGTAAAAAACGAATTTAGCATCGGCGCTAAACCGAGCCCACGCCCTCTCAGAAGCCCTTCCCCTAACGTCTAGCCTACAGTCCCAGGAGTCTCTACTCTGTGCGCATGGGCAGAGAAACTACCGCTTGTTATTATTGTAAGAATAATTCCTCTTATGAAAATGGCGTCGAGTCAGGGAGGTGTGGGAGCTGTAACTGCTCTTCCAAACCATCACTTATCCAACGGACCTCACTGGAACCCGGGGATCAACCAGCATCAGCTCCACACGGCCCGGAGTTTAGACCGCGCTCTGGAGGATGCTGTGTGCTCAGGGACGTTGAATCTTAGCGGGAGGAAGCTGAGAGACTACCCTGGACTGTGCTATGATCTTACTGATACAACGCAGGCAGGTGGGTTTCCGAAGTGCTCGCTGTTCCTGAGACCCGCTGGCTTCAGCTGGTTGAACAAATAGGCGTGCCATGCAACAAGGTAGCAAAATATGTATACAATTGAACGTGGTGCGCACTATTATATTAGCCTACCATGGGCTATTTTCACAAACAGCTCTGTTTGATGAATAGTGCAATATACAGTATTGCATTGGCTTTCTTATCGTGGTGTCTTCGCAAGGAATAGAATGGCTGAGCTGAATGTGTAAAAATGTGCCATAGTATTCACGTTCTCTACAATTGATTGCAATGCCGCGGCAACGGCTTGTTTTGGTCGTCTACTCCCCAATCACTCCCTTGTTGATACCATATGCATGAATGAAATGACAAGCGCAACTAAGTCAGGGCGATAGAGTGGCTTTACATTAACCTACATTTTAGATGGTGAGTAGCCTGGCGAGGTGAAGCAAATTATTAGCGAATGGGAAGATGAATCGTGAAACCTTGCCCAATGAATATTTATGCATGTTCACTGAAATGCTATTTTTGTCTCCGGCAGACGAAGACAAAAGATACGCCGTCTCCATAGCCACAATGATGGGTGTATAGGCTCATTACCCCCTTAGGGATGTACGAGATCGATGTGGATTGAACAGACACATTCGTTTAATTTCTGTTGAATCATAATGTTAGGTGAATGGATGTGAAATTAGTAAATGTACATTTTATTCTCAAGAGGTCAAATATCACATGTCGATTTGAGAGTACAATGTATGCTGTTCATGTGGTTGAACACATAGCAGGCCTATACTATACACTATCATACATATTAGCTTATGTGTGTTTTGGCAGAATGAAGCATGAATTTGTCTTATGAAATGATGATGCTGCTGGATTCCCACACTGCAGGGTCTAATAGCCAACTGTACATCATGCATGTGGTGCCTTATTGGGTGGCCTCTGAAGCCAGGTGGTGGAATTATTGATGGAGGTGATGAGACAGAATGCAGTTCAACATACTGAGCTTCATGCTTGTTATTACTTGGCTGGACAATTTTTAGGGCCTTCCTCTGACACTGCCTGGTGTAGAGGTCCTGGATGGCGGGTAGCTTTGCCCCAGTGATGTACTGGGCCGTACGCACTAACCTCTGTAGTGCCTTGCGATCGGAGGCCGAGCAGTTGCCATACCAGGCAGTGATGCAAGCAGTCAGGATGGTGCAGAGGTAGAACCTTTTGAGGATCTGAGGACCCATGCCAAATCTGTTCAGTCTCCTGAGGGGGAATAGGTGTTGTCGTACCCTCTTCATGACTGTCTTGGTGTGCTTGGACCATTTTAGTTTGTTGGTGATGTGGACACCAAGGAACTTGAAGCTCTCAACCGGCTCCACTACAGCCCTTCGATGAGAAGGGGGTGTGATCGGTCCTCTTTTTCCTGTAGTCCACAATCATCTCCTTTATCTTGATCACGTTGAGGGAGAGGTTGTTGTTGTCCTTGCACCACATTATATGCCATTTATATGCCATTTAGCAGACGCTTTTATCCAAAGCGACTTACAGTCATGTGTGCATACCACACAGCCAGGTCTCTGACCTCCTCCCTATAGGCTGACTTGTCGTTGTCGGTGATCAGGCACTGTTGTCATCTGCAAACTTGATGATGGTGTTGGAGTCGTGCCTGGCTATACAGTCATGAGTGAACAGGGAGTACAGAAGGGGTCTGAGCATGCACCCCTGAGAGGCCCCTGTGTTGAGGATCAGCATGGCGGATGTGTTGTTCCCTAACCTAGCTGGCCTACCTGGTTAATTTTTTACATTTTTTAAATTTCACCTTTATTTAACCAGGTAGGCTAGTTGAGAACAAGTTCTCATTTGCAACTGCGACCTGGCCAAGATAAAGCGTAGCAATTTGACACATACAACAACACAGAGTGACACATGGAATTAACAAAACATACAGTCAATAATACAGTAGAACAAAAGAAAACAAAAAGTATATATACAGTGAGTGCAAATTAGGTAAGTTAAGGAAATAAATAGGCCATGGTGGCGAAGTAATTTCAGTATAGCAATTAAAACACTGGAATGATAGATCGGCAGAAGATGAATGTGCAGGTCGAGATACTGGGGTGCGAAGGAGCAAAATAAATAAATACCAGTATGGGGATTAGGTAGGTAGATAGATGGGCTGTTTACAGATAGGCTAAGTACAGGTGCAGTGATCTGTAAACTGCTCTGACAGCTGGTGATTAAAGCTAGTGAGGGAGATGTGATTCTCCAGCTTCAGAGATGTTTGCAATTCGTTCCAGTCATGGGCAGCAGAGAACTGGAAGGAAAGACGACCAAAGGAGGAATTGGCTTTGGGGATGACCAGTGATATATACCTGCTGGAGCGCGTGCTATGAGTGGGTGCTACTATGGTGACCAGTGAGCTGAGATAAGGCGGGGCTTTACCTAGCAGAGACTTGTAGATAACCTGTAGCCAGTGGGTTTGGCCACGAGTATAAAGCGAGGGCCAACCAACGAGAGCGTACAGGTCGCAATGGTGGGTAGTGTATGGGGCTTTGGTGACAAAACGGATGGCACTGTGATAGACTGCATCCAGTTTGTTGAGTAGAGTGTTGGAGGCTATTTTATAAATAACATCACTGAAGTCGAGGATCGGTAGGATGGTCAGTTTTACGAGGGTATGTTTGGCAGCATGAGTGAAGGATGCTTTGTTGCGATATAGGAAGCCAATTCTAGATTTATTTTTGGATTGGAGATACTTAATGTGAGTCTGGAAGGAGAGTTTACAGTCTAACCAGACACCTAGGTATTTGTAGTTGTCCACATATTCTAAGTCAGAACCATCCAGAGTAGTGATGCTGGACGGGCGAGCAGGTGCGGGCAGCGATCAATTGAAAAGCATGCATTTAGTTTTACTTGCGTTTAAGAGCAGTTGGAGGCCACGGAAGGAGATTTGTATGGCATTGAAGCTCGTCTGGAGGTTAGTTAACACAGTGTCCAAGGAGGCGCCAAATGTATACAGCACGGTGTCGTCTGCGTAGAGGTGGATCAGAGAATCACCAGCAGCAAGAGCAACATCATTGATGTATACAGAAAAGAGAGTCGGCCCGAGAATTGAACCCTGTGGCACACCCATAGAGACTGTCAGAGGTCCAGACAACAGGCCCTCCGATTTGACACACTGAACTCTATTAGAGAAGTAGTTGGTAAACCAGGCAATCATTTGAGAAACCAAGGCTGTCGAGTCTGCCAATAAGAATGTTGTGATTGACAGAGTCGAAAGCCTTGGCCAGGTCAATGAATACGGCTGCACAGTAATGTCTCTTATTGATGGCGGTTATGATATCGTTTAGGACCTTGAGCTTGGCTGAGGTGCACCCATGACCAGCTCTGAAACCAGATTGCATAGCGGAGAAGGTATGGTGGGATTCGAAATGGTCAGTAATCTGTTTGTTAACTTGGCTTTCGAAGACCTTAGAAAGACAGGGTAGGATAGATATAGGTCTGTAGCAGTTTGGGTCTAGAGTGTCACCCCCTTTGAAGAGGGGGATGACCGCGGCAGCTTTCCAATCTTTGGGAATCTCAGACGATACGAAATAGAGGTTGAACAGGCTAGTAATAGGGGTGGCAACAATTTTGGCAGATAATTTTGGAAGGGTCCAGATTGTCTAGCCAGGCTGATTTTTTTTAGGGGTCCAGATTTTGCAGCTCTTTCAGAACATTGTCTATCTGGATTTGGGTAAAGGAAAAATGGTGGGAGCTTTGGCGGGTTGCTGTGGAGGGTGCCGGGCAGTTGACTGGGGTAGGGGTAGCCATGTGGAAAGCATGGCCAGCTGTAGAGAAATGCTTATTAAAATTCTCAATTATAGTGGAATTATTGGTGGTGACAATGTTTCCTAGCCTCAGAGCAGTGGGCAGCTGGGAGGAGGTGCTCTTATTCTCCACGGACTTTAGTGTCCCATAACCTTTTTTAGTTGGTACTACAGGATGCAACTTTCTGTTTGAAAAAGCTTGCCTTAGCTTTTCTAACTGCCTTTGTATATTTGTTCCTAACTTCCCCGAAAAGTTGCATATCACAGGGGGCTATTCGATGCTAATGCAGAATGCCACAGGATGTTTTTGTGCTGGTCAAGGGCAGACAGGTGTGGTGTGAACCAAAGACTATATCTATTCCTAGTTCTACATTTTTCTGAGAGGGGCATGCTTATTTAAGATGGTGAGGAAGGCACTTTTAAAGAATAGCCAGGCATCATCTACTGACGGGATGAGGTCAATGTCATTCCAGGATACCCCGGCCAGGTCGATTAGAAAGGCCTGCTCGCAGAAGTGTTTCAGGGAGCGTTTGACAGTGATGAGGGGTGGTCGTTTGGTTGCAGACCCATTACGGATGCAGGCAATGAGGCAGTGATCGCTGAGATCTTGATTGAAAACAGCAGAGGTGTATTTGGAGGGCGAATTAGTTAGGATAACATCTATGAGGGTGCCTGTGTTTACTGATTTTGGGGTTGTACCTGGTAGGTTCATTGATCATTTGTGAGATTGAGGGCATCAAGTTTAGTTTGTAGGATGGCCGAACATCTATGAGGGTGCCTGTGTTTACTGATTTGGGGTTGTACCTGGTAGGTTCATTGATCATTTGTGAGATTGAGGGCATCAAGTTTAGTTTGTAGGATGGCCGGGGTGTTAAGCATGTCCCAGTTTAGGTCACCTAGTAGCACGAGCTCTGAAGATAGATGGGGGGCAATCAGTTCACATATAGTATTGAGGGCACAGCTGGGGGCAGAGGGAGGTCTATAGCAAGCGGCAACAGTGCGAGACTTGTTTCTGGAAAGGTGAATTTTTAGAAGTAGAAACTCAAATTGTTTGGGTACAGATTAAGCCTGCAGAGTTCTGTATTACTCTCTGTCTTTGCAGTAGATTGCAACACCGCCCCCTTTGGCAGTTCTATCTTGGCGGAAAACGTTATAGTTTGCAATGGAGATTGCAGGGTTTTTGGTGGTTTTCCTAAGCCAGGATTCAGACACGGCTAAGACCTCTGGGTTGGCAGAGTGTGCTAAAGCAGTGAGTAAAACAAACTTAGGGAGTAGGCTTCTAATGTGAACATGCATGAACCCAAGGCTTTTACGTTTACAGAAGTCAACAAATGAGAGCACCTGGGGGGTGGGAGTGGAGCTAGGCACTGCAGGACCTGGATTAACCTCCACATAACCAGAGGAACAGAGGAGACGTAGGATAAGGGCACGGCTAAAGACTATGCAAACTGACCGTCTAGCACGTTCAGAACAGAGAGTAAAAGGAGCAGGTTTCTGGGCATGATAGCATAGATTCAAGTCATAGTGTACAGACAAAGGTAAGGTAGGATGTGAGTACATTGGAGGTAAACCTAGGCATTGAGTAATGAAGAGAGAGATATAGTCTCTAGAGATGTTTAAACCAGGTGATGTCATCGCATATGTAGGAGGTGGAACAACATGGTTGGTTAAGGCATATTGAGCAGGGCTAGAGGCTCTACAGTGAAATAAGACAGTAATCACTAACCAGGACAGTAATGGACAAGGCATATTGATATTAGAGAGAGGCATGTGTAGCCAAGTGAACATATGGGTCCAGTGAGTGGTTGGGCTGGCTGGGGACACAGCAATTCAGACAGTTAGCAGGCTAACAGTTAGTAGGCTGGAGCTAAACAAACTAGCAGCTAGTAGACCAGGGCAAGCTAGCAGTTAGCAGGCCGGGTTAGCAAGCAAGCAGTTAGCATGGGCTAGCAGTTAGTTGACCAGGGCAAGCTAGCAGTTAGCAGACTGGGTTAGCAAGCAAGCAGTTAGCAAGGGCTAGCAGTTAGCAGACCGGGCAGGCAAGCTAGCAGTTAGCATACCGCGTTAGCAAGCAAGCAGTTAGCAAGGGCTAGCAGTTAGCAGACCAGGCAGGCAAGCTAGCAGTTAGCAGACCAGGGCCTGGCAGTTTAGCAGTTAGCAGACCGGGTTAGCAAGCAAGCAGATAGCAGGGGCTAGAAAGTTAGCCTTTGGGGGGCGTCGCAATGGGGGTAAGTCTATTTTTGCTTCTTCGTGGTGTGACGTCGATAGACCAGTCGTTGAATTAGTAGGGTTCCATGTAGCCATTAGTAGGGTTCCAAGTAGCAGGAGAGTATTTAGATGATGAGGTTTAGCAAAATAATTTAAAGGATATGCAACAAAAAATATGTAAAACGATATATACAAGGGACACGACAGGACAAAGACGTCTGACCGCTACACCATCTTGGCATCTTAAATTAAGGTGAAATTTAAAAAAAAAGCCTGCTGACACCGTTGGTAGACCTCAGTAAAATCAAACAGTTACTGAATTTACTGAACAAGACTCATATTCCTTTCAGTCTTTTACCAAGATTTGAGCAGAGATGCATATTTAGTTTATTTAAAAAATTAAAAAAAAAACACCTGTCAGGAGGATGCAGATAAATGATTGTTGACATCGATTAAGCATAATGATTATGGCTCTAGATGGTAGGAAAAAGTAGTTTCATGTGCTTGAAAAAATGTTAAATTCTCCAATTTAGCCCACCTCCGGTCCACCCCAAAGCCTTCCTCATGTAATTTGTGCCCCCTCAGATTATGGTGGTACATGACTCCCCTGGTGTTCAGTACTGTAGGTTGAGTCTCAATTCTTCTGTGAATAGTACAGTGGTCTAGCATGACAATGATTCTAAAGGGCTATTCATAATGTGTGTTATGTAAAGTTGTCTGTTTTGGTTGCAGTCGTCTGCTGTCAAGGCCTCTGATGGAGTTAGTGCCCATGTGTTAAAACAAAACCAGCTGTTTCTGGGTCAACCCCCTGTCAGCTCCTGAATTAACACACCCACTGTTTCTAAACAAGTCACTAGTTTCAGAGGAACAGAGTCTTCCTTTTGCAAACCCAGGGTAACGAACTCAAGAGGAAGTGACTGTATAGGAGTTGGTTTGTGTTTCTGTGTGTTTGTATTTGTTGTTTGGGTGTCTGTAATTATGTCATTGCATGGTCTTGGTGGGCAATGTAGGCTACTCGGGTGAGCTAGTTGACAAATGCAAACACATCAGGCAGTGTGCCTGCCTGATGTCTCATAACAAATGAAGGGGAAATGGCAAACACCAGCCTAGTCATATTGAAAATAGCTCCTAGCCTGTGATGTTAGGGAAATGATTTAAATCGGGTTTCACAAAGGTCTTAGTTAAAATGAATACAGAGTAATAAAGTTCATTCCCACTGGGCACATACTGGTTTCTGTTGAACCAACGTGGAATAGAAATTGATTTGAGGTCTGTGCCCAGTGGGTTGTGATTTATTGTGTACATTTAGGTAAAGAATTGTGTCCTATATGCAAGAGTCTCCTCTACTTATACTGAACAAATATATCAATTAAATGCAACATGCAAGAATTTCAAAGATTTTACTAAGTTACAGTTCATATAAGGAAATCAGTCAATTGAAATATATTAGGCACTAATCTATGGATTTCACATGACTGCCAATACAGATATGCATCTGTTGGTCACAGATACCTTAAAGTAGGGGCCTGAATCAGAAAACCAGTCCGTATCTGGTGTGACCACCATTTGCCTCATGGAGTGTGACACCTCCTTCGCATAGAGTTGATTAGGCTGTTGATTGTGGCCTGTGGAATGTTGTCCCACTCCTCGTCAATGGCTGTGCAAAGTTGCTGGATATTGGCAGGAACTGGAACTCGCTGTCGTACACATCGATCCAGAGCATCCCAAACATACTCAATGGGTGACATGCCTGGTGAGTATTCAGGCCATGGAAGAACTGTGACATTTTCAGCTTCCAGGAATTGTTTACAGATCCTTGTGACATGGAGCCGTGTGGATGAATGGCATGACAATGAGCCTCAGGATCTCGTTGCGGTATCTCTGGATTAAAACTGCCATAGATAGAATACAATTGTGTTCGTTGTCCATAGCTTATGCCTGCCAATACCATAACCTCACCGCTACCATGGGGCACTCTGTTTACAACGTTGACATCAGAAAACCACTCACACACACAACCCAATTCACATGGTCTGCAGTTGTGAGGCCGGTTGGACGTACTGCCAAATTCTCTAAAACAATGTTGGAGGCGGCTTATGGTAGAGAAATTAACATTCAATTCTCTGGCAACCGCTTTAGTGGACATTCCTGCAGTCAGCATTCCAATTGCATGCTCTCTCAACTTGAGACATCTGTGGCATTGTGTTGTGACAATTGCACATTTTAGAGTGGCCTTTTACTGTCTCCAGCACAAGTAGCACCTGTGTAATGATCATGCTGTTTAATCAACTTATTGATATGCCACACCTGTCAGGTGGATGGATTATCTTGAGAAAGGATAACTCACTAACAGGGATGTAACAAATGTGTGCACAATTAGAGAGAAATAAGCTTTTTGTGTGTATGAAACATTTCTGTGAATTAAAAAAAATATATATATTAGCTCATGAAACATGGGACCAACACTTTACATGTTGCCTTTTATATATATATTTTTTTCAGTGTAGATAGGAGAGACCTACAGTATGCCTACTAGACTGCCTCAGAGATGTTCATTTATTCTTGCCTACTTTGAAGTGCTGTGTTTGAATTATACATGGAATGTTCCTTCAGCCAGCTAACGAGATACTTGTTGGGTCTATTTTTGGAACGAGATGCATTTGTTAGCTGCTAAAAACAAACATACTAACGTCACAGTGATCAGTTCAACAAATGATCTGACCGACTTCAATCTTGTGACATGATGACCGTGTGAGTTGGTTTCAGCACATCATAGTAAGTGTTAAGTGTATACTGTTGCTATGGTCTATCACTGGACAAGAATACCAGAGCGATGTGTATACATTTTTTATATTTTTTTATTTTAAATGCTTCATACCGAGTCATGAGATGCTGTGAATACAGGAAGTTTGTGTGCACTATTTCTGGCGTGTGTGTGTGTGTGTGTGTGTGTGGTGGTGACCGAGCAGGTTTATTGTCTTATCAGGTAGGATGTAATGTTCCTGTCAAAGGCAAGACCTGCCAGTGAGAAGTTACTTCACGAGTTATTTACAGTGCCTTGCGAAAGTATTCGGCCCCCTTGAACTTTGCAACCTTTTGCCACATTTCAGGCTTCAAACATAAAGATATAAAACTGTATTTTTTTGTGAAGAATCAACAACAAGTGGGACACAATCATGAAGTGGAACGACATTTATTGGATATTTCAAACTTTTTTAACAAATCAAAAACTGAAAAATTGGGCGTGCGAAATTATTCAGCCCCTTTACTTTCAGTGGAGCAAACTCTCTCCAGAAGTTCAGTGAGGATCTCTGAATGATCCAATGTTGACCTAAATGACTAATGATGATAAATACAATCCACCTGTGTGTAATCAAGTCTCCGTATAAATGCACCTGCACTGTGATAGTCTCAGAGGTCTGTTAAAAGCGCAGAGAGCATCATGAAGAACAAGGAACACACCAGGCAGGTCCGAGATACTGTTGTGAAGAAGTTTAAAGCCGGATTTGGATACAAAAAGATTTCCCAAGCTTTAAATATCCCAAGGAGCACTGTGCAAGCGATAATATTGAAATGGAAGGAAGGAGTATCAGACCACTGCAAATCTTCCAAGACCTGGCCGTCCCTCTAAACTTTCAGCTCATACAAGGAGAAGACTGATCAGAGATGCAGCCAAGAGGCCCATGATCACTCTGGATGAACTGCAGAGATCTACAGCTGAGGTGGGAGACTGTCCATAGGACAACAATCAGTTGTATATTGCACAAATCTGGCCTTTATGGAAGAGTGGCAAGAAGCCATTTCTTAAAGATATCCATAAAAAGTGTCGTTTAAAAGTTTGCCACAAGCCACCTGGGAGACACACCACACATGTGGAAGAAGGTGCTCTGGTCAGATGAAACCAACATTGAACTTTTTGGCAACAATGCAAAACGTTATGTTTGGCGTAAAAGCAACACAGCTCATCACCCTGAACACACCATCCCCACTGTCAAACACGGTGGTGGCAGCATCATGGTTTGGGCCTGCTTTTCTTCAGCAAGGACAGGGAGGATGGTTAAAATTGATGGGAAGATGGATGGAGCCAAATACAGGACCATTCTGGAAGAAAACCTGATGGAGTCTGCAAAAGACCTGAGACTGGGATGGAAATTTGTCTTTCAACAAGACAATGATCCAAAACATAAAGCAAAATCTACAATGGAATGGTTCAAAAATAAACATATCCAGGTGTTAGACTGGCCAAGTCAAAGTCCAGACCTGAATCCAATCGAGAATCTGTGGAAAGAACTGAAAACTGCTGTTCACAAATGCTCTCCATCCAACCTCACTGAACTCGAGCTGTTTTGCAAGGAGGAATGGGAAAAAATTTCAGTCTCTCGATGTGCAAAACTGATAGACATACCCCAAGCGACTTACAGCTGTAATCGCAGCAAAAGGTGGCGCTACAAAGTATTAACTTAAGGGGGCTGAATAATTTTGCACGCCCAATTTTTCAGTTTTTGATTTGTTAAAAAAGTTTGAAATATCCAATAAATGTCCTTCCACTTCATGATTGTGTCCCACTTGTTGTTGATTCTTCACAAAAAAATACAGTTTTATATATTTATGTTTGAAGCCTGAAATGTGGCAAAAGGTCGCAAAGTTCAAGGGGGCCGAATACTTTCGCAAGGCACTGTGTGAGGATAGTGAGGACCTGTGAAAGAAGAGATATGCCGTCCATGTTGACATTGAACGCATGGAGTGTTGATAGTGATTTAGAGTGTTGTTGCAGACAGTATGTAAGGCAAGAAGCCGATTGGCTGAATATATTGCTATGGGTGTGGTGTGTTTGGTCAGTGCTGCTACATTCACCTTTTTCTCTGTGCTACTTACAAAAGGATATGTTTGCTGTAGATTAGTGCTGCTAAAGGAAGTGAGGACAAGCAGATGGATAAAGAAGACTGTTTTGGTTTTATAGAAGGTGCATTTCCATTCACACATGATTGTAACACCTTGTAGTGTAGAATGTGAGGATAGGTGAACAGTGGCGTAAAAGGCTTTTGCATAAAAGGAAAAGGCTCGGCCATTTTTTTTTCTTCCCTTTTGCCATTTTCCACAAGGGATTCCTCTTGATGATGACTTTGTCATATTTGAGAGAGAAAAAAATGAAAGGCATACAATGTTTAAGCTGGCATTATCAAATCCTCCATTAAATCTCAACTGGCAGATGGATATAGTCCTGTTCAAAGAACACTGTTGGGATGAAAGGAGAAATGCGTCAGTTGCATGGATAATGTGTTCTATTTCTACGCTGATTTTAAGTCCAAGTACATGACTTCTGGTTCAGAAAAAGAAACCTCTCTATTTTAGTTTTAGGATGATTGAGTCAGTAGCGCTTTGAATAGCAGTTGACAGACGGATCATGTAAAGTGAAGGTTTTAATGATTGTGATTTCTTTATCCAAGATGCTTCAAGTCAGGAGACAATTCTTGCACATGACACTGACAGTTATGACATGAAAATAATTGTCATTAGTTCAGAAAAACACATTATAGATAGATGGTTGGATGAACCAGGGCAGGCACTTCTTCTCTCTTCTTCAGGAGGACCTGTTCATGGTAATTTCCATGGAGAAGGACACATGAGCACCAGGGCATTTCCATGTAAAAGGACACATGAGCACCAGGGCATTTCCATGGAAAAGGACACATGAGCACCAGGTCGTTTCCATGGAAAAGGACACATTAGCACCAGGGTGTTTCCATGGAAAAGGACACATGAGCACCAGGGCATTTCCATGGAAAAGGACACATGAGCACCAGGTCGTTTCCATGGAAAAGGACACATGAGCACCAAGGCATTTCCATGGAAAAGGACACATGAGCACCAGGTCGTTTCCATGGAAAAGGACACATTAGCACCAGGGTGTTTCCATGGAAAAGGACACATGAGCACCAGGGCATTTCCATGGAAAAGGACACATGAGCACCAGGTCGTTTCCATGGAAAAGGACACATGAGCACCAGGTCGTTTCCATGGAAAAGGACACATGAGCACCAGGGCGTTTCCATGGAAAAGGACACATGAGCACCAGGGCGTTTCCATGGAAAAGGACACATGAGCACCAGGGCATTTTCCATGTAAAAGGACACATGAGCACCAGGGCGTTTCCATGTAAAAGGACACATGAGCACCAGGGTGTTTTCCATGTAAAAGGGCACATGAGCACCAGGGTGTTTTCCATGTAAAAGGGCACATGAGCACCAGGGTGTTTTCCATGTAAAAGGGCACATGAGCACCAGGGTGTTTTCCATGTAAAAGGACACATGAGCACCAGGGTGTTTTCCATGTAAAAGGGCACATGAGCACCAGGGTGTTTTCCATGTAAAAGGGCACATGAGCACCAGGGTGTTTTCCATGTAAAAGGACACATGAGCACCAGGGCGTTTCTCATGTAAAAGGACACATGAACACCAATGGAAAAGGGGTCTTATTCTAAATACTTTTTCTGCTAGATGTTTTCTATCAGAAATACATCAAAACACAATCATGTTGAAGTAAAGACCCCTGACAACTAATATCAACACTTTTATATTTAGTTTGGGAGAAATACCTTTACCAACATTTTGCACCACCATCAAACCCTGCACCTATACACTATCCCCAAAATCCACCACCCCGTCCCACTACTTTGTCCCTAAACAACCCCTTCTCTCATCTCAAAACTTCCTGTAGATTTTCTGAACTAAAATATCTCTTACATTTCTCTGCTGCTGCAACTACCACATCCATCTTCTGTGATTTCCGCTCCTTCAGCGCCGTGCAGTTGATCAACATGGCTATAAATGCAAGAAATCCAATCTTACTTAAAAGTGTACTTTCTGGATCTCTCTCTCGTCAGGCCTACTCACTGGGTGGCTCCGAGTCAAATCACTCACGCTTGGGCTATCCTCTACTCTCTTCACTGCCTCAGCATAGGAAACATATTGCCCCACGCAAACTCTGGTCCCACAGTTGACGGTGCATGTCTGAGCAAAAACAAAGCCATAAGGTCGAAGGTATTGTCCATAGAGCTCCGCGACGGGATTGTGTCGAGGAACAGATTTGGGGAAGGGTACCAACAACTTTCTGCAGCATTGAAGGGCCCCAAGAACACAGTGGCCTCCATCATTCTTAAATAGAAGAAGTTTGGGACCACCAAGACTCTTCCTAGAGCTGGCTGCTTGGGCAAATTTGAGCAAACGGGTGAGAAGATTTCCTCTCTGGAGCTGGGAGAACCTTCCAGAAGGACAACCATCTCTGCAACACTCCACCAATCAGGCATTTTATGGTAGGAAGTCACTCCTCAGTGGAAGGCATATGACAGCCTGCTTGGAGTTTGCCAAAATGCACCTAAAGACTCTCAAACCATGAGAAAAAAGATTGTCTGGTCTGATGAAACCAAGATTTAAATCTTTGGCCTCAATGCCAAGTGTCACACCTGGAGGAAACCTATCACCATCCCTACGGTGAGTCATGGTGGTGGCAGCATCATGCTGTGGGGATGTTTTTCAGCGGCAGGGACTGGTAGACAAGTCAGGTGTGAGGGAATGATGAATGGAGCAAAGTACAGGGAGATCCTTGATGAAAACCTGCTCCAGAGTGCTCAGGACCTCAGACTGGGGCGAAGGTTCACCTTCCAACAGGACGACGACCCTAAGTACACAGCCAAGACAAGTGGCTTCGGGACAAGTCTCTGAATGTCCTTGAGTGGCCCAGCCAGAGCCCGGACTTGAACCTGCTCGAACATCCCTGGAGAGACCTTAAAATAGCTGTGCAGCGATGCTCCCCATCCAGCCTGACCGAGTTTGAAAGGATCTGCAGAGAAGATTTGGAGAAACTCTCCAAATACAGGTGTGCCAAGCTTGTATCATCATCCAAGAAGACTCGAGGCTGTAATTACTGCCAAAGGTGCTTCAACAAAGTACTGAGTAAAGGGTCTGATGACTTATGTAAATAAGGTATTACTGTTTTATTTTTAATATATTTGCAAACATTTCTTAACCTGTTTTTTTGTTTTGTCATTATGGTGGATTGTGTGTAGCTTAAGGAACAATTAACTTTTCCCCCCTTTTTTGGAATAAGGCTGATTCAAAAAATGAGGAAAAGGTCAAGGGTTCTGAAAACTTTTCGAATGCACTGTAGACGCACCATGTTTGATTAAAATCAATTATACAGTATCTAGGCTAATTTGACTGATGCTTTAAGCACTGAAATTTAAAAATGAAGACACACAAATGACTAAAGAGGCAGCCAGAAACCAATACGACCTAACCGGAAGAAAAAACACAGTTCCCCGCTGCTGCTAGCCTTCGTGGATTCTGCCACACCAGCGGTCAGCAACCTTTTCCATTTGGAATGCCATGTTATTGTACCATTTCCACTGATCTGCGTGCTAGTTAGGATTTCATATGCACATTTTGGAACAGTTTCAATTAATTATATTTTAAAAAGTCTTCATATAGCTTAATCAATGTCATGTGGTTAATACAAATTATATCTCAATGAACATTATACAACTCTAAAGGTAACTTATTGCCATTACCAATATGTAAAAATTGCCTACATAAAGCCAACAAAAACATTGCAGCCCGCAGGTTGAAAATATCCTTATTAAAAATAAATATCCTATAAATCACTTTGGCTATGCATGGCCTGTCAGCAAGGAACTTGAAACATTGTATCAACTAACTTGGATACAGCCGCCCCAGTTTCCTGTGCCAGCAGTCTCTGTACAGACAGACACAGCTATAGGCTAATTGCGCAAGAGATGAGTAATCAGGTAGGCATTTTTTTTCTTCACAGGATCATCCCAGCAGCCTCAGCAATGGACTAGTCCACTGAGACGGGCGTGAATCAGACCGGTGTCTCGTGCGCCATAACATTTCAAAATATACAGTGCCTTGCGAAAGTATTCGGCCCCCTTGAACTTTGCGACCTTTTGGCACATTTCAGGCTTCAAACATAAAGAGATAAAACTATTTTTTTGTGAAGAATCAACAAGTGGGACACAATCATGAAGTGGAACGACATTTATTGGATATTTCAAACTTTTTTAACAAATCAAAAACTGAAAAATTGGGCGTGCAAAATTATTCAGCCCCCTTAAGTTAATACTTTGTAGCGCTACCTTTTGCTGCGATTACAGCTGTAAGTCGCTTGGGGTATGTCTATCAGTTTTGCACATCGAGAGACTGAAATTTTTTCCCATTCCTCCTTGCAAAACAGCTCGAGTTCAGTGAGGTTGGATGGAGAGCATTTGTGAACAGCAGTTTTCAGTTCTTTCCACAGATTCTCGATTGGATTCAGGTCTGGACTTTGACTTGGCCAGTCTAACACCTGGATATGTTTATTTTTGAACCATTCCATTGTAGATTTTGCTTTATGTTTTGGATCATTGTCTTGTTGAAAGACAAATCTCCGTCCCAGTCTCAAGTCTTTTGCAGACTCCATCAGGTTTTCTTCCAGAATGGTCCTGTATTTGGCTCCATCCATCTTCCCATCAATTTTAACCATCCTCCCTGTCCTTGCTGAAGAAAAGCAGGCCCAAACCATGATGCTGCCACCACCATGTTTGACAGTGGGGATGGTGTGTTCAGGGTGATGAGCTGTGTTGCTTTTACGCCAAACATAACGTTTTGCTTTGTTGCCAAAAAGTTCAATTTTGGTTTCATCTGACCAGAGCACCTTCTTCCACATGTGTGGTGTGTCTCCCAGGTGGCTTGTGGCAAACTTTTAAACGACACTTTTTATGGATATCTTTAAGAAATGGCTTCTTGCCACTCTTCCATAAAGGCCAGATTTGTGCAATATACAACTGATTGTTGTCCTATGGACAGTCTCCCACCTCAGCTGTAGATCTCTGCAGTTCATCCAGAGTGATCATGGGCCTCTTGGCTGCATCTCTGATCAGTCTTCTCCTTGTATGAGCTGAAAGTTTAGAGGGACGGCCAGGTCTTGGTAGATTTGCAGTGGTCTGATACTCCTTCCATTTCAATATTATCGCTTGCACAGTGCTCCTTGGGATGTTTAAAGCTTGGGAAATCTTTTTGTATCCAAATCCGGCTTTAAACTTCTTCACAACAGTATCTCGGACCTGCCTGGTGTGTTCCTTGTTCTTCATGATGCTCTCTGTGCTTTTAACAAGTCGCTCTGGATAAGAGCGTCTGCTAAATGACTTAAATGTAAATGTAAATGTTAACGGACCTCTGAGACTATCACAGTGCAGGTGCATTTATACGGAGACTTGATTACACAAAGGTGGATTGTATTTACCATCATTAGTCATTTAGGTTAACATTGGATCATTCAGAGATCCTCACTGACCTTCTGGAGAGAGTTTGCTGCACTGAAAGTAAAGGGGCTGAATAATTTTGCACTCCCAATTTTTCAGGTTTTGATTTGTTAAAAAAGTTTGAAATATCCAATAAATGTCATTCCACTTCATGATTGTGTCCCACTTGTTGTTGATTCTTCACAAAAAAAGTAGTTTTATATCTTTGTTTGAAGCCTGAAATGTGGCAAAAGGTCAGAGTTCAAGGGGGCCGAATACTTTCGCAAGGCACTGTGTATATATATATGTATATATATGTCACTGCTCGACTAAAAAAAATCTATCGACCAACCAATCGACATGTCAACTCTTGACAGAACCCCTGATGAGAGAACCCCTGATGACAGAACCCTGTATATAACCCTGTATATAATATACTCCACCTCCCAGGTGGAATCCTCAGCAGACAGAACTCTCAAACAGAATCATCAAAGATGGAATGCTGGAGCATGAAACCACATACATATCAGAGTACTTTGAGAATGCTCCACAACATAGAGCAGCACAGCAACAGTGTTGTGAAATAATTAGAAGAAAAATGCTATTTCCATTGTTCTTTAGTGGTTGGGTTCTTGCAGGAGCTGTCAACATAGACCTAGGCCATGTGTTCATGCAAAACTCATGAGATGGAGCTTGTGTGTTTGTGTGTCGTATTTACGTGAGATGCATACAAAGACCGAGAAAGGCAAGGTGTGTGTGTTTGCAGTATGTTGTTGACAGTTTGCCGGCAGTTCAGTTTGTTTTCCCATGGCAATGTGTGAGAGCTGTAAGCCGATGCCCTGACCTTGTAGAGAGGCTGGAGAGCAGATGCCCAACCTGCCAGATGTTTGAGCCAACATGCTGCTGCATGACCCTACTCTACGCTATGCAACTCTACCCTACCCTACCCCAAAGGGCACCAACACACTGCACTGCACATACAGGAGAACGAGAGAGACTTTCCCTCCAACAAAAAACAATGATAGGATGGGGGTAACTGCTGTAGATATAGGATATTTGAACATGAACATTTGGTTATGTTATTGTTTGATATTTGTCGTGACTCCTGAGCACTATAGTATTTCACTGTCAGTTGAAATTTGGCTACAGTGGTGTAGCTTGACTCTGTCATGTGATCACTTACCAATGAAAACAAAAGAGGGTATGGTTATACTGGACACCAACACTCCCTCCACATACACATGTAAACACTCTTAGATTTTCCCAGCCGACCAAATCGCACAACCCACTACTCCCACACACACACATATAAATACACATTCCGCTGGCTCCAGAATGCTAACACTTTCCCATTTTACACACACGTATTGACTCACGAAGCTGCCACACTCTTGGCAATCTGATTAGGATTTTCACAGATGGCTGAAACTCCTGTTTTGTCCCTAGGGGTTTTGTGTAGATTTGCTAGTCTGCGTCAACATGTCTGGGGGGAAAACTGTCTGAACACATGCATGCCTGTCAGACAGGCCAGAGTTCTATTGTTACATATTTTGCTGATGAAGTCTACGTGCTCATTGTTAACATACAATAACATTAAAGAGAATCAAATATCAGTCTTTTTGCCAGTGACAATATTATATTTCCAAAACTGTTGATTTATACATTCTATGCCACTTTTGCATTAATTGACACTTATCCATGCTCGTCCATTGACACTTATCCATGCTCGTCCATTGACACTTATCCACGCTAGTCCATTGACACTTATCCACGCTAGTCCACTGACACTTATCCACGCTAGTCCACTGACACTTATCCACGCTAGTCCATTGACACTTATCCACGCTAGTCCATTGACACTTATCCACGCTAGTCCATTGACACTTATCCACGCTAGTCCATTGACACTTATCCACGCTAGTCCATTGACACTTATCCACGCTAGTCCACTGACACTTATCCACGCTAGTCCATTGACACTTATCCACGCTAGTCCATTGACACTTATCCACGCTAGTCCATTGACACTTATCCACGCTAGTCCATTGACACTTATCCACGCTAGTCCATTGACACTTATCCACGCTAGTCCACTGACACTTATCCACGCTAGTCCACTGACACTTATCCACGCTAGTCCATTGACACTTATCCACGCTAGTCCATTGACACTTATCCACGCTAGTCCATTGACACTTATCCACGCTCGTCCATTGACACTTATCCACGCTCGTCCATTGACACTTATCCACGCTAGTCCATTGACACTTATCCACGCTAGTCCATTGACACTTATCCACGCTAGTCCATTGACACTTATCCACGCTAGTCCATTGACACTTATCCACGCTAGTCCATTGACACTTATCCACGCTAGTCCATTGACACTTATCCACGCTAGTCCATTGACACTTATCCACGCTAGTCCATTGACACTTATCCACGCTAGTCCATTGACACTTATCCACGCTAGTCCACTGACACTTATCCACGCTAGTCCACTGACACTTATCCACGCTAGTCTACTAATTTGTTACAAGTAACAGAAAGGATCATGTGAGAAGGTTAATCCAGTACACAAAATGAAATGATGGAGGCCTATATTAGGCGAGGAGCTCACACCGTCACCCCCCTGTTTCTGTTGATGCCCGGTGTGCTTTAGACTGCTGATAATTCTATTAAAGACAGAATTCTATTACGGAGTTTTATCTCGGTCCAAATGAATGTGATTAGCTGAGGAGAACATTGCTTAGAATGTGTTTTAATTTGGAGCCATGTGTGTGCTGTGGTAACTTCAGAGGGCCATGTGTGCGGAGCAACTGCCCACAGGTCATCTCCCTCGATCAGCAGCTAGCATTCTGGAGGCACACATCAAATTAGCCCAGCAGCCCCAGTCAAACAAACACTGATACGATACAGTCTCCTTTGTTAAGCTGCTTTGCAGGAAAGGCAAACGGACTGAGTTTCTACATTTCATTGGAGCCAATCTCTTTTGCTCCATACAATGTACCATGTTTGCATAATGCATTTTAAGACAGAATTTATACTAAAAACTGAATTGAAAGATGTTCCAGTAAAAGGTGACATTTTGTGCCTCCTCTTCATCCACCAGCGGTATGCTACCCTAACCTTGGTGATAAATGGCAGCCATTTTGCAGCTGAGTACACCCCACCCCACTCCACCGGAGGGGTAATTATCTGATGTTTGAACCAGATAGTATGAGCTAAATGTCATGGTTTGGTTAAGTCTAGTTCATACGTCCACTAAATATATCTCTACCTGTACATGACCATCTGATCATTTATCACTCCAGTGTTAATCTGCAAAATTGTAATTATTCGCCTACCTCCTCATGCCTTTTGCACACATTGTATATAGACTCCCCTTTTTTCTACTGTGTTATTGACTTGTTAATTGTCTACTCCATGTGTAACTCTGTGTTGTCTGTTCACACTGCTATGCTTTATCTTGGCCAGGTCGCAGTTGCAAATGAGAACTTGTTCTCAACTAGCCTACCTGGTTAAATCATTTTTTTTTTTTTTTTAAATAAAAAAAATCAAGCCTTGCCTATTCACATATCAAGCCTATCTCAAGGCTAATTTACATTGGTCTGTTGCGAGACAATAGACCACATCCACTGGAGAAGGTGTGACGGGGGAATTACCTATTCACATTACACTACAAGTTCATTCAACCCTCCTACTCCCTCCTGCTCTCAGCGTCACTACAAACCAGGCCTCATCTATTAGTCTGAATGTCCTTTGAATAAAAGAGCCCTTTCTGGACTTGATGAAGAGGCTGCAGCATGATGGTTTGGCTGGGGGGGGTAGTCAGCCGTGTTTTGCTGGAACTCTGTGGGCACTAATAAATGTACAAAGGGCCTGCTGTCTGCCTGCTTCCCTGCTCCTGCCACAGATGGCGTTTGGTCAGGGGCAAGGATGGAGACAGAGAAACGGACAGCATCACAAAAGCAAAGCAGCACTCTTCTCCCCACCCCCTTCGTCATCAACCCCGTGCGCATCAAACGCTCCCCAAACAATAGTGGCTAGGTCTTTGTTGAGCCCAGCGGGGGGGGGCAGGCGGCTCCCCTTCATGTACAGATGGGAGCCGGCATCATCAAAACTTCCAGTTGTAGAAGAGGGCCTGGGCCAACTTTGGTCTTCCCCTCAGGGGGAAAGGGGAATGGGGAATGTCTGTTAGTTTTATTTAATGGGAGAGATCCCTTTGCCTTTCCATTCACAGCACATCCACCCGACCTATCTCTTCCTGCACATATTAGCAGAAGAGCGACGTGATGCTCGAGTTGGTCACTCTCATATCGGTCTCTTATGTCTGTCTAGCCGGTCTGTCTGCTCCCATGATCCTCTCTGTCTTTCCCCCAGCTTTGTCTGTGTATCTCTCTCTGTCAGTCAGCCATTCTCACTGTCTGTGGGTAAGGTCTGGGTTATGTTGAGTCAGTCCGTGGAAAGGGGAATACCTAGTCAGATGTACAACTGAAATGTGTCTTCTGCATTTAACCCAACCCCTCTGAATCAGAGAGGTGCGGGGGGGGGGGCTGCCTTAATCGACATCCACGTCATCTTGGCCCGGGGAACTGTGGGTTAACTGCCTTGCTCAGGGGCAGAACGACAGATTTATATCTTGTCAGCTCGGGGATTCTAATCAGCAACCTTTCAGTTACTGGCCCAACGCTCCAGGTAGCTAGGCCCTGTGTGCCTGGGCCATGTGAGAGAACAAAGGCATGTAGGATGGACTACCTTCTGACATCACAGGATTGGGACGAGGGGGTAATATCTGCACACGCATACGTGCATTTTGGATGCGTTTTCATGCCAGAAAGGGGAAATCAATGCACACCTGTGCTGTACAACATGAATGATGCATGTAGGAACAATATCTCAGTGTAGAATTGGCCGCAAAGCCTTTACTAGCTGTTAAAGATGTGTCGGACACCTTAAGCCTCCCATTAGGGGGTCCGAGAGAGAATTTATCTGTCTGTATGTTTATTCATTTTTCTTTTTTCTTTAACCTTTTATTTAACAAGGCAAGTCAGTTAAGAACACATTCTTATTTACAATCACGGCCTACTCCGGCCAAACCCTAACCCGGATGACGCTGGGCCAATTGTGATCCGCCCTATGGGACTCCCAGTCCCGTCCGGTTGTGATGCAGCCTGGAATCAAACTAGGGTCTGGAGTGACGCCTCTGGCACTGCGATGCGGTGCCTTAGACCGCTACACCACTCGGGAGCCCTAATATGTCTCTGTGTTTAGCCTGAGAGACTGAGATCAAGACCGTATTGGCTATGTGTTTATGTGGGATAGAAAAGAGATGTCTCCTGAATCTACAGGACTCTACATACATACAGTACTTCCGAAAAGCTATGGGCTTGTATTCAGTTAAGCCAATTCATCTATTGCCCAATAGTTTATTTGGTGCTGTTGTACTTATGTACGTGTATGTATTAATGGAGATTGTGTGTGTGTGTGTGTGTGTGTGTGTGTGTGTGTGTGTGTGTGTGTGTGTGCAGCCATAAAAAGAGTAATTGAAAAGCCTGTGCTGTGTGTGTTTACCAGGGGCTGTGCAGCTCCTTAAACGGGTCTCTAATTACTGTATCAGCTCAGGCCCTAGCACACACAGGCCCACATGGGCCAATTAAACCTACATCAGCAGAGACGCATCACCAGCACACACACACATGACAATATGTGTGTCGAAGTGCATGAGTTTCTGGGAATGGGTGTGTCTTTAATGCCACTCATAAATGCGTCAAGAGTTTGTGTGAATAAACACATTTCTCTTTAGAAACCGTGCAAACACAGCATAAATCGACTCGCAATCTTCGAATGTTTATGAGATGTGGGTGCAAGGACACGAGATAATTTAAGGTCCATCTAGTGACCTAGCAGGGCTCCAGTCTAACTTAAAAATAAAAATAAAATTATCGGTTGGTGGCACCAACCCATGACTTGGTCGCACCATTTTTGGTTGTTGTTGTGGCGTATAGTTACATTGTTGCTTCTGTTTGCTCTGAGGAAACAATCTAATCTTATTTCTGAAAGTCGCGTTTTCATTCAACTGGCATCTTAGAAGGTCATTCACAGTGCTTTATTAAGAAGTGAAATAGACTACTGAGATGGTTTTCAACAAATGTTTTATTTGACATGGTGTGTTTCAAAATATTTGAATGTGCAACCTAATCCAGTGATTGTCATGAATTGTAAGTTGACAATGTTATATTTTACTGTTAAAATAGGGCTCCAGAATGTTCCGATTTTTTTTTTCTTCTAGTTGTTGTTCAGTAGATACATTTGCCTGCATCTATGCGCACTGATATCGAAGGTTACTTATTCGGGGCTAATTCACCACCTCAACACAAAACACATTAGCTAGATCGCTAACTCTAAAAATAACAGCCACTGCTAATAGGCATGCATTAATCTAACAGTACATGTAATGTCCCAAATAACTTTGCAGTTGTAGCCTAGACTACTACCTAATGAGGCCTATGCAATCGCAAAATGACCGACGTGCATTTTGCGCGCTCTGTACCTCAAATATATTGGTTGTAAAATAGTCGCTATTGAGCTCAAGCATTATACCTACACAAAACTGAGAACCTCTTCAACTGTGACAACAGTTGCTGTGTTTTCCCCCGCAATTGGATTTTAAAATGTTATACAGTCAGACCACATTTTATTTCTCACTGGGCAGCTGTATCGTGGTGTCACCGACCGTAGCTAGTAACGTGGCCCATTGTTCTCCCCTCCCAAGATTATATTTCAAGTAGGATAACAGCTAACACAAGAAATAACTAATATTGGTAGCCATATACACTGAGTGTACAAAACATTAGGAAAACCTTTCTAATATTGAGTTGCACCCCCTTTTGCCCTCAGAACAGCCTCAGTTAGGGGCATGGACTCTACAAGGTTTTGAAAGTGTTCCACAGGGATGCTGCCCATGCTGACTCCGTTTCCCACAGTTGTGTCAAGTTGGCTTGGTGTCCTTTGGATGGTGGACCATTCTTGAGATCACATGGGGAAACTTGAGTGTAAAATAACCCAGTAGTGTTGCAGTTCTTGACACACCCAAACCGGTGCACCTGGCACCTACTACGTTCAAAGTTACTTTAAATCTGTTGTCTTGCCCATTCACCCTCTGAATGGCGCACATACACAATCCATGCCTCAATTGTCTCAAGGCTTAAACATCCTTCTTTAACCTGTCTCCTCCCCTTCATCTACACTGATTTGAAGTGGATTTAACAAGTAACATCAATAAAGGATCATAACTTTCACCTGGATTCACCTGGTCAGTCTGTCATGGAAAGAGCAGGTGTTCCTAATATTTTGTGCACTCGGTGTAGACGTCACTGTGATTACAAGTCTACTCAACGGGGAGAGCATTAACGGCAACAACACTGAGACACAGTGTCCCTCTCTCCTGCTATCCCACAATGCCGTGGGAAGTAGCAACAAGTGTAGCCAATGTCAGGGGGTGACAGTCACAGCAAGCACACTCATGCAACGCATACGAGCACTCTTCAGTACTTTCATCAAAAACAAACAACTGTCAGTTTTACTAACTGAAACTGTACAATTATTCCGTGTGTAAAATGAACCGTGAAATCTGACTCATCCTCTCTGGCCAAATCCAAACTCTCTCACTAGTTCAATGGTAAACGCGTCAATAAAACGGGTTGCTACTGCGACCCGTAAAATGAGGAAGCAGCCAGGAGCCAATCGAAAGACTGGGCGGGTTTTGCATGCTCAGGTAAGAACCGTCCAGGGCGAGTCGCAGTCAGACCATATTGAGCGAAACCGGTAATGGGGCAGGCAGAAACTTTAATTACAGGAATCATGAGCACCTTATCATGGTTTTAGCCTCCCCAAAAAATCTGATGTTTTTAAGTGAGGTGACCATGTGCAATGTTCAGCTCGCACTGATGCCAATAATTAAAATCAAATGGTCACAGTTTGGAGCCCCGCTTTGGTCAGGACTATTTTTCATTCTGATTAAATCACCTAAAAACAGAGTATGTAGGTCAAGGTTGTGGTGATTAAAGAGGGCTGGGGGTTGCATCTCTGTTGTGGTCCACTGCCCCCAAACAATGCTGTGGGCCTGCTTTCTCCCCTCATCCCCTCTGGCTATTAGAGGAGAAGAGCCCTACATGTATCCATTTGCAGCTCTGTCTCTGGAGAGGTGTAAGTGATACATCCTCAGTTTGGGGGGCAGGTTGTGCGTGGGAGTGATATAGGGTGACCCTTCTGTGGAGGGAGATGGTCCATGGAGGGGTGATGTGGGGCATGGGGATTATACTCCCCCCTCTGGTACACAGCTGAGACGATGGGTACCCCGCCCCCGCCCCTTTCCATCATGAGCAGCCCCGAAACACAACCCTCCACCTGAAAAGCTGTGAAATAGGCCACGGTAGCGACTAATGTAATTTCTCTACTTTACAGAAACGCACACTCTAAGCAGTAAGGCAGTATCAGGGGTTAGTGTGTGTGTGTGTGTGTGTGCTAGCCCACAACCATGGTATTTTTTAATTTTTTATTTCACCTTTATTTAACCAGGTAGGCTAGTTGAGAACAAGTTCTCATTTACAACTGCGACCTGGCCAAGATAAAGCATAGCAGTGTGAACAGACAACAACACAGAGTTACACATGGAGTAAACAATAAACAAGTCAATAACACAGTAGGAAAAAAGAAAGAGTCTATATACATTGTGCAAATGGCATGAGGAGGTAGGCGTATAATTACAATTTAGCAGATTAACACTGGTGTGATAAATGATCAGATGGTCATGTGCAGGTACATACTTTTCTTCTCTTTTGCACACCAGTAAATAAAAACAATATGGGGATGAGGTAGGTAAAATTGGATGGGCTATTTACCGATAGACTATGTACAGCTGCAGTGATCGGTTAGCTGCTCAGATAGCAGATGTTTAAAGTTGGTGAGGGAGATAAGTCTCCAACTTCAGCTATTATTGCAATTCGTTCCAGTCACAGGCAGCAGAGAACTTGAAGGAAAGGCGGCCAAATGAGGTGTTGGCTTTAGGGATGATCAGTGAGATACACCTGCTGGAGCGCGTGCTACGGGTCGGTGTTGCCATCGTGACCAGTGAGCTAAGATAAGGCGGAGCTTTACCTAGCATGGACTTGTAGATGACCTGGAGCCAGTGGGTCTGGCGACGAATATGTAGTGAGGGCCTAGAGCATACAGGTCGCAGTGGTGGGTGGTATAAGGTGCTTTAGTAACAAAACGGATGGCACTGTGATAAACTGCATACAGTTTGCTGAGTAGAGTATTGGAAGCTATTTTGTAGATGACATCGCCGAAGTCGAGGACCGGTAGGATAGTCAGTTTTACTAGGGTAAGTTTGGCGGCGTGAGTGAAGGAGGCTTTGTTGCGAAATAGAAAGCCGACTCTAGATTTGATTTTAGATTGGAGATGTTTGATGTGAGTCTGGAAGGAGAGTTTACAGTCTAGCCAGACACTTAGGTACTTATAGATCCAGGGTGGTGATGCTAGTCGGGTGTGCGGGTGCAGGCAGCGAACGGTTGAAAAGCATGCATTTGGTTTTACTAACGTTTAAGAGCAGTTGGAAGCCACGGAAGGAGTGTTGTATGGCATTGAAGCTCGTTTGGAGGTTAGATGGCACAGTGTCCAAGTATACAGAATGGTGTCGTCTGCGTAGAGGTGGATCAGGGAATCGCCTGCAGCAAGAGCAACATCATTGATATATACAGAGAATAGAGTCGGCCTGAAAATTTAACCATGTGGCACCCCCATAGACTGCCAGAGGACCGGACAACATGCCCTCCGATATGACACACTGAACTCTGTCTGCAAAGTAGTTGGTGAACCAGGCTAGGCAGTCATTAGAAAAACCGAGGCTAAATGAGTCTGCCGATAAGAATATGATGATTGACAGAGTCAAAAGCTTTGGCCAGGTCGATGAAGACGGCTGCACAGTACTGTCTTTTATCGATGGCGGTTATGATATTGTTTAGTACCTTGAGCGTGGCTGAGGTGCACCCGTGACCGGCTCGGAAACCAGATTGCACAGCGGAGATGGTACGGTGGGATTCGAGATGGTCAGTGATCTGTTTGTTGACTTGGCTTTCGAAGACCTTAGATAGGCAGGGCAGGATGGATATAGGTCTGTAACAGTTTGGGTCCAGGGTGTCTCCCCCTTTGAAGAGGGGGATGACCGCGGCAGCTTTCCAATCCTTGGGGATCTCAGACGATACAAAAGACAGGTTGAACAGGCTGGTAATAGGGGTGGTGTAAGATGTATATTATATATAGATCTATACATATAGATATATATGTGTATTTGCCTGGCTGCCTCTGTGATGTAGCCGGGCAGGCCAGGGTTATACAGCAGTCCTCTCAGGCATCACATGCCCCACCTCTCTGGCTGTGCTGTGTTGAATATGAGGTTGAGGATTAGAGAAGTCACTGTCACATGGGGTTCCCATCACTGCCTCTCCGGTCTGTCTGTCTCTGTCTCTGTCTGTCTCATGCCAAACCAAAGGACTGTGTTGCCAGGTCTAGAACACTGCTGGTTTGATCTTTGTTATAAAGATTATCACTAACGCATGCATTATGTAATTATTAGAACAATTCTTTCTATGTTTGGCAAGGATGGGGTTTAGCTTAGGTTGAGGAACTGTTGTGCTTCTCTTCCTGTGTTACTCTGAATGATTCCTCTCGGTGCTGTGCTCTACATGTCTACAGGCAAGGTAATGATAGGGTGTGGAGAAAATCAATGGGACTCTTAAGACATGAAGCACGCAGGAATGGGATTTCAGATAGACATAGAGAATGGGGAGGAAGAGTTGTGGGTAATGTAGTTTGGTTTGGGGACACCCATTTCCCACATTGTGTGGGTGCTGGTTCCCCCCTCTATATCCCATAAGGGCTGAAATCTAGGCCAGCTCTGAGTGCATACCTGAGCTCATCTCTCGCTCGCTCTTTCTCTCTCTTGCACTCGCTCTCATATGCGTGCCAGTCGTATGCTGACCTCACTGAATGGGCTGCCGTCTGAATATTTGAGGTTTCCTGCAGGCAGGAGTAGAGGAACGGGCTGGTGCTGCTGTTGTGGTGGACTGGTGAGAGGCAGGAAGGGTCTCTTCTATTATGGTAATCGCTAATCCTCATGTTGTGGAATGGAAAAGCACACAGTCTCCAGACCCTAGTTGACTAACTCTCACTGATGAAGTTGGTCAAGTTCACCTGTCAAGGATATTGAATTAGCATTATTCATTATTCTACAAGGACACTGACTTTGATATTATATTGGAATAAGTGTAGGTATACAGTACCAGTCAAAAGTTCAGACCCTCCTATTCATTCCAGGGTTTTTCTTTATTTGGACTATTTTCTACATTGTAGAATAATAGTGATGACATCAAAACTATGAAATAACACATATGGAATCATGTAGTAACCAAAAAAAGTGTTAAACAAATCAAAATATATTTTATATTTGAGATTCTTCAAAGTAGCCACCCTTTGCCTTGATGACAGCTTTGCACACTCTTGGCATTCTCTCAACCAGCTTCATGAGGTAGTCACCTGGAATGCATTTCAATAAACAGGTGTTATTTGTGGAATTTCTTTCCTTCTTAATGCGTTTGAGCCAATCAGTTGTATTGTGACAAGGTAGGGGTGGTATATAGAAGATATCCCTATTTGGTAAAATATCAAGTCCATATTATTGCAAGAACAGCTCAAATAAGCAAAGAGAAACAACAGTACATCATTATGTCAATAAGAAGAGACACGAGCAATGGACATTATACCGGTGGAAATCTTTGTCCAAATTTGAGATTTTTGGTTCCAACTGCCATGTCTTTGTGAGATGTCTTTGTGAGATGCAGAGTAGGTGAACGGATGATCTCTGCATGTGTTGTTCCCAACGTAAAGCATGGAGGAGGAGGTCTGATGGTGTGGGAGTGCTTTGCTGGTGACACTGTCAGTGATTTATGTAGAACATTTAACTACTTAACCAGCATGGCTACCACAGTATTCTGCAGCGATACGCCATCCCATCTGGTTTGCTCTTAGTAGGACTATCATTTGTTTTTCAACAGGACAATGACCCAACAAACCTCTAGGCTGTGTAAGGGCTATTTGACCAAGAAGGAGAGTGATGGAGTGCTGTATCAGATGACCTGGCCTCCACAATCACTCGACCTAAACCCAATTAAGATGGTTCGGGATGAGTCGGACCGCAGAGTGAAGAAAAAGCATATGTGGGAACTCCTTCAAGACTGTTGGAAAACTATTCTTCATGATTCTGGTGGGGAGAATGCCAAGAGTGTGCAAAGCTGTCATCATGGCAAAGGGTGGCTACTTTGAAGAATCTCAAATATAAAATATTTAGATTTGTTTAACACTTTTAAAAAATTGGTTACTTGATTCCATGGGTGTCATTTCATAGTTTTGATGTATTCACCATTATTAGTTTTTTTTTATTAAACCCTTTTGACTGAGTAGGTGGGTACAAACTTTTGACTGGTACTGTATTTCTTGAGGACCCGTCTCACTGGAATGCAGATTGTGCTCCCTGTGCTACAGAGTCTTTGATGTGGTGTGCATGCTGACATCTCTGAGGAGGTTATTGGGGTTTTGTCCCATTTCAGTAGTTATGTGTTCGACTGAACAGCCTGGCTGGTGCTCTGTGTGATGGAGAGACAGATCTGTTGGTCTCCTCAGCTCTATTTTTGGTCTGTACCTTTTTGTACCGGACTGTGTGCGCGTGTTATTGGTGGCTGTTGTTCTGTGGAGCAGGGATGTATCTCCGGCTCAGAACTCTCCTGACCCGCTGCCTCAGGAATGGAGTTAAACACTTCCTTATGCAAAATGTCTCCCACACAGTTACTGCTGCAATTTGTAACAGGCTTGCTCAGAGATGGCTCTCCTTTATGTTCTTCCAAAACAACTTGTCATATCTCTTTCTCTCTGAACAGAGAGTGGGTGACTGAGTGGGTGACTGACAAGTATTGATGTTTGTTGTGTTCCCACTCTGCCTAAAATGGCTTGTCTGCCATGTGAGATCTGACTGGATGGTTGCCCCAGTTTCCTCTTATTCTCATTTGCCTGACTGGTTATTCCCAGAACCTGAGAAAAAAAAGGAATACATTTCAGGAATATGTCCTGATTGGGCTTTAACTTAGCTTAAAGATGTACACGAGACTCAGTCAAATATCTGGATTTTAGATTTTTTTTTAATGCAAGGATTCGTTGGGCGTATTTATGCAGTCTTAGGTTTAGTGATGAGAGACAAACGGGGCCATTATATCAGGTAGGCTGCCAAGGCCTGTGAGTGGCCTAAAGTTTTAGTCCTGCCGTATCTGCCTTCTCTCTAATTAAATAGCCAACGTTGTTTTGACAGCTAACACCCTCCCACTCACCATGCTGAACACTCGCCCCTACACACAGACACAGGGCTGGGGTCAGTTTATTAGACTGCTCAGGAACCAACTCCCCCTGTATTTGGGGAACTCAACCGTTGTTAAACGTTCATTTAGAAATCAGCTGTATCAGCACAACCTCCTTCCCCCCCTTTGCATGCACTACTGAAGCACACAAAGACGCACACTAATGCGGATAAACACACACGTCCCGTCACGTGAGCATCTTGCAGATTCAGTTGCTTGCCGCTCCCCTTCACTCTGCGTATGGTTGACATGGAATCGGTAGCCAGGGCCTTCACATAAACCTTCACGGAGCACCGCAGAGCTCTCCTTCACAGAGCGGCCTGTGCTCTACAGCGGAGCCCCAGCCTCAGGGACACAGCATCTACTGGGTCCCCAACAACCCGGATGCTCCGGATTTCAGGACAAATGGAAAGGGAAGCTGTGACGTGACTTTCACTTTTGAACGTTAAGGCGACACTCCATCTTAACTCCTCCTCCACATCTACTGGATTGGTTGAAACACTGCAGAAGAGAACCTCCCCCGACAGTTTATTTTCTTCTCGTCAAGACCAGTATGTAGGCGTCACGAGAACTTTCAATCCCAATGATAATAACTGACCATCAATAGCTCTGCCCAATCCCCGAGATCTGTAAGGCCATGGGTTTAATAATAATTGGTTTTATTCGGTCCCCCAAGTTTTTTTTTTGTACTTGTTATTTTCATTTTTGGAAATATATTCCAATGTATTCCCATAGAGAGAAGGGATCGTATAATAATTGCTTTGATTTATATAGTACTTTTATACTAACTGAGGTACTCAAAGTGCTTTAGGGGGAAACTCACCATCACCCACCCGGGTGATGCACGGTGACCATTTTTGTGCCAGAACGCTCACCACACAGCTATCAGTTGATTAAGGAAAGGGGGATACCTAGTCAGTTGTACAACTGAATGCCTTCAACTGAAACGTGTCTTCCGCATTTAACCCAACCCCTCTGAATCAGAGGTGCGTGAGGGCTGCCTTAATCGACATCCGCGTCAAGTAGCGTATCTAGACGTTGTTAGAATAGACGTAATACATAATGAACAGAGGGATAGTGAGCATTCCAATTGAAGTGTAAACTATGTGATGGAATATCACCTGTCTTATAATGTAGTGTGGTTGTGATAGAGTCGTGTGTGTAAATAAGAATTGAGGTGGTAAACCAGAGTAGCCAGCGTGTTGTGAATGGAGGGTTTTGAAGTAGGTATCTATAGTAGTTGTATTGCAGACAGTGTTATTTGTGAACGGAGGAGCTTCAGTGAGTCTCTTAAGATTTCCTTTTTTATTTAGCAAATATTTGTCTTATTTTCAGTCTGCACCGTTGGGAATGGGCTCGTAAGTAAGCATTTCACTGTAAAGGCTGTTGTATTCGGCGCATGACACATTTGAAATTGTATTTATTATTTCATTTGATTGGAGGATGAGGCTCTTCCTGATTGGAGGAGGAGGAACCTCATTCGCTGGATCTTGGAGTGGCAGTGGCGGCTGCCAGATAGCACAGCTGGGGCTGAGGAGGGGTACAGTAATGTGTGCTGTGCGCTCCACTTGCTATCCACATTAATTATTGGACAGAGGGACGGGCCTCCTGCATCACAACCATTTTTATCTGAAGGGGACAGTGACCCGTGTTTTTCATGGCTGTCTGAAATTAGTGTTCGCTCTGTGAGTCTAAATTCAGCTAAATATTTGTCTCATGAGGGAAGCATAATTATACACTTCTTACCCGAACCTTTTATTTGTAGCGGGGTTAAATAGTACCCGTCATTGAAGCCTATAAAGTATTATGTGATGTCATGATGAGGTCTGAACTCTGGCTGATTTTTAAATGTCTCAGATTCAGCATTGGTCAGTGAATCCCTGGCATATATTTGATAAAAGTATCCACTGCAACAGCGCCACAAAGGAGCAATTGCAAAGCTGTTGCACAGATATTGCAGCGGAACAGGGCGGACTCCTGTAATTCAAGCGATTATATCGAGATGGGCAAGACTGACTGGATCTGGTGATCGTCTGTGTGTATTGTAACTGTGCTAAGGCCTAGTGTAATTTCAGCTCTGTCTTTTGAAGATCATGCCTTGTTCCCATCGATCACTCATTCAGACATATTGATCAGTCAAGGCTGCCTGGTATCAATCTACTCTCCCAGAGGATTTCATCCGGCTCAGCCTATAGCTGTTTCTGGAGCCACTATTTGGATCCTTTCTTACACTACATTTTGGATACATATTGCACACCTGATCTGTGCTACTTGATGAATGTTATTTACCATATATACTATGTACAAAAGTATGTTGACACCCCTTCAAATGAGTTGATTCGGCTATCGCACTTGTTGCTGAGAGGTGTATAAAATCTAGTAGAATGGCCTTACTAAAGAGCACCGTGACTTTCAACATGGCACGGTCATATGATTCCACCTTTCCAACAAGTCAATTTGTAAAATGTATGCCCTGCTAGAGCTGCCCCAGTCAACTGTAAGTGCTGTTATTGTGAAGTGGAAATGTCTTGGAGCAACAACTCAGCAGCTCAGCCGTGAAGTGGTAGGCCACACAAGCTCACAGAACGGGGCCACCGAGTTGCGTGTAAAAATGATCTGTCCTCTGTTGCAACACTCACTATCGAGTTCCAAACTGCCTCTAGAAGTAACTTGGACACAATAACTGCTTGTCTGGAGCGTCATGAAATGGCTTTCCATGTCCGAGCAGCCATACACAAGCCTAAGATCACCGCAATACCAAGTGTTGGCTGGAGTGGTGTAAAACTCGGCACCATTGGAGCAGTGGAAACGCCTTCTCTGAACTTGATTGGCTTGCACAGATTCCTGATCTCAAACCCATCGAACACCTTTGGGATGAATTGGGATGCTGACTGCGAGCCAGGCCTAATCACCCAACATCAGTGCCCGACCTCACTAATGCTCGTGGCTGAATGGAAGCAAGTCCCTGCAGCAATGTTCCAACATCTTTAAAAAAAAGTCTTTATTTAACCTTTTAACTAGGTAAGTCAGTTAAGAACAAATTCTTATTTACAATGACGGCCTACTAAAAGGCAAAAGACCTCCTGCGGGGACGGGGGCTGGGATTAAAATAAATAAATAACATAAATATAGGACAAAGTGGAGTGATTGCGATAGAGGAAACCAAGTCTAGATTTAACTTTATCCTGCAGCTTTTTTATGTGCTGAGAGAAGGACAGTGTACTGTCTAGCCATACTCCCAAGTACTTGTATGAGGTGACTACCTTAAGCTCTAAACCCTCAGAGGTTGTAATCACACCTGTAGGGAGCAGGGCATTCTTCTTACCAAACCACATGACCTTTGTTTTGGAGGTGTTCAAAATAAGTTGAAGGGTAGAGAAAGCTTGTTGGACACTAAGAAAGCTTTGTTGTAGAGTATTTAACACACAATCTGGGGAGGGGCCAGCTGAGTATAAGACTATCATCTGCATATAAATGGATGAGATGAGCTTCCTACTGCCTGAGCTATGTTGTTGGTGTAAATTGAGAATAGCGTGGGGCCTAGGATTGAGCCTTGGGGTACTCCCTTGGTGACAGGCAGTGGCTGAGACAACAGATTTTCTGACTTTATACACTGCACTCTTTGAGAGAGGTAGTTAGCAAACCAGGCCGAAGACACCAATATTCCTTAGCCGGCTCACAAGATTGGAATGGTCTACCGTATCAAAAGCTTTGGCCAAGTCAATAGAAATATAGTAGCACAACATTGCATAGAATCAAGGGCAATGGTGACATCATTGGGGACCTTTATGGTTGCTTTGTCACATCCATAACCTGAGCGGAAACCAGATTGCATACCAGAGAGAATACTATAGACATCAAGAGCGCTAGTCAGTTGATTATTGACAAGTTTTCCAACACTTTTGATAAACAGGGCATAATATAACTAGGCCTATAACAGTTAGGATCAGCTTGATCTCCCCTTTTAATTAAAGGATGAACTGTGGCTGCCTTCCAAGCAATGGGAACGAGACAGGTTAAAAAGCTCAGCGATAGGCTTGGCGATGATAGGGGCAGCAACATTAAAGAAGAAAGGGTCTAAACCATCTGACCCAGATGTTTTTTGGGGTTAAGTTTCAGGAGCTCCTCTAGCACTCAGTGACTGCCTGCAGGGAGAAACTTTGTTGCGGGGCAGGGGGAGAAGCATCAGGGATAGTCGCTTTAAAATGGGTGAATGATGAGGAAATCTTGGACTGGCAAGGAGGCATGACTGAGTCAAATAGGAATCCTGACTTAATGAAGTGGTGATGAAAGAGCACAGCCATGTGCTTCTTGTCAGTAACAACCACATCATCAACTTTACGGGACATGGGCAGCTGTGAGGAGAAGGGTTTATTCTCCAGGTCTTTAACCGTTTTCTTTAACCTTTAACTTCTTGGGGTTAGACCCATAGAGACAGAACTGCTAAAACTAACTAACTTTGGCCTTCCGGATAGCCTGAATACACTTATTTCTCATTTGCCTGAATGATAGCCAGTCAGCCTGAGTGTGTGTGCCGAGCCTTTCGCTAAATGCAATTCTTGAGGTGGAGTAACTCTGCAAGATCACGGTCAAACCAGGGGCTGAACCTGTTTTTAATTCTCATTTTCTTTATGGGGTGTGTTTGTTAACAATGCCATTGAAAATATCAAAAAACAAAGTCCATGTGTCTTCGACAGAGGGGGATCAAGCTGCTTCTATACCATTTTACAGAGGCCAGTTCATGAAGGAAGGCTTGCTCAATAAAGTTTTTTAGCAAGCGTCTATGACAAATCAGGACAGGTCGTTTCACTGAGCAGCCATTACGATCACATGCTGTAAAACAGTGATCACTAAGGTCATTACGGAAAACACCAGACTGATACCTATCAGGATCATTTGTGAAAGTAACATCAAGAAGAGTAGCCTTTTCTGGGTGTTTGGAGTCATACCTTGTGGGATTGATAATAATCTGAGAAAGATTTAGGGAGTCCCATTGCTTTAGGACTTGGTCAGGTGGTTTAAGCATGTTTAGGTCACCTACCAGGACAAATTCAGATTTATTGTAAGGGGCCAGGAGAGAGCTTAGGGCAGGTAGGGTACAGCTCGGTGCTGATGGAGGACGATAGCACCCAGCAACAGTCAACAAAGAGCTATTTGAAAGTGTAATACTTAAAACCAGCAAATCAAATTGTTTGGGGACAGACTTGGTGGAGACAACTGAACACTGAAGGTGATCCTTGGTAAAGATTGCCACTCCCCCACCTTTGGAAGATCTGTCTTGCCGAAAAAGGTTATAACCAGAAAGGTTAACTTCTTGACGCAACCCATTCCGTTAGCGGGATAATTGTCATCAACAACCGCTAAATTGCGGAGCGCCACATTCAAATAGTATTACAAAAAATATTTATAGTCATGAAATCACAAGTGCAATATAGCAAAGCACAGCTTAGCTTTTTGTTAATCCACCTGTCGTGTCAGATTTTGAAAATATGCTTTACAGCGAAAGCAATCCAAGTGTTTGTGCAAGTTTATCGATCACTAGACAAAACATTATGAACACCTAGCATCAAAGTAGCTTGGTCACGAAAATCGGAAAAGCAATAAAATGAATTGCTTACCGTTTTCACTCACGAGACTCCCAGTTACACAACAAATGTTCCTTTTGTTCCATAAAGATTATTTTTATACCCAAAATACCTCCGTTTGTTTGGCGCATTATGTTCAGAAATCCACAGGCTCGAGCGGTCACGACAACGCAGACGAAAATTCCAAATAGTATCCGTAATGTCCACAGAAACATGTCAAACTTTTTTTATAATCAATCCTCAGGTTGTTTTAAAATATATATAATTGATAATATATCAACCGGCAACGGTCTCTTTTTCAGTAGGAGAGGGAGAGACAATGGCTGCCCCACTCTGTTGCACGTACAAAACTCATGCGAACACCCAGCTATCCACTGACGCGATGTTATCTTTCTCGCTCATTTTTCAAAATAAAAGCCTGATACTATGTCTAAAGACTTGACACCTTGAGGAAGTGATAGGAAAAGGAATCTGGTTGATATCCCTTTAAATGGAGCAACGGCAGGCTATGAAACATGGGGCTTTCAAAATAGAAGCCACTTATAATAATAATAATAATATATGCCATTTAGCAGCACTTCCTGGTTTGATTTTCCTCAGGTTTTTGCCTGCAATATCAATTCTGTTATACTCACAGACAATATTTAGAGTTTTCTATCCTAATCTGTAAATTATATGCATATTCTAGCATATGGGCCTGAGAAATAGGCCGTTTTACTTTGGGAACGTTATTTTTCCAAACGTAAAAATAGTGCCCCCTAGCTTAAAGAGGTTAACATCAGTATTCAATACACTCTTTCTTAAGCACGTCTCAGTAATGACCAACACATCTGGAATGGAGCTCTGAACCCACACTTTCAATTGATCCATTTTAGGTAAGGCTTTTACAGGAGCAGTAATCAGTGAAGCAGATATCAGAGCACACTTTCAATTGATCCATTTTAGGTAAGGCTTTTACAGGAGCAGTAATCAGTGAAGCAGATATCAGAGCACAAGTCAGAATTGGGGCTAGCAACAGTAGATGGGCCAGGGTGTATATGCACATTTCCAGATATCATCAACTGAAATACAATCAGGGCACGGCAGAGGACAGGGAGAGCTCTGCAGTGCTGATTTATGACATCTGAATGTGCATCAGATGGCAACAAGATCATATTGTACAGCAATTTCATCAGGTAACATGAATAAAAAAGCCTGCGAGAGGTGTTTAGAATGGGATGGGAGGCCAAAAGTCTGTGTAACCAATAGAAAGTCAGAGTCTTGAGTGTGGGAACAAACAGTCTGTTCCACGGTTGGGTAAAGAAAGTTTGAAGTCAACAAAGCATAAAGGAGTCATGAGGTAAATAGAAAAATGCACAATACAAAAAAATTAAATATATAACGACTTGGGGGAAGTCATTGTAAATTTAGAGTCACTCGCCCCGACAGTGCATGTGTGCTGGAGGCGAGTGAAAGCTCGGGAGAGAGTCAGAGGGGGGAGACGAGCCAGGGTAGATGGTGAACAGATCACTAGGTGGAGTCCAAGCAGCAGTGCAGCAGTCAAAGGGAGTAGGTGTCACCCACTTGTGGTAGCCAGCCAATTGTTGGGCTCAAAGTCTTCGACACCTCTCTTCTTTTGCTTCAGACTGAGCATTACTCACTCAGCTCCAGGTTGGATGAGGTTTTCAGGTCTTCTTGTTTCCCCAAACATTTGATGTATAGTTTGGGAATAATAAAAAAAAATCTCTAAATATATCTATTTTTAAAAAACATGCTGAAAAATGTGGGAACTCATCTGCTCTAGTGGAAATCCTTCCCAGAAGAGTGGAGACACCAAATGATATGCAATGTTCGGCGAGCAGGTGTCCACATACTAATGATCATGTAGTGTACATACAGTACTGTGTATATAGTTCCTGGGTACCCATGACCCTCACCTGCTGTCTGTCTCTCTTTCCCTCCCCCAGATCTGTCGAAGAACAGGCTCACAGAGATTCCCCCAGAGGTGTGTCTGTTCGCCCCACTCGAGTCCCTCAACCTATACCACAACTGCATCAAATGCATCCCAGAAACCATCATCAACTTGCAGATGCTGACCTATCTCAACATCAGGTCAGTGATGACTCATGGAGCACTGTGGTGTGATCTGTTGACCCAATGACCTCATACTGTTTGATATCACCAGGAAATACAAAGGCCCACATTACGGTGTTTACAGCAAAGCTTTTGTTATACTTTGATTATTTTTTCCCCTTTGACATGGTCAAATAACTCAGGCATAGATGACAATGGCACCGAGTGGCCTTTAGGTGGAGCTGTTATAAGCAGTCTCACTTAAACCCTCATATCCGCCACCCCTTTTGACTTAGAGACTTAAACTTTGTATGTAGGTATCTTCT
Organism: Oncorhynchus keta; assembly: GCF_023373465.1. Lineage (NCBI taxonomy): Eukaryota > Metazoa > Chordata > Actinopteri > Salmoniformes > Salmonidae > Oncorhynchus > Oncorhynchus keta. The sequence goes on from NC_068431.1 coordinate 47,124,687, forward strand.
CTCGTGCTGAACAAATTTGCTTTGAAGGACCCATAAAGGTCCGTCAGGATAGATTTTCCTCCATCTTGGAAATTTTGGATAACCTTTGAAAAATGTATTCTCATGAACCAAATGTCCAAGTAACACCAACAATTAAATAAAATAAAATAGTATTAGTCACATGCGCCGAATACAACAGGTATGCTTACTTACAAGCCCTTAACCAACAATGCGGTTTTAATAAAAATACCAACAAAAAAAATGAATTAAAAGTAACAAATAATTAAAGAGCAGCAGTAAAATAACAATACTAGGCACATGGTACATCTCTTAACTTAGTTTGAGAAAAGAGTCATATTTTACTTGTCCAATTAAATCCTTTGTCAATCCACTTCACAACGGCCTATCAATTTGAAACTGTTTATGGTTAATAAAGTACATTACCATGATGAACCATGTTATATCTTACAAAAGAAGGAAACTATTAACAATCCACTTTTTGACTGTAACCAATGCTTAAAATCATCATGACATATATTTGTCACAATGACAAAGTCATATTCATTACAAATGTGGTCTTTGGACTCATTACAATATAGTCCCTAAAGAGTTTGAGAAAATAAAGTTGATGCATTCAAATATACCACACTATACCAGTAGATGCATTTTAGCACATACGCTAATATGCTAAAAAATACTTTTAAAATCGTCTCATAAAGTCATAGGACCAAATGACACCAAATTCGAGGCCCATGGTATACATATTAACTATCAGATTTTATGTGTCTATTTAAACCACTGTAAATCCACTCCACAGTGGCCTATCAACTTGAATCTTGTCATCGCTATCATGGATGTCCCTAAGGTGAATACCACATTCAGTGTGGTTCAGATCTCAAAAAACAAGGAAGCTATTAACAACTCATTCTTTGCATAAGTAACGCTCCAAATCATCTGCAATCGTCTTCTCCTCGTGAAACATACGTCAGATTCACTCAAGATTTTGTATTTCTGAATAATTAGATTAGATTACCATCAGGCTTTGATGGTAATGAGAAATAAGTTTCTGCATTTAAAAATGGCCACATTATAGATGCACATATGCTAATTCTCAAAATCATCTTCTCATGAACCATAAGTCAGATTGACTCCAGATTTGGTTTATAGACTCAATGAATTAGCCTCGAATGAATTTGAGAAAGATAACCAACCTACAGCACTAGACTAACTTTTGTTACACATAAAGATAGACAAGGAGTTGCAGTCAGTTTTGGAATGGGTGGTCAGTAATAAACTGGTCCTGAGAATCTCTAAAACTAAGAGCATTGTATTTGGTGCAAATCATTCCCTAAGCTCTAGACCTCAGCTGAATCTGGTAATGAATGGCGTGGCTGTTGAACAAGTTGAGGAGACTACATTTCTTGGCGTTACCTTAGATTGTAAACAGTCATGGTCAAAGCATATGGATTCAATGGTTTTAAAGATGGGGAGAGGTCTAGCTGTTATAAAGAGGTGGGGAGAGGTCTAGCCGTAATAAAGAGATGGGGAGAGGTCTAGCCGTAATAAAGAGGTGGGGAGAGGTCTAGCCGTAATAAAGAGGTGGGGAGAGGTCTAGCCGTAATAAAGAGGTGGGGAGAGGTCTAGCCGTAATAAAGAGATGGGGAGAGGTCTAGCCGTAATAAAGAGATGGGGAGAGGTCTAGCCGTAATAAAGAGGTGGGGAGAGGTCTAGCCGTAATAAAGAGATGGGGAGAGGTCTAGCCGTAATAAAGAGGTGGGGAGAGGTCTAGCCGTAATAAAGAGATGGGGAGAGGTCTAGCCGTAATAAAGAGATGGGGAGAGGTCTAGCCGTAATAAAGAGATGGGGAGAGGTCTAGCCGTAATAAAGAGATGGGGAGAGGTCTAGCCGTAATAAAGAGGGGGGAGAGGTCTAGCTGTTATAAAGAGACGGGGAGAGGTCTAGCCGTAATAAAGAGATGGGGAGAGGTCTAGCCGTAATAAAGAGATGGGGAGAGGTCTAGCCGTTATAAAGAGATGGGGAGAGGTCTAGCCGTAATAAAGAGATGGGGAGAGGTCTAGCCGTAATAAAGAGATGGGGAGAGGTCTAGCCGTAATAAAGAGAGGGGGAGAGGTCTAGCCGTAATAAAGAGAGGGGGAGAGGTCTAGCCGTAATAAAGAGAGGGGGAGAGGTCTAGCCGTAATAAAGAGATGGGGAGAGGTCTAGCTGTAATAAAGAGATGGGGAGAGGTCTAGCCGTAATAAAGAGAGGGGGAGAGGTCTAGCCGTAATAAAGAGAGGGGGAGAGGTCTAGCCGTAATAAAGAGATGGGGAGAGGTCTAGCCGTAAATAAAGAGATGCTCTGCTTTTTTGACACCACACTCCAAAAAGCATGTCCTGCAGCCTCTAGTTTTGTCTTATATTGATTATTGTCCAGTCATGTGATCAAATGCTGCAAAGAAAGACCTAGTTAAGCTGCATCTGGCCCAGAACAGAGCAGCACGTCTTGCTCTTCATTGTAATCAGAGGGCTGATATAAATAATATGCATGCCAGTCTCTCTTGGATAGGAGTTGAGGACAGACTGATTGCGTCACTTATTTTTATAAAAAATAAATTCCGAATTGTTTGCACAGTCAACTTACACACACCTCTGACACACACACACTTACTCCACCGGACATGCCAGCAGAGGCCTTTTCAGTCTCTAAATCCAAATTCAAGAAAGCATAAAATATTACACTGCTCAAAAAAATAAAGGGAACACTTAAACAACACAATGTAACTCCAAGTCAAGCACACTTCTGTGAAATCAAACTGTCCACTTAGGAAGCAACACTGATTGACAATACATTTCAAATGCTGTTGTGCAAATAGAATAGACAACAGGTGGAAATTATAGGCAATTAGCAAGACACCCCCAATAAAGGACTGGTTCTGCAGGTGGTGACCACAGACACCTTCTCAGTTCCTATGCTTCCTGGCTGATGTTTTGGTCACTTGAATGCTGGCGGTGCTTTCACTCTAGTGGTAGCATGAGACGGAGTCTACAACCCACACAAGTGGCTCAGGTACTGCACCTCATCCAGGATGGTACATCAATGCGAGCTGTGGCAAGAAGGTTTGCTGTGTCTGTCAGCGTAGTGTCCAGAGCATGGAGGCGCTCCCAGGAGACAGGCCAGTACATCAGGAGATGTAGAGGAGGCCGTAGGAGGGCAACAACCCAGCAGCAGGACCTTTACCTCCGCCTTTGTACAAGGAGGAGCAGGAGGAGCACTGCCAGAGCCCTGCAAAATTACCTCCAGCAGGCCACAAATGTGCACATGTCTGCTCAAACGGTCAGAAACAGACTCCATGAGGGTGGTATGAGTGCCCGACGTCCACAGGTGGGGGTTGTGCTTACAGCCCAACACCGTGCAGGACGTTTGGCATTTGTCAGAGAACACCAAGATTGGCAAATTCGCCACTGACGCCCTGTGCTCTTCACAGATGAAAGCAGGTTCACACTGAGGACGTGACAGAGTCTGGAGACGCCATGGAGAACGTTCTGCTGCCTGCAACATCCTCCAGCATGACCGGTTTGGCGGTGGGTCAGTCATGGTGTGGGGTGGCATTTCTTTGGGTGGCTGCACAGCCCTCCATGTGCTCGCCAGAGGTTGTCTGACTGCCATTAGGTACCGAGATGAGATCCTCAGACCCCTTGTGAGACCATATGCTGGTGCGGTTGGCCCTGGGTTCCTCCTAATGCAAGACAATGCTAGACCTCATGTGGCTGGAGTGTGTCAGCAGTTCCTGCAAGAGGGAGGCATTGATGCTATGGACTGGCCCGTCCGTTCCCCAGACCTGAATCCAATTGAGCACATCTGGGACATCAAGTCTCGCTCCATCCACCAACGCCACGTTGCACCACAGACTGTCCAGGAGTTGGCGGATGCTTTAGTCCAGGTCTGGGAGGAGATCCCTCAGGAGACCATTACGCCACCTCATCAGGAGCATGCCCAGGCGTTGTAGGGAGGTCATACAGGCTACTGATCAGGGAGGCCACACACACTACTGATCCTCATTTTGATTTGTTTTAAGGACATTACATCAAAGTTGGATCAGCCTGTAGTGTGGTTTTCCACTTTAATTTTGAGTGTGACTCCAAATCCAGACCTCCATGGGTTGATAAATTTGATTTCCATTGATACTTTTTGTGATTTTGTCAGCACATTCAACTATGTAAGTAAAAAAGTATTTAATAAGAATATTTCATTCATTCAGATCTAGGATGTGTTATTTTAGTGTTCCCTTTATTTTTTTGAGCAGTGTTTATAGAGCCACGATTGCCGGAACTCCCATTTCATATTGCTCAAATGAACAACAAAACTGGTTTAAAAAAACACATAAGTCAACACGTCACAGACCAACTCTCCCCTATTTGACCTAGATTTTGTGTGTATGTATTGATATGTACAGTTGAAGTCGGAAGTTTACATACACCTTAGCAAAATACATTTAAACTCAGTTTTTCATAATTCCTGACATTTAATCCTTGTAAACATTCACTGTCTTAGCATCACCTCAATATATATTCAGTTAGCATCACATCAATCTATATTTTAAGAATGTGAAATCAGAATAATTATAGAGAATTATTTATTTCAGCTTTTATTTCTTTCATCACATTCTCAGTGGGTCAGAAGTTTACATACACTCAATTAGTATTTGGTAGCGTTGCCTTTAAATTGTTTAACTTGGGTCAAACACTTAAGGTAGACTTCCACAAGCTACCCACAATAAGTTGGGTAGGTTTTGGCCCATTCCTCCTGACAGGGCTGGTGTAACTGAGTCAGGTTTGGAGGCCTCCTTGCTCGCACACACTTTTCCAGTTCTGCCCACAAATGTTCTTCAGGATTGAGGTCAGGGCTTTGTGATGGCCACTCCAATACCTTGACTTTGTTGTCATTCAGCCATTTTGCCACAACTTTGGAAGTATGCTTGGGGTAATTGTCTATTTGGAAGACCCATTTGCGACCAAGCTTTAACTTCCTGACTGATGTCTTGAGATGCTGCTTCAATATATCCCTAACCCTAACCAATCATTTTCTTCCCTCATGATGGCATCAATTTTGTGAAGTGCACCAGTCCCTCATTTTATTTTATTTATTTTACCTTTATTTAACTAGGCAAGTCAGTTAAGAATAAATTCTTATTTTCAATGACGGCCTAGGAACAGTGGGATAACTGCTGGTTCAGGGGCAGAACGACAGATTTGTACGTTGTCAGCTCGGGGATATGAACTTGCAACCTTTCTGTTACTTGTCCAACGATCTAACCACTAGGCTACCCTGCAGCAAAGCACCCCTACAACATGATGTGTGGTGTTCTTTGTCTTGCAAGTCTCCCCATTTTTCCTCCAAGCATGACGATGGTCATTCTGGCCAAACAGTTATATATATATATTTTTCATCCAACCAGAGGACATTTCTCCAAAAAGTATGATTTTTGTTTTCATGTGCAGTTGCAATCCGTAGTCTGGCTTTTTTTATGGCTGTTTTGGAGCAGTGGCTTCTTCCTTGCTTGACCGGCCTCTCAGGTTATGTCGATGTAGGACTCGTTTTACTGTGGCTAGAGATACTTTTGTACCTGTTTCCTCCAGCATCTTCACAAGGTCCTTTGCTGCGGTTCTGGGATTGATTTGCACTTTTCGCACCAAAGTACTTTCATCTCTAGGAGACAGAAGGCGTCTCCTTCCTGAGCGGTATGACGGCTACGTTGTCCCATGGTGTTTATACTTGCATACTATTGTTTGTACAGATGAACAACCAGACTTGTGGAGGTCTACAATCTTTGTAGACCTGGATGATTTGTTTTGATTTTTCACATGAAGTCAAGTAAAGAGGCACTGAGTTTGAAGGTAGGCCTTGAAATACATCCACAAGTACACCTCCAATTGACTCAAATGATGTCAATTAGCTTCTCAGAAGCTTCTAAAACCATCATATCATTTTCTGGAATTTTCCAAGTTGTTTAAAAGACACAGTCAACTTTGTGTATGTAAACTTCTGACCCACTGGAATTGTGATACAGTGAATTATAAGTGAAATAATCTGTCTGTAAACAATAGTTGGAAAAAAGACTTGTGTCATGCACAAAGTAGATGTCCTAACCGACTTGCCAAAACTATAGTTTAACAATAATTTTGTGGAGTGGTTGAAAAACCAGTTTTAATGATTCCATCCTAAGTGTTTGTAAACTTCCCACTGCAACTGTACGTGTTATGTGTGCCATTTTTCAAATCTATACTACTGGTCAAAAGTTTTAGAACACCAGCTCATTCAAGGATTTTTCTTTATTCAGACTATTTTCTAATTTGTATAATAAAAGCTAAGACGTCAAAACATTGAAATAACACATGGAATCATGTAGTGACCCAAAAAGTGTTAAACAAATCAAAATATATTTTATTTTTGAGATTCTTCAAATAGCTATCCTTGATGACAGCTTTGTACACTCTTGGCATTCATTCAACCAGCTTTATGAGGTCGTCACTGGAATGTGTTTTTCCTTCTTGTGAAGGTGGGGGTGTATAGAGAAGATACCCTATTTGGTAAAAGACCAAGTCCATATTATGGCAAGTACAGCTCAAATAAGCAAAAAGAAATGACAGTCCATCATCACTTTAAGACATGAAGGTCAGTCAATCTGGAAAATGTCAAGGACTTTGAAAGTTTTTCATGTGGAGTTGCAAAAACCATCAGGCACTATGATGAAACTGGCTCTCATGAGGACTGCCACAGGAATAGAAGACCCATAGTTACCTCTGCCGCAGAGGACAATTTCATTTAGAGCTACCAGCCTCAGAAATTGCAGCTTAAATAAATGCTTCACAGAGTTCAACAGACACATCTCAAAATTATTGATGATCATTGGAGACTGTGTGAATCAGGCCTCCATGGTTGAATTGCTGCAAGAAACCACTACTAAAGGACACCAATAAGAAGTAGACTTGCTTGTGCCAAGAAGCACGAGCAATGGACATTAGACCAGTGGAAATCTGTCCTTTTGGTCTGGAGTCCATATTGGAGATTTTTGGTTCCAACCGCCACATCTTTGTGACATGTGGATGTACGGATGAACTCCGCATGTGTATTTCCCACCTTAAAGCATGGAGGAGGAGGTGTGATGGTTTGGAGGTGCTTTGCTGGAGACACTGTCTGTGATTTATTTAGAATTGAAGGCACACTTAACCAACATGGTTGCATTCTGCAGCGATACTCCATCCCATCTGGTTTGGGCTTAGTCCCATTATCATTTGTTTTTCAACAGGACAATGACCCAACACACCTCAAGGCTGTGTAAGGGCTATTTTACCAAGAAGGTGAGTGATGGAGTGCTGCATCAGATTGCCTTGCCTCCACAATCCACCGACCTCAACTAAATTGAGCTGGTTTGGGATGTGTGAAGGAAAAGCAGCCAACAAGTGCTCAGCATATGTGGGAATTCCTTCAAGAGTGTTGGAAAAACATTTCAGGTGAAGCTAGTTGAGAGAATGCCAAGGGTGTGTGCAGCTGTCATCAAGGCAAAGGGTGGCTATTTGAAGAATCTGAAATATAACATACATTTTGATTTGTTTAACACTTTTTGGGGGGGTTACACGATTCCATATGTGTCATTTCATAGTTTCGATTTCTTCACTATTCTACAATGTTGAAAATAAAGAAAAACCCTTGAATGAATAGGTGTTCTAAAACGTTTGACCGGTAGTGTATGTAGTTCTGTCTTTGAGCTGTTCTTGTCTATTAATGTTCTGTATTATGTTTCATGTTTTGTGTGGGCCCCAAGAAGAGTAGCTGCTGCTTTCGCAACAGCTAATGGGGAACCTAATAGAATACCCCAAAATATAGTTGCTACGTGACAGAGTGCTTGCTTTGTTATCCAACTGATCATGTGTCCTTTCTGTCATGCTGTGAACCCCATTCATTGCTGATCACAACTATATTCAGTTTTATTCTGCTTTATCTCAGGAGAATGGTGTTCCCCTTTCAGGGACTTCACAGGATCAAGTAACAAGAGCATTTCCTCTTTCATAGTGTGAGAAATACGCTGTGATGTTGTTTTTAAAGTTTTGAAGATGATTATATCTAGACAGTACTGTTCATTTCCTAGACACAATTAGATAGCAGTCTCCTCTGGTTTCACTAACATTATTTTAAGATGGTGTCCTTTGTTGCTGAATACTGACTATAGTGAATATGTGTATTTTGTCTTTCTGTAGCCGGAACCTTCTCTCAACATTGCCAAAATACCTGTTTAGCCTCCCCCTCAAAGTGCTGGTGGTGAGCAACAACAAGCTAGTGTCCATCCCAGAGGAAATTGGGAAGGCCAAAGAGCTGATGGAGTTGGTGAGCACTGGCCCAGAGCACATGAGTGTGCGTGTGTCTTTCCACGTGTATTTATGATCTATGTCCAGTCATTTGTAGGTCTCTGTATGACCGCCTGCTCTCGGTCTTCCCCCTGTAGGACATCAGCTGTAATGAGATCCAGGTGCTGCCCCCTCAGGTGGGGAGGCTCCAGGCCTTACGGGAACTCAACATCAGGAGGAACTGTCTTCACATGCTGCCTGAGGGTATGTAGCAGTTTCTGTTCTCTCCCCTGGTCCTTTTCACTCTTTCTTTCTTCCCAAACACCTCTCTGGACCCCAGAGCAGCGACAGATGCCAACTATATAGGTTTATCGTACTCTCTCTCCCTATTCTATATCTAACCCCATGCCTTTTATGCTTTCTTTATTTTTCTCTACCCCTCGCTCTCTCTCCAGAGTTGGCGGACCTGCCACTCACCAGACTAGACTTCTCCTGCAATAAGATCACAGAGATCCCTCCTGTCTACATGAGACTCAGGCAGCTGCAGCACATCATCCTCGACAACAACCCTATGCAGTCCCCACCTGCACAGGTGTGTGTGTGTGTTCTTGTGTGGCAACATCTGTGGTAGTTTGTGCTGTACTTGACATTTGGCGCTGCATGGTAATATCCGCTGCCATCTGGATGTGTATCAGGGATGTGGTTACAGTAATACACAGGTTACCCTCAGCTCGGCAATGTGCCTAGAACCCCCCCCACCCAGCTGTGACAGTATTCATGAAATACCACCATCTCCGAGGAACAATTGCACACTTAATTTCCTCTACTATTTGTGTATTTCAGATCTGCCTGAAGGGCAAGGTGCACATCTTTAAGTACCTGAACATCCAAACATGTAGGTTGAATAAGAAGCCTGACTCTCTGGACCTCCCCTCCCTGGGCAAACGCTGCCTTCCCCAGCCTCTGACCGACAGGTACACTCTTATATCATACTACTACGTATACTACAGACAAGACAATAGACCATATGCATCATGAATGGTGTGTTCCATTAAACTATAATGACAACTGGTATAACATATATTTGAAGATTACTGACACAGGTTCGACGTATTATGAAGTGCTTATGATGTCGTCATGATTGTGACTTGAAAAAAACTGTCTGACTCTCTTTTATTTCTGACTATCCCTTTATATGTCTCTGCAGCATGGAGGATTTTTACCCCAGTAAGAACCACGGTCCTGACTCTGGTATCGGCAGTGACAACGGGGATAAAAGACTGTCTACGACGGAGGTCAGAGTTCACCCACTGTAGTCAGACTGTAGTGAGGCTTAAACTGTACGAAGCCTATTGGTGTGCGTTCAACCACAGCAAATTGATACTGCCCCTGAATATTTATTCTATAGGCATTGGTGGTACTCATTTTAGGTGCTGGAACACCATAATATTTTGCAGGAACTAAAGCAGTAGAATATTTGAGGTGCCTGTACAATGTTCCTGTCAGCTCCGGCCCAAGTCAACCACCTTCTGTAGGTCATGCAGACATGTTCAGTACACTCGTTTATGGTTCACGCTCACTTACCTCTTAAGTTCCCTTCTCCTCCTCGCCCCTCCCTCTCTTCCTCTAGCCTTCTGACGATGACACCATCAGCCTGCACTCTCAGGTCTCAGAGACGGCCCGCGCCGACGCGCTCTCTCTCCTCTCCAAGATGGACTCAGGCAAAGGTAAGGCCTGTTTTTAGATGCAGTGGATTTGACTGTTCGGTAACAGTATTTGAGGAATATTGTGCTCAACTGGCTACAAGCACATAGTCTGAGGTTCAACCTGGTGTGTTGTGCCCGTAGATCAGGAACCCTATGACTTCATCGAGCCCAACCCAGAGGAGGATGCTGCCCTGTCAGAGGGGGATGGGCAGCAGAGTGGTGGACCCTACATCTCCTGTATAAAGGTACATCACAAGACATCCATAGGGTGTCCGTATGGCCACTACACGTACACCAGTAACTAGCCTTCCTCTGTCGAGCTATCCGCGGGTGAGGTACTGTGCTACCACTCTCTGTTTATTTTCCACTATTAGCTCCGGGGTATAGGAGATTGTTAGTACAAGCTTAATCCCTGCTTAAAATTAATCATACCTTTCATCAAGTCATAAAACTTGCGATCCCATACCTGACATTCACAGCTCTTAAGTCCCCTAAATCAGGCAAAGAATTAAAGTACAATATATATATATTTTTCAATTGTTTATTTAACCTTTTATTTAACTAGTGTTTGGTTCTGAAAATATGAAATATACTTATTAATGTCACTGAGGGAGAGAGGAGAATGTATAACATTTCCGTTCTGTCCCGATATGTTATTGTTAGCCATCAGGGATCCTATTCGAGGAGAATGTACCCAGTCTGGTACGAGTCAACATGACAGCCATGAGTTGGAGGAGTGAACATTTTGGGGCAGAGGTCAGGTTAGAGGAAGTGAGGAAGAACTGATATCACTAAGGTTCTGTCTAGCAACAGAGATGCATTGGCTGTTCAAATGTGTAGGAGGAGACTCGGGGTTAAATAGGGTTAAATATCAGTGCTTGTGTGAATATATATATATTTTGTGTTATGCAGCTGTATGGACCCAATTGGTGAATAAACTTGGTTGGAGCTTTCATAGTGTCCGTCGATTTCTTACTCTGATATTTAGAACCTAACGCTAGGCAAGTCAGTTAAGAACAAATTCTTATTTACAATGACGGCCTACCAGAAGGCAAAAGTGAGGTCCATTTCTGTATGGACCTCACATTATGCACAGGGGCATTGTCATGCTGAAACAGGAAAGGGCCTTCCCCAAACTGTTGCCACAAAGTTGGAAGCACAGAATCATCTATACGGTCATTGTATGCTGTAGCGTTAATATTTAACTTCCCTGGAACTAAGGGACCTAGGCCAAACCATGAAAAACAGCCCAGACCATTATTCCTCCTCCACCAGACTTTACAGTTGGCACTATGCATTCGGGCAGGTAGCGTTCTCCTGGAATCCACCAAACCCAGATGATTCTGTCGGACCAGATGATGAAACGTGATTCATTCACTCCGGAGAACACGTTTCCACTGCTCCAGAGTCTAATGCGAGCTTTACATCACTCCAGCCGACGCTTGGCATTGTGCATGGTGATCTTAGGCTTGTGTGCGGCTGCTCGGCCATGGAAACCCATGTCATGAAGCTCCCAACAAACAGTTATTGTGCTGACGTTGCTTCCAGAAGAAGTTTGGAACCCTGTAATGAGCGTTGCAACTGAGGACAGACAGTTTTTAACGCACTTCAGCACTCGGTGGTCATGTTCTGTGAGCTTGTGTGGCCTACCACTCAGCGGCTGAGCCGTTGTTGCTCCTAGACATTTCCTCTTCACAATAACAGCACTTACAGTTGACCAAGGCAGCTCTAGCAGGGCAGAAATTTGATGTGATGATCTGACTTGTTGGAAAGGTGATATCCTATGCCACATTAAGTCACTGAGCTCTTCAGTACAGACCGTTCTGACTTTCCTAGTTAAATAAATTCCATTCTACTGCCAATGTTTACATGGCTGTGTGCTCGATTTTTGTACACCTGCCGGAAACACCTGTGAGCTGAAATAGCCAAATCCACTAATTTGAAGGGGTTTCGACATGACCTTTGCCATGTAGTGTAGATTAGTGCGATTGTGGAGTTGTCACAGAGCTGGTGTCGGCCTGGAGTCTGTTCATATATACTCTGTTACAAACTTCCGTGTTAAGCATTGTTGATTGAAGAGGTGAATTATTTCTTCCTGCTGTGCCAATCAGGTCCGCAGTCTGAAGTGCGAGAGATCCTGTGTGGTGGCTCGTGCCAAGCTTGCCAAGCCCAAGGGGGGGTGGGAGCTAAATGAGACGACAACCTATCTTTTTCTGCTTTATGCATGGTGTGATACTATTCATTGAAGTGTGCATATTTATGACATGTCAATGGGGTTACCTTATTGTGGTTATTGATGATTTCAAGTATGTATTTTGACCGTGTATTTGTGATTTGGTCGGAAGTGGTTTCTTCTAAGGCGAAGGCCGTGTTGAGATGTACTTAAGCCCTGTCATTTCATTGTTGGGCAGACCGAGGCGGGGTAAGGATGGAATGCTGCCATTGGTTTCAGGCATGATTGGGGTTTGTTTGATTTATTGAGCTCAACCTTTCTTTGATTCATTTTCAGTTGTTTGTTTATGTTACCGGTCTACGCCCTGTTTGTTTAATTGTTTGTACAATTATACGTAGTGTACAGTTTGCCACTCCTGCACTGTAAATAAATGTCCTGGACATTGTACTTCCTCTTCTTGCTGCCTCTTCACTGAAACCTCCACCAAAAGTAAGGCCTGCCTTACGAATGGAAGAGGCAAATAGATAATCTTGATCGTTTTTTATGTGGGGGGGGACTTGTGGAATAAGCCAAGGCACAGCGCTTAAAGGCCAAGTGAAATGTGTCTCGACCTGACTTGGATCGATAATGGAAAACAGGCTTGTTGATTGAACCTGGATAGTAGTGTAGGGGTTTTACACATCTTGTTATAAACTGGGTGGTTCGGGCCCTGAATGCTGATTGGCTGACAACCGTGGTACATCAGACCGTATACCACGGGTATGACAACACATTTCTTTTTACTGTTCTGATTACGTTGGTAACCAGTTTATAATAGCAATAAGGCACCTAGCAATAAGGGCTGTATCCAAGCATTCTGCATTGTGGCACACATATGAACAGCCCTTAGCCGTGGTATATTGGCCATATACCACACCTCCTCTGGCCTTATTGCTTAACTATAACTTTTAAAAAAAAAATGTTTTTATTGAATTAATGAATCTGACTTTGTTCTGTGTTTCAGGAATTGGAGAAGGTTCTTAACAAGTCACACCAAAGCAAAGATAAGGAAAGCTGGAAAGAGGAGTCTGGGTAAGTCCTCACTACACGGATAGACAGGAGGAGGAAGGGCAGAGAATTCACCTTGATAGAAGCTAGATGATAGAAGCTAGATGATAGCAGCTAGATGATAGCAGCTAGATGATAGCAGCTAGATGATAGCAGCTAGATGATAGCAGCTAGATGAAGATGATAGCAGCTAGATGATAGCAGCTAGATGATAGCAGTCGTGAAATAATAACAACAGGCCGGGACAGTAGACATGCTGAGAAGGCTGCCGTTGGATAGCTGCCACTATGGTATGGCCACATTGTGAGTTCATGTTATTACAGTGCGAGTGTGAAGCAGTTGGCGTAGGTTTCTGACTGTCATGTCCCTGTGGCCTGCAGCTCTGATAAAGATCAGCTAGCTGAGGAGGAGGAAGAGGAGGAGGAGGAGGAAGAGCTGAAGGAGGTGCTGGACCTGAGGAAGATTGCCGTCCAGCTCCTGCAGCAGGAGCAACAGAACAGGTGAGAGGCTGACCTCTGACCCCATGGTCGTTTCCTACTCTCTGACCTCACCTCACTCTGATCCCTGCTCCTAGCCCCATATCTCTCTGTCCTCTTCACCTCTGCTGAGCTCAGCATCCCCCGCCCTCACCTCTGCTGAGCTCAGCATCCCCCACCCTCACCTCTGCTCGCGCTCTCTCACTCCATCCTTGACCCCTTATCAGTGAAAGGGCAGGAAGATCCTGGGATGTTCTTGGAGGAGAGGGTTGGAAGGGGGAAGGACTCTTCTTTTCATTCTACAAGACAGGAAAGAAAAGGACTTGATTTACAACCTTGACAGTCATGGGTTTCTGACTGGTTATTGGGGTTCTACCCATAGTTATTAGGTTAACAATAATGAATTGTCAGCGTGAGCCATTCATAGCTGTTGCAGACAGCAGGTGATACGTGAAGAGTGCACGTTATCATTTCTCTTGCATTGGGTCCTTCTATACGCTCTCAGAAGAAAGGGTTCCAAAAGGGTTATTCGGCTGTCCCCATACGATAAACCCTTTTTGGTTCCAGGATGAACCTTTTTGGTTCCATGTAGAACCCTCTGTGGGAAAAGGGTTCGGCCTGTAACCAAAGAAAAACAGTTCTTCAAAGGGTTCTCCTGTGGGGACAGCTGAAGAACCTTTTTAGGTTCTAGATAGAACCTTTTTTCCCAAGAGTGTATTACCTGTGTTTTATCCATTGTATGCGTAGACCTTAGTTCCTTTCCAGACATTTTACTACTCTTCTTTCTCCTGAAGTTACTCCATCACCACGCTCTAACTATCTCTATTCCTGCTCTGCATCTAACGAACCTCCCTGTCATTGGCTCCCCTCTTCTCTCCTCTTATTCCCTCCCTGCTTCATCCATCTCCTGCTCCTCCTCCACCTCGCCTCTTCCTTGGACCTGATTGGTGCACACATGATGTGTGGCTACTAGACGACGATCCTTAATTTGTAGAGCAGAGAGTCTAATTCATCGAAGGAGGGTTGCCGGCCGTGCACACAGGTAGAGACAGATGTGTGATAGAGTGAGATTGTGAACGTTTAAGGAGGTGGATGTATGTATAGAAAACTGTCAGGTTGGAGAATTAAATGCATGTTTCTGTGCCTTGTGAGATGAATGCACACCCTTCTATAGATTGTCTGTTGTTCTCCAGTTCTTAAATCCACCTGGACCCATTCTATATCATGACTGCCTGAACACATTGTGCCTGCAGAGAGAAAATGGAGAGATGGTACTAACCACCCCTCTGTCTACCTGTCCAGGTTCCTAAGTCACTCTGGCAGCTCCGGCAGCAAACAACGGTCCCCCTCTCAGGCTATCCGCAGGTACGTACAGCACAGCTCTACCTAAACACATTACTTCTGCCCGTTACACTCTAAGACCTTGGGTCACGTGCATAAAACTAGCCTGTTTCCTGGGCGCAAGTTGAGCCGAGTCATAAACTCAAAAGCATGCCATCATCGAAACTGTCCCAGTGACTCGTGTTATAGGATCTTGTCTCAAAAGTACAGTGCATTCGGAAAGTATTCAGACCCCTTGACTTTTTCCACATTTTGTTACATTACAGCCTTATTCTAAAATGTATTAAATAATTGTTTTCCCTCATCAATCTACACTAGAGGTCGACCGATTATGATTTTTCAACGCTGATACCGATACCGATTTATTGGAGGACCAAAAAAAGCCGGTATCGATTAATCGGCTGATTTTTAAAAAATATATTAAAAAAATTATGTATTTGTAATAATGACAATTACAACAATACTGAATGAACCCTTATTTTAACTTAATATAATACATCAATAAAATAAATTTAGCCTCAAATAAATAATGAAACATGTTCAATTTGGTTTAAATAATGAAAAAAGAAAGTGTACGCACAATATCCAATAATGACAAAGTGAAAACAGGTTTTTAGAAATGTTTGCAAATTTATTAAAATCGAAAACAGAACAACCATATTTACATAAGTATTCAGACCCGTTGCTCTGAGACTCAACATTGAGCCCAGGATCATCCTTGAGATGTTTTTACAACTTGATTGGAGTCCACATGTGGTAAATTCAATAGATGGGACATGATTTGCAAAGGCACACACCTGTCTATATAAGGTCCCACAGTTGACAGTGCATGTCAGAGCAAAAACCAAGCCATGAGGTCGAATGAATTGTCTGTAGAGCTCAGAGACAGGATTGTTTCAAGGCACAGACCTGGGGAAGGGTACCAAAACATTTCTGCAGCATTGAAGATCCCAAAGAACACTGTGGCCTCCATAATTTTTAAATGGACAACGTTTGGAACCACTAAGACTCTTCCTAGAGCTGGCTGCCCGGCCAAACTGAGCAATCGGGTGAGAAGGGCCTTGGTCAGTGAGGTGACCAAGAACCCGATGGTCACTATGACAGAGCTCCACAGTTCCTCTCTGGAGATGGTTGTCCTTCTAGAAGGTTCTCCCATTTCTGCAGCACTACACCAATCAGGCCTTTATGTTAGAGTGGCCAGACGGAAGCCACTCCTCAGTAAAAGGCATATGACAGCCCGCTTGGAGTTTGCCAAAAGGCGCCTAAAGTACTCTCAAACCATGAGAAACAATATTCTCAGGTCTGATGAAACCGAGATTGAACTCTTTGGCCTGAATGCCAAGCGTTATGTCTGGAGGAAATCTGGCACCATCCCTACAGTGAAGCATGGTGGTGGCAACATCATGGTGTGGGGATGTCTTTCAGCTGCAGGTACTGGGAGACTAGTCAGGATCGGGGGAAAGATCAATGGAGCATAGTACAGCGAGATCCTTCATGAAAACCTGCTCCAGAGCACTCAGAACCTCATACTGGGGCGAGGGTTCACCTTCTAACAGGACAAAAACCCTAAGTACACAGCCAAGACAACGCAGGAGTGGCTTCGGTTTACAAGTCTCTGAATGTCCTTGAGTGGCCCAGCCAGAGCCCGGACTTGAACCCGATCGTACATCTCTGGAGAGACCTGAAAATAGCTGTGCTGTGATGCTCCCCATCCAACCTGACAGCGCTTGAGAGGATCTGCAGAGAAGAATGGGGAAAAACTCCCCAAATATAGGTGTGCCAAGCTTGTAGTGTCATACCCAAGAGGACTTGAGGCTGTAGTAATCGCTGGCAAGGTGCTTCAATAAAGCACGGAGTAAAGGGTCTGAATACTTATGTAAATGTGATATTTCCATATTTTTTATGTATTTTTTTTAAATATATAAATTAGCAAATTTAATTTAAGGGGTGGATCAGCTTAATATTGCGGAAAGAATGTTGCTTCCATCAATGTAATTGTCTGCATAATTTCCAATCCCCCATATATATTTTAGGGTAAATATATATATCCATATACATACTTACATACACATACCTATATAGACATACATACTTTTTTAAGAATATACCTTTATTCCCCGCAAACCCTACCACCCTTCCCCCAATTGGCGTAAACGAATAAACACTTAGGCTTTTACTTTCAGTTTATACATCTTATACACATTTTACAGACAATCTATTTTACAATAGTTAAATATTGTTTGTTTTTATTCCTTCCTCTATTTCTGATGTCCATCCAGTTTGATTTCTATTTGTAACTGTGCTATTTCACCAAACTTCTGAACCCATATACATTTTACAGACGCCGTATGTTTTACATTGGTTACCTTGTTATTAGTCCCACCCTTCAGCTCCATTCAACCTCTCCCATCCATTTTGGATTTCTATTTGCCATATAATTTTTCAACTGTACTGTGATGGTTCACAAAAGTATTGGACCTTTCTATTCTCATAGGTTCTACAGATTGTAAATGAAAAATAAAACATTTAGCTAAAATAATTATTATATTATTGATTGATTGACTGTTTTTTCTTTGTCATTATGGGGTATTGTGTGTAGATTGAGGGGGGAAAACTATTCAATCCATGTTAGAATAAGGCTGTAACATAACAAAATGTGGAAAAAAGTCACGCGGTCTGAATACTTTCTGAATGCACTGTAGCTATAACTACGAGTAATTACATTTTTACATGCGAGTCATTTAGCAGACGCTCTTATCCAGAGCGACTCAGAGATAGTGAGTGCATACTTTTCGTTTTGTACTGGTCCCCCGTAGGAATCAAACCCACAACCACAGCATTGCACATGCTCTACCAATTGAGCTACACCAAATCAAGTCCAATTTTATTGGTCGCATACACATATTTAGCAGATGTTATTGCCGGTGTTGCGAAATGCTTGTGTTCCTCGCTCCGACAGTGCAGTAGTATCTAACAATTTACAACAATACACACAAATCTAAAAGTAAAAGAATGTCATGAAGAAATATGTCAATATTAGGATGAGCAACGTCTGAGTGGCATTGACTAAAATACAGTAGAATAGAATACAGTATATACATATGAGATGAGTAAAGCAGTATGTAATAATTTCATAAAGTGACTAGTGTTCCATTATTCAGGTGGCCAGTGATTCCATGTCTATGCAGTAAAGGTTCCATTGTCTGTTGTTATTGACTGTTGGCTGCCCTCGTGATGACACACTGTCCAATAAATGAGGGTATTGTCCATGAAGGTAAATACGTGTGACTGAGTGAGTCCGTGTGTTTTCCTGTCTCTCTCCTAGTGCCTCTCTGGATGAAGCGAACAGTGGCACGTCAGTGCTGAGTGGGCAGGTAAGTACTTCCTGTCCTGTTTTCCACAGGGAACATGCTACTCATTGTTCCCATTTTGTGCGAGTAATACTACACCGTGGCCATTGTTTTCAGTTCCCCTTTTTAATGTGTCCGCGTGCGAGGCCTTGGTTTTGGTGTCTGGGTTTCACTCATGTCGTTCACCTCTCTCTGTCTCTCTCTGGAAAGGACCCTGACTTCACAGACGACGACGACGACACTTTCTCTGAGGTCCTCCATTTTCATTCGTGCCTTTTTTTGTTTCCTCACCCTCATCACCGTCCATGTGAAGACGTGGCTGTGTGCATGTTAGCCTTTTATAACTGAGTGACGTAGGGAGAGGCTTTAGGTCAATCATCTCTTTTAAATGATGTTCTAGTAGTGCTGCTAAAGCCAAGGGGGTTTTGTCCATTATTGCATTGCCATTTGGTTAATACAGTGTCTAGTATCTTGACCCGTCTCTCTCTCTGTCTCTCTCTCTCTGTCTCTCTCTCTGTCTCTCTCTCTGTCTCTCTGTCTCTCTCTCTGTCTCTGCAGCCCTCCTCTTCATGCTCCTACGATGGCAGCCTGAAATCCGAGTCAGACACGGAGCCAAAGTGGCCAGAGGTTCCACCTGTACTCAACCAGAACGAGGAGCGCAGGAGGAACAAGTATCTGAGGAAAGATTATCTGAAGGTAAGGAGACCATTGCTTCCACATTGCACTCTGAATCCCATGATGTTGATTTCTATATGTATTTATTAAGGATCCCCATTAGCTGTTGCCAAGGCAGAAGCTACTCTTCCTGGGGTCCAGCAACATTAAGGCTGTTATATGTACAATTTTAGATATTACATGATGTTACATTTCACATCACATTAAGTGTGTTCCCTCAGGCCACTACTCTACTACCACATATCTACAATACGAAATCCATCTGTACGTGCGTGTCTTATCATGTGCGTGTTTCAGCGTGTCTGTGTGTGTCTCTTCACAGGTGTATTTTAGTCTTTTTTTTTATTTATTTTGATCTGATTCTACTTTCTTGCATCGGTTACCTGATGTGGAATAGAGTAGTACTTTGCGCCTCCCATAATATGTTCTTGACTTGGGGACTGTGAAGAGACCTCTGGTGGTATGTCTTGTGGGGTGTACATGGGTGTCTGAGCTGTGTGCTAGTCGTTTAAACAGACAGCTGGGTGCATTCAGCTTGTCAACACTTCTTACAAAAACAAGTAGTGATGAAGTCAATCTCTCCACCACTTTGAGCCATGAGAGACTTCCAAACATGTTATTAATGTTAGCTCTCCGTGTATGTTTAAGGGCCAGTCATGCTGCCCTGTTCTGAGCCAATGGTAATTTTCTGAGGTCCCTCTTTGTGGCATCTGACCACACCTGTAGTCCAGGTGTGACAAAACTAGGGCCTGTACGACCTGCCTTGTTGATAGTGTTGTTAAAAAGGCAGGCAGAACAGCACTTTTTTATGTATCAACATGTTTGACCACGACAGTTTACAAACCAGGGTTACTCCAAGCAGTTTAGTCACCTCAACTTGCTCAAATTCTACTTTATTAATCAGAAGATTTAGTTGAGGTTTAGAGTTTAGTGAATGATCTTTCCCAAATGCTTATAGTTTTTGAAATATTTAGGACGAACATGTTCCTTGCCACCCTTTCTGAAACTAACTGCAGCAACTTCTTCGGAATCGGTGTCCCTTCCACGGAACGGTTGAGCTAGCGTAGGCTAATGCTATTAGCATTAGCAAGACAATTTCCCAGGCCATAGACATATCTGATATTGGCAGAAAGCCTAAATTATTTTTTATCTAACTGCACTGTCCAATTTACAGAAGCTAGTACAGTTAAAAAAAATACCATGCTATTGTTTGAGGAGAATGCACAATTTTGAACATGGAAAGTTATTAATAAACAAATTAGGCACATTTGGGCTGTCTTGAAACAACATTTTGAACAGAAATGCAATGGTTCATTGGCTCAGTCTAAAACTTTGCACATACACTGCTGTCATCTAGTGGCCAAAATGTAAATTGCACCTGTGCTGGAATAATACATTATTATCAAAGCAAATTTTATTGGTCACTTACACATGGTTAGCAGGTGTTAATGTGAGTGTAGCGAAATGCTTGTGCTTCTAGTTCCTACCGTGCAGTAATATTTAACAGGTAATCTAACAATTCCTAACAATTTCACAGCAACTACCTTATATACACAAGTGTAAAGGAATGAATAAGAATATGTACATGTAAATATATGGATGAGCGATGGCCGAACGGCATAGGCAAGATGCAGTAGATGGTGTAGAGTACAGTATATCCATATGAGATGAGTAATGTAGGGTATGTAAACATTATATAAAGTGGCATTGTTTAAAGAGACTAGTGATACATTTATTACATGCAATTTTTTATTATTAAAGTATGTTGGCAGCAGCCACTCAATGTTAGTGATGACTGTTTAACAGTCTGATGGCCTTGAGATAGAAGCTGTTTTTCATTTTCTCGGTCCTAGCTTTGATGCACCTGTACTGACCTCACCTTCTGGATGATAGCAGGGTGAACAGGCAGTGGCTCGGGTGGTTGTTGTCCTTGATTATCTTTTTGGTCTTCCTGTGTTGTAGGTGTCCTGGAGGGCAGGTAGTTTGCCCCTGGGGATGCGTTGTGCTGACCTCACTACCCTCTGGAGAGCCTTACGGTTGTGGGTGGAGCAGTTTCCGTACCGGGCGGTGATACAGCCCGACAGGATGCTCTCGATTGTGCATCTGTAAATGTTTGATTGTTTTTGGTGACAGGACAAATTTCTTCAGCCTCTTGAGGTTGAAGAGGCTCTGTTGCTCCTTCTTCACCACACTGTCTCTGTGGTTGGACCATTTCAGTTTATCCGTGATGTTTATGCCGAGGAACTTAAAACTTTCCACCTTCTCCACTACTGTCCCGTCGATGTGGATAGTGGGCTGCTCCCTCTGCTGTTTCCTGAAGTCCACGATCATCTCCTTTGTTTTGTTGACGTTGAGTGTGAGGTTATTTTCCTGACACCACACTTCGAGGGCCCTCACCTCCTCCCTGTAGTCCTTCTCGACGTTGTTGGTAATCAAGCCTACTACTGTAGTGTCGCCTAAAAACTTGATGATTGAGTTGGAGGCGTGCATGGCCACGCAGTCATGGGTGAACAGGGAGTACAGGAGAGGGCTGATGCACCCTTGTGGGGCCGCGGGTTGGAGATTTTGTTTCCTACCCTCTCCACCTGCGGGCGTCCCGTCAGAAAGTCCAGGATCCAGTTGCACAGGGCGGTGTCGAGACCCAGGGTCTCGAGCTTAATGACGAGTTTAGAGGGTACTATGGTGTTGAATGCTGAGCTGTAGTCGATGAACAGCATTCTTACATAGGTATTCCTCTTTTCCAAGTGGGTTAGGACAGTGTACAGTGTGATTGTTGTCTGTGGACCTATTGGGGGCGGTAAGCAAATTGGAGTGGGTCTAGGGTGTTCCCGTAGGGTGGAGGTGATATGATCCTTGACTAGTCTCTCAAAGCACTTCATGATGACGGAGGTGAGTGCTATAGGGCGATAGTCGTTCAGCTTAGTTACCTTAGCTTTCTTGGGAACAGGAACAATGGTGGCCCTCTTGAAGCATGTGGGAACAGCACACTGGGATAGGGATTGATTGAATATATCCGTAAACACACCAACCAGCTGGTCTACGCATGCTCTGAGGACGTGGCTAGGGATGGAGTCTGGGTTGGCAGCCTTGCGAGGGTTATTAACACGTTTAAATGTTTTACTCACATTGGCTGGGCTGAAGGAGAGGCCGCAGGTTTTGGTGGAGGGCCGTGGCAATGTATTGTCCTCAAAGCGAGCAAAGAAGTTGTTTAGTTTGTCTGGGAGCAAGACATGGCATTTCAAAGATGATGGTACAAACAAAATACTAAAGAACAGGTGGTTTTTTATTTATATTATGTTTTACCAGATATATTGTGTTATATTCTCCTACATTACAAATTTCCACAAACTGCAAAGTGTTTCCTTTCAAATGGTACCAATAATATGCATATCCTTGGTTCAGGGCCTGAGCTACAGGCAGTTATATTTGGGTATGTCATGGAATCCACCTGTGATAAATTCAATTGATTGGACATTATTTGGGAATGTAAGGTCTATGTCTATGTAAGGTCCCACAGTTGGCCGTGCATGTCAGAGCAAAAACCAAGCCACGAGGTCAAAGGAATTGTCCTTAGAGCTCCGACGCAGGATTGTGTCGAGGCACAGATCTAGGGAAGGGTAGCAAAAATAGTCTGCAGCATTGAAGGTCTCCAAAAACACACGTTTGGAACCACCAAGACTCTTCCTAGAGCTGTCCGCCCGGGCAAACTGAGCAATCGGGGGAGAAGGGCCTTTGTCTGGGAGGTGACCAAGAATCTGATGGTCACTCTGACAGAGCTCCAGAGTTCCTCTGTGGAGATGGCCAGAAGCCAGATGGAAGCCACTCCTCAGTAAAAGGCACATGACAGCCCACTTGGAGTTTGCCAAAAGGCACCGAAATGACTCTGACCATGAGAAACCAGATCTTCTGGTCTGATGAAACCAAGATTGAACTCTTTAGCCTGAATGCCAAGCTTCATGTCTGGAGGAAACCTGGCACCATCCCTACGGTGAAGCATGGTGGTAGCGGCATCATACTGTGGGGATGCTCTTATCCAGAGCGACTTACAAATTGGTGCATTCATTCACCTTATGACATCCAGTGGAACAGCCACTTTACAATAGTGCATCTAAATCTTTTAAGGGGGGTGAGAAGGATTACTTTATCCTATCCTAGGTATTCCTTAAAGAGGTGGGGTTTCAGGTGTCTCCGGAAGGTGGTGATTGACTCCGCTGTCCTGGCGTCGTGGGGGAGTGTGTTCCACCATTGGGGAGCCAGAGCAGCGAACAGTTTTGACTGGGCTGAGCGGGAACTGTACTTCCTCAGTGGTAGGGAGGCGAGCAGGCCAGAGGTGGATGAACGCAGTGCCCTTGTTTGGGTGTAGGGCCTGATCAGAGCCTGGAGGTACTGAGGTGCCGTTCCCCTCACAGCTCCGTAGGCAAGCACCATGGTCTTGTAGCGGATGCGAGCTTCAACTGGAAGCCAGTGGAGAGAGAGGAGGAGCGGGGTGACGTGAGAGAACTTGGGAAGGTTGAACACCAGACGGGCTGCGGCGTTCTGGATGAGTTGTAGGGGTTTAATGGCACAGGCAGGGAGCCCAGCCAACAGCGAGTTGCAGTAATCCAGACGGGAGATGACAAGTGCCTGGATTAGGACCTGCGCCGCTTCCTGTGTGAGGCAGGGTCGTACTCTGCGGATGTTGTAGAGCATGAACCTACAGGAACGGGCCACCGCCTTGATGTTAGTTGAGAACGACAGGGTGTTGTCCAGGATCACGCCAAGGTTCTTAGCGCTCTGGGAGGAGGACACAATGGAGTTGTCAACCGTGATGGCGAGATCATGGAACGGGCAGTCCTTCCCCGGGAGGAAGAGCAGCTCCGTCTTGCCGAGGTTCAGCTTGAGGTGGTGATCCGTCATCCACACTGATATGTCTGCCAGACATGCAGAGATGCGATTCGCCACCTGGTCATCAGAAGGGGGAAAGGAGAAGATTAATTGTGTGTCGTCTGCATAGCAATGATAGGAGAGACCATGTGAGGTTATGACAGAGCCAAGTGACTTGGTGTATAGCGAGAATAGGAGAGGGCCTAGAACAGAGCCCTGGGGGACACCAGTGGTGAGAGCGCGTGGTGAGGAGACAGATTCTCGCCACGCCACCTGGTAGGAGCGACCTGTCAGGTAGGACGCAATCCAAGCGTGGGCCGCGCCGGAGATGCCCAACTCGGAGATGGTGGAGAGGAGGATCTGATGGTTCACAGTATCGAAGGCAGCCGATAGGTCTAGAAGGATGAGAGCAGAGGAGAGAGAGTTAGCTTTAGCAGTGCGGAGCGCCTCCGTGATACAGAGAAGAGCAGTCTCAGTTGAATGACTAGTCTTGAAACCTGACTGATTTGGATCAAGAAGGTCATTCTGAGAGAGATAGCGGGAGAGCTGGCCAAGGACGGCACGTTCAAGAGTTTTGGAGAGAAAAGAAAGAAGGGATACTGGTCTGTAGTTGTTGACATCGGAGGGATCGAGTGTAGGTTTTTTCAGAAGGGGTGCAACTCTCGCTCTCTTGAAGACGGAAGGGACGTAGCCAGCGGTCAGGGATGAGTTGATGAGCGAGGTGAGGTAAGGGAGAAGGTCTCCGGAAATGGTCTGGAGAAGAGAGGAGGGGATAGGGTCGAGCGGGCAGGTTGTTGGGCGGCCGGCCGTCACAAGACGCGAGATTTCATCTGGAGAGAGAGGGGAGAAAGAGGTCAGAGCACAGGGTAGGGCAGTGTGAGCAGAACCAGCGGTGTCGTTTGACTTAGCAAACGAGGATCGGATGTCGTCGACCTTCTTTTCAAAATGGTTGACGAAGTCATCTGCAGAGAGGGAGGAGGGGGGGGGGAGGATTCAGGAGGGAGGAGAAGGTGGCAAAGAGCTTCCTAGGGTTAGAGGCAGATGCTTGGAATTTAGAGTGGTAGAAAGTGGCTTTAGCAGCAGAGACAGAGGAGGAAAATGTAGAGAGGAGGGAGCGAAAGGATGCCAGGTCCGCAGGGAGGCGAGTTTTCCTCAATTTCCGCTCGGCTGCCTGGAGCCCTGTTCTGTGAGCTCGCAATGAGTCGTCGAGCCACGGAGCGGGAGGGGAGGACCGAGCCGGCCTGGAAGATAGGGGACATAGAGAGTCAAAGGATGCAGAAAGGGAGGAGAGGAGGGTTGAGGAGGCAGAATCAGGAGATAGGTTTGAGCAGAGGGAAGAGATGATAGGATGGAAGAGGAGAGAGTAGCGGGGGAGAGAGAGCGAAGGTTGGGACGGCGCGATACCATCCGAGTAGGGGCAGTGTGGGAAGTGTTGGATGAGAGCGAGAGGGAAAAGGATACAAGGTAGTGGTCGGAGACTTGGAGGGGAGTTGCAATGAGGTTAGTGGAAGAACAGCATCTAGTAAAGATGAGGTCGAGCGTATTGCCTGCCTTGTGAGTAGGGGGGGAAGGTGAGAGGGTGAGGTCAAAAGAGGAAAGGAGTGGAAAGAAGGAGGCAGAGAGGAATGAGTCAAAGGTAGACGTGGGGAGGTTAAAGTCGCCCAGAACTGTGAGAGGTGAGCCGTCCTCAGGAAAGGAGCTTATCAAGACATCAAGCTCATTGATGAACTCTCCGAGGGGACCTGGAGGGCGATAAATGATAAGGATGTTAAGCTTGAAAGGGCTGGTAACTGTGACAGCATGAAATTCAAAGGAGGCGATAGACAGATGGGTAAGGGGAGAAAGAGAGAATGACCACTTGGGAGAGATGAGGATCCCGGTGCCACCACCCCGCTGACCAGAAGCTCTCGGGGTGTGCGAGAACACGTGGGCGGACGAAGAGAGAGCAGTAGGAGTAGCAGTGTTATCTGTGGTGATCCATGTTTCCGTCAGTGCCAAGAAGTCGAGGACTGGAGGGAGGCATAGGCTGAGATGAACTCTGCCTTGTTGGCCGCAGATCGGCAGTTCCAGAGGCTACCGGAGACCTGGAACTCCACGTGGGTCGTGCGCGCTGGGACCACCAGATTAGGGTGGCCGCGGCCACGCGGTGTGGAGCGTTTGTATGGTCTGTGCAGAGAGGAGATAACAGGGATAGACAGACACATAGTTGACAGGCTACAGAAGAGGCTACGCTAATGCAAGGAGATTGGAATGACAAGTGGACTACACGTCTCGAATGTTCAGAAAGTTAAGCTTACGTAGCAAGAATCTTATTGACTAAAATGATTAAAATGATACAGTACTGCTGAAGTAGGCTAGCTGGCAGTGGCTGCGTTGTTGACTTTGTAGGCTAGCTGGCAGTGGCTGCGTTGTTGACACTACACTAATCAAGTCGTTCCGTTGAGTGTAATAGTTTCTACAGTGCTGCTATTCGGGGCTAGCTGGCTAGCTAGCAGTGTTGATTACGTTACGTTGCGTAAAAGAACGACAATAGCTGGCTAGCTAACCTAGAAAATCGCTCTAGACTACACAATTATCTTTGATACACAGACGGCTATGTAGCTAGCTATGTAGCTAGCTACGATCAAACAAATCAAACCGTTGTGCTGTAATGAAATGAAATGAAAATGTGATACTACCTGTGGAGCGAGCGGAATGCGACCGGGTTGTTGAGTGCGGAAGTTCTATTCAGTAGACGTTGGCTAGCTGTTGGCTTGCTAGCAGTGTCTCCTACGTTAAGGACGACAAATAGCTGGCTAGCTAACCTCGGTAAATTAAGATAATCACTCTAAGACTACACGCTCTAAACTACACAATTATCTTGGATACGAAGACAGCAAAGACAACTATGTAGCTAGCTAACACTACACTAATCAAGTCGTTCAGTTGAGTGTAATAGTTTCTACAGTGCTGCTATTCGGTAGACGGTGGACGTTTGCTAGCTGGCTAGCTGCTGGGCAGATAGCAGTGTAGACTACGTTAGGACGACGAAATACGAAGTTGCAATAGAAGTGCTGACTGTTTCACTTTGTTGTCCTCTTTCTTTTCCTTTTTCTTCTGTCCTTCTTTTGTCCTTATTTTGTCTTCCTTTCTTCTGTTAACTAGATATTTTTTGTTGTTATTCTTTGTAAGCTAGCTAGCTTCTTCCAGGAGAGTCCCTAGCAACTGCTTAGCAACAAGTAAACAATTCTGCTAGCAATTCAGCTAGCTAAGATAACTGTACAATTTTATGAAAAATAGTTAATTTTTCAAAAGCCTGTCTTTTTTGGTTTGTTCCTTGTTTTGTCTTCTATTGAGTCTTGCAGTTTTCTCTTGATTTTTTCGATGTACTTCACTCTAAAAAAAAAAGTTAAGCCATAACACAAGTTTTTCCAGCATCAGACTATGGTCAATAAGTCTAAAAAACTGCTCCCACAATCAATTTCTCTCAGCCAATCATCAGTCATTTGTGTGTAAGTGCCGTGCTTGTTGAGTGTCCTTCCCTATAAGCGTGCTGAAAGTCAATTTGTTTACAGTAAAATAGCATTGTATCTGGACAAACACAATTTTTCCCAAAAGTTTTACTAAGGTTGGTAACAGGCTGAGTGGTTGGCTTTTTGCGACAGTAAGGGGGCTTTACTATTATTGAGTAGCTTAAGTACTTGTGCCTGAGAACTGAATTCAGATGTCACATTGTTTTAGCACTATCTACAGAGGTTTTAAACTATGGCTCATATCTACTTTTTTTCATTTTTTTTTACACATTTCTGGAGTCTTGAAGCAAACATTGAGATCATGTGAACTCTGCTAATGACCATACAAAAACAGAGTAACGGAGAGCAATTTTCAATACGGCGAACTAGGTTCTAGGGCATGGATTAAATCTCTTTCTTCATGCGTCTTCTCTCCTCACAGAACAAGTGCCAGAGTGCCCGACGAAACTCTAGTGGGAACGACGAGTGTGAGGTGCGATTAGCTATCCAATCACATGCACAGTAAAAGCACATTACAATCAAATTGTGTTAGCACATGCTCAAGCAAATATCCTCATTGGTTGTCCTATCTGACCAATAATCAAATGATGTATTTTGTGTGCAGGAGGTATTGCGGAATGCTGAGTTCAGCACCACCCTCACAGTGTTTGGCCTTAAACCAAGATCAGGTAATTTGAATTATTTAACTTGTTCAGGTGTTAGTCTTTCCTTTTTATAAGGCTTTTATTTATTATTGTATGATTAGGCAATACAAGTGCCACACATTTTCAAGTCAAGGTTTTTAACTTAAGTAATTGTAAAACAGAGAACATGTGGTGGAGCCATTATGATGCCATTTACTGTATTTGGTATTGTAATATGGTGATTCTGGTGAAGTATGACAGCTTGTCCCAAGCATGGCTGATACATTGCTTATGACCTCTTCGGCATACTATTCTGCTCTCCCAAGCAAAAAGGTAGGAACTGCTCATAGTGGAGCTGAGAAAAAATGTCTTCAAAAGTGTTTTAATTGTCTAGCCAAATGAATTCCAGGGAGATCATTGGCGATGCATGAGTACTATGCATTGCCTTACTATGAGTACTTTAAAAAAATTCATGTTGACCCTGACCTCTGACATGACCTCTGACCCTTAAACGGCAGTTACTGCCTTCTTCCTTGGCATGATATGTTATAAATTGCAGGGTAATACCAAAGCAAAAAGCAGTATCAGCCATTTTAATTTGTTAGTTTACTATACTTCTGATTTATGCTATTAATACAAGAGCAGTGTAATTACTGACAGTATAACAGAGTTGAACCTGCATCCTTTGCGTGTCTTCCACGAAGACACCAGTTGAATTTAGAGATGTAGGTTCTGCGTCAGTCACATTACATACTGTGTTTGACAAGTAGCCCATGTCTTGTTATAAGAATAAATGTGAAAAGCAGCACTGCAGTTGTTTGACTTACATGAAATGATTACTTGTCTTGTAATATATAACGATGGAACATGATAGAAGTATGACGTAGGATAATACGAATGATAAAAAATTACCATGAGATTGCTAATAACATTCTATTTGTATTTTTTTTCAAATGACACTTCTGAATGATTAAATAAATAACAGCTTTAAGAATACATTTTAAACATATTTACATGTTCATCATCATACTGCTAGCTAACTAATGAATTCTGATCTCAGATCTACTTAGCTAGCTAGTTCTTACCAGTGTCTGGATGTCGGTGTTTCAGAGCAAGTTCAACCATTTGCCCCCTTGAATGCTGTGCCATGATGTTGTATCCATAGATTATCAATGTGTGTGTGTGTGTGTGTGTGTGTAGCTGTCAATCAGTGTCATACAGGTTCGATTGTGTCACTTAAAATAACATGAAACCAAGGTAAAACGCAGTAACTGCAGCCAAGGGCAGGTTGAAACGAAGCTAAAAGGCAGTAAGTTCAGTTACTGCCATTTACCTTGGTTTCACAGTAACTTTTTGCAGTTACTGCTAATACAACCCCCATTTTTTCCAAAACACAATACAATAGAGGCAGGATACTTGTCCACATAATTAAGCATGTGTTTTAATGTAACAAATATGACATTAACTCATTTTCAACCAAATGAACAGTTACCACCTTTTTGCTTGGGAGGGCAGAAGAGTAATGAGCTAAATGTCATACCCCAGTAGTTATCATTATGTGACACAAGATATTTTAGTTTGATGCAAATACAATCAATGTCAACTGTTGTGTGTGCCTAAGTGTACATTTGACATATTAGTAATTTTGTAGAAGCTCTTATCCAGTAGGCCGTGCATACTTTTTTGTACGCCTGGGCGGCTTTAAAGGGGCAAACTGTGATTGCTACATCTATTTAAGGATTTTAAATTGATGATATAATAATATATATATGCCATTTAGCAGACGCTTTTATCCAAAGCGACTTACAGTCATGTGTGCATACATTCTACGTATGGGTGGTCCCGGGAATCGAACCCACTACCCTGGCGTTACAAGCGCCATGCTCTACCAACTGAGCTACAGAAGGACCACATCCCGGAGTTGCCTCTTCACTGTTGACGTTGAGACTGGTGTTTTGCGGGGACTATTTAATGAAGCTGCCATTTCTCAGAACAAGATTAGACTGACGAGTTTCAGAAGAACGGTCTTAGTTTCTGGCCATTTTGAGCCTGTAATCGAACCCACAAATGCTGACGCTCCAGATACCCAACTAGTCTAAGGAAGGCCAGTTTTATTGCTTCTTTAATCAGAACAACAGTTTTCAGCTGTGCCAACATAATTGCAAAAGGGTTTTCTAATGATCAATTAGCCTTTTAAATTATCAACTTGGATTAGCTAACACAACGTGCCATTGGAACACAGGATTGATGGTTGCTGATGATGGGCCTCTGTACGCCAATGTAGATATTCCATAAAAAATCTGCTGTTTCCAGCTACAATAGTCATTTACAACATTACCAATGTTTATACTGTAGTTCTGATCAATATGATGATATTTTAATGTACAAAAATGTGCTTTTCTTTCAAAAACAAGGACATTTCTAAGTGACCCCAAACTTTTGAACTGTAGTGTAGTTGAGAGTGCAAGTGTGTGCAAAGCTGTCAAGGCAAAGGCTGGCTATTTGAAGAATCTCAAATATAAAATATATTTTGATTTGTTTAACACTTTTTTGGTTACTACACGATTCCGTATGTGTTATTTAATAGTTTTGATGTCTTCACTATCATTCGCCAATGTAGAAAAAAATCTTGAATGAGTAGGTGTTCTAAAACTTTTGACCGGTAGTGTAAACCCATTTGTTTCTTGAGTAATGTTACTTATAAATGCCTCATGAGCTTTGTTCAACCCGTACCCCATCAGAACATACGCTTTTTTTTTACTCCATTGTTTGTAAATAATTTAATTGTAAAATAAAAAAAATAAGACATGTATAGCCTCAAAACATATAATTTTGATATTGTGATCAGTCCTTGCATCCATAGCTCTATGAATCTGTGAGTAGTTACTTTTCTCCAGCCCCATCCCTCGGCTGTTTACCAAATCAGTGGCCACTTTGTTTGAACTACATATTGCCCTTTTAAAAATGAATAAATAAATAGAGAAGAGGAACTATTTAAGGATTTCGTAGCAATCCAACAAACAGGGCAATGTGTTCTTGACCGGTGCACTCTGTTCTGTGCTCCCCTGTCAATCACTGGACATTTTGAGCACACTTTGACTGCAGCTCCAGTTAGCATTGCAAAAGAGAGAGTTCACGAGGTGACGCTCTGAACTGTCCTTCCGAGTAAAAATGGTTGGAGGAGTTCAGTGGAATTTCCATGGTATTCGGCAATCAATAAATAGTTTACGGAAAGAAGAACTGTTATGTTGAACCCACAGACAGGCTACGAAGGAGATTTCCTTAGAAGTAGCAATAGATTTGATTATATAATATATAGTATTTATTATCATCCATGCATGTTCATCTTTAGTGAGGGTTCAGGATTTCCACACTAAAGGGAGTTAATAAACCAAACTTGTTTGACACTCAAATACACACTCCACTGGCCTAGAAGTAACCATGGTCTGGACATTCCAACGTTACAGTAATGGTTGGAGTGAAGCCTGTGTGTAAACGTGACCGGTGTCGATTGCATTTTGATCAGCTTACAGATGACAAGCGGATCAAGGTTGGTGTTGATCTTTTTGTTCTCTGATAAGGACAGGGAAAGACTTCCATCAACAAATGCTGTGCTGCCCTAAGACGCCAAACTCCTGTCTTCCACATGGGTACCGTAGACAGGGCTAAGAATAACAATCTCGTTTGACAACTATACAATGCAATGTACAGTATAAAATGTAGCTAATGTCCGGTATAGCCTACGGGCTTTAACATTCATTAACAGCCAGACGTTACGTACAGCTCGTACCAACAGTCAAATATCGTCAAAATATCATAAACACAGACATGACATGACCCGATAAAGAAACAAACAACACACATACATTAAGTGTTGTGCTGCCGTTGTGCACCAACTCAAGTGCAAATGAACAAAAGGGGACATGAACTAGCCATGTTTAGCCCAATGATGACATGTACAGAGGAAATGACAGTAACTCGCTAGCATGTACAGCATTCACAAATCAACAGATACAAAGCGAATAAATGCTTGAAGTGCATACATTTCACAATATACTGGTAGAAACCCCTAATATTATTACAAGGTCAGTGACAATATAAACTCAATATCTATAGGATTGATTAGGATTTTCATGGGAACATTTTTGAGTGACCTCCCTCTTCCACATGGAAGAGGTAAGGGGGGCAGGGGATGTTTATAAGGGGTAATGCAGAAAGATTTATGCGACATTTTAAAAGGGCACGTACAACAACAAAAGGAATGTACACTAACATCAGACATCTAAGATTGTGTAACTTTACAACGTGAATTTCAACACTTAATTCATGTAATTAAAAAGTCTAGACTCTGAGCTCATCTCGGCAGGGCCCAGGGGTATACCCAGGAGTCTACTGTTTGAAAGTTGTGTAATTTCAGTATGTCACACGCTATATGCTTCCTATATGTTGTCGCAGCTTTTTGCCGAAGCAGCCGCCAGGAGCCGTCAGACCCCAGTTTCACCATGAGGAGGAAGATGGAGCACCTGCGGGAGGAGATGGAGCAGGTTGGCCTCCTACGGCAGGTCAGGAGATTCAGAAAACACAGGGTGACACACCATGATCAAAAGACACCACCAATAACCTGATTAGACTTTATAGACGTTTGCAAAAGGTATTATGTAGCAGTCCTTTTCATTTGACAAATTTCCATCATTAATTTGGACCCTTTATTGGCCAATGTGGATGGGGATAAATTGAAATAATATTTCTTACAGAAGAAATATGAAAAGCATATGCATGACAATGGTAGCAATGCAAAGGGAAGAGTTTAGAGATGATGGTAAAACTATTAGACCAAAGGTGAGGACACAACAGTTCACCTCGATCCGTTCCGAACAACCCAGGGTATGGTCCCATGTCATCTTGTGACTGCACATCAAATGTAGTGATCGTAAAGGTTGATGCTGTATAGGACATGAGTTTTATGATATGGAAATGTGAAGTGCACGGCGTGCGTTGTTTGACATCAAAGCGGTATTTGTTTTACTCCTCAACGCCTTATCTTTCAAAATACGTAGTCCTCTTTATTTACAGCGTTTCCCTCACTTGGACAACAAAAAATGTGCTACAGTTGCACAATTAGCAGGAGGGCAACTTCTTGTCATTCGAGGTCCTCAAGTTCAGAACGGCTGTCAGTCAAAACCCATACAGCGCTGTGCTGTTACTGTACACCTTGTGCATTACAATGTAGATGTTTATCAATGCCCAAATATGCCCTTTGTCAACCCGTATATGGGTACGAGTGAAACGGCTATGGAAAATCAGCAGCTTTCCAACAGAGGTGTGAACAATGGCCTGTTGGCAGAGTTGACAGAGTTTACCAAAGAATACAGTATAATACTGCAATTCTGAGATGTTTTCCTCCTCTGATGGGCCTTGAATGGGCTCTTTCATGTTGTCTGGAGTTCCTCAGAATTCTCAACGTGTCGCTACTTGTTCCTCAAGACAGCTACAGGGAGCACGGTATCCCGGTGGGTCACTCTGGGTAACACTGTGGGTTACTTCATACTCCTCCTGTAAAATAATCTTCGTCCATGTCTTGCGTTAGCAGTTGTAATAGGTGATCTACAGTATTCCACAGGGATCTACAGAATTCATGTTGAGTGTGTTGTTTCTGTGACTCCTCTTAGAACCTGGAGTCCAGACTGAAGGTCTTGCTGCCGGACGATGTGGGAGCTGCTCTGATGGATGGCGTTGTCTTGTGCCATCTGGCCAATCACATTCGTCCTCGGTCGGTGGCCAGCATCCATGTACCCTCGCCCGCAGTGGTAAGCACCAGTTGAAAACCTGTTGTTTGAAATCCCTAAAGCCGAAGCAAACCACCAGCCAAGAATGAACAAAAAACGCCTGTAACTGTTGACCAACTTTGTCCCACAGCCAAAGCTTAGCATGGCCAAGTGCCGCAGGAATGTGGAAAACTTCCTGGATGCCTGTAAGAAGCTGGGTGTGCCACAGGTAAACACACACCACTTAATTAAGCAATAAGACCTGAGGGTGTGTGGTATATGGCCAATATACTAAGGGCTGTTCTTATGTACAACACAATGCGTTTAGCCATAGTATATTGGTCATATAACACAAACCCCAAGGTGCCTTATTGCTATTATAAACGTGTTACCAACGTAACTAGAGCAGTAGAAAAATAAATGTTTTGTCATACCCTTGGTATACAATCTTGATATACCACGGCTGTCAGCCAATCGGCATTCAGGGCTTGAACCACTCCGTTTATAATCACTACTATCATTTTCTGTCATCACCCATAGATCTGATATGCCTCTCCCCAGTTGTGGTACACTCCCTAACCAGTAGACCAACTACAGATATGAAAAACATCTTTGGATAACCATCTGTAAATAAACTTGTCAGATTCCTGAAGTTAATGTGGATAGGTTATGATGGATGGGTTGAGCTGTGCCACTCTTTTTGGTTTAGCCACTTGTACTGTCCTTTGAAGTGTCTTGAAAGGTCTGGTGATGACTGCGTGCTGTGTTTTGGCCCTGGCAGGACAAGCTGTGTTTGCCCCACCACATCCTAGAGGAGCGTGGGCTGGTGAAGGTGGGCATGACCGTCCAGGCTCTACTGGATCTGCCAGCCTCCAAGCCCACCCAGCTATCTGCTGTCTAACAGCAGCCTGGACACTGCCTCCGCCCTCCCTGTCCAGTCCAGTCAAGCCATTCACCCCCCCAGCCCTACACCCCACAGAGGAGGGGGCTTCCAGCCCGCTTCGCTCATCACCAGAGAACCCTTAGGGGCGAGGGCCCGGGGGGTTGCAGGGAGTCCATTGTCAGCTGATTGAGCCAGGAGAAGGAGGGGTTAATTCAGATCCTCCCACCCTTCCTATATGATGTCAGCTGGGACCCGCCTCCCATCCCATCAGATTGTTAGCTTCTGTCATGTCCTACCCTCAGGGGACCCTACTGTACTGTGTGTGTGTAGAGTACCAGTGTGACTGTCTGTGTGACCTGCGCAGTGTGGACTTTATGAGTGCTGGTGAACCTAAAGCCAGGTCAGAGGTCAGACTAAGGAGGGAATCACAGTGAAGATGAAGACCTGTCTGTCACCATGGTGATATTGACTGGCCCATGGTCAGACACCATTGAACCTAGTGGTGCCAACACTGAAGTCACTGGGTTTTCAATTCTCGGTATTAAAATACATTGGTAGTGAAGTGATAGCTGTTTTAAAGGCATGTACTCATCACTCTTTCACTCAGAGAACTTAACTGCATGCTGGCCCACCAGCCATACCACATAACTCAAGTGGTCCTTAACCTCTTTGACTTTTCTTTTGTAGAACAAATGATCATTCAAATTGGATTTAGAGTCATATTTGTACAAGAGCGTTGTGTTCTATCACAGTATACCTCTGTTTGATATCACAGAGGTAAAGCTTGGGATGTCCTTAACAGTGCTTTACCTCAGAGGAGCCACCAGTAGCTAAACCCCAGTACACACACTTCTTACAGTCTGCATTTGACTAGAATTATTGTACTGTCAATAACAGTGCTATTTGGGGGAAGAATGCTAAGTTTACTTTTAAAAGCATGGTGTCCATGATTCAGATGGATGTTAAAACTGCCGCATATTCGGATAGAGACTTTCTCACCTGCACATGGTTGCTGATGGTGTTGGTCTCATGTCCAATGACCCATCTGTCTACTGCTCTGCTGTGGTGAAGGGAGGATGCTCTGAGGTACTGCAGGTGGTTTTGATAGCTCACCACACTTCAAATGCAGACCTAAAGACACAAGACTACTGTGACTGCATGTAGCTTTGATTCTAATCACATGTTCGTTTTGAATAGGACTAGTTGAAAGCACAGGGGTATGTAGTTGGGATATTGTACCATATACACTTACAATCCTGAGATTGTATCTTTTGGTCATTTTGATGCAATGAAACATTTTTTTTTAATGTTGAAATATTTCATCTTTAAGTTTACAACTTGCTCCTCTGGTTGGATTCACATCTGCAAAACGTCAAATAAGGAAAACAAAATAAGCAATTAGGTGATCCCATAGATTAATCTTGACCATTGAAATATTTTATCAGGGAAACTATTTATCTATTTATTTTTTCTATTTATGTGCTTTATACCTGTTCAAGCAACACACTCTAGATGGCAGTATGCACCCTTTCAGTTTATTTACCAACTCACAGAAGTAGTAGATTAAGAAAATTGAAAACGCCCTCTATGGCGCTGCCCGTGCGCTCACAGAGGCCATAATGGAACATGTACAAAGATCTCTACATTTACCACAAAGGACTAGGAAAAACACATTTGAACAGCCCTCCAACTGGTAATTACTAGTGGAAAACTTGTCTCATCCTTGAGTGGGAGGTAGGAATTTACCAGTTCTGAAATCGTAAATAGCAGTTGGATGCATTCACTTGCCTTGATCTGGTTGAGAAACTCCCGATTTGCTTATAGACAAAAAGCTGTCTCAAACATGAACTAAAAGTATAGCTATCAGGTTTGTAAACAAATTATAGTGTTTAAAAACCATATTAATATATTAGCATTTGGGTACGGTTTGTTCTTAGGTGTCTCAAAGTCCGATTCAATTAACCTCAAATTGCAGGAAATCTAAACCATTGTTCCGGCTGCGAATAGTTTCATTTGGTTTCATTTGGTTTCCATTTAGTAATGATGGTCCTATTATTGCAAATATCCATTAACTTCAAATGTGCTTTTGTGTGGGATGCAGGAACAATGGTATTTCAAATCAAATTATATTAGTCACATGCACCGAATACAACAGGTGTAGTAGACCTACAGTGAAATGCTTACTTACGAGCCCCTAACCAACAATGCAGTTTAAAAAAAAATACGGATGGGAATAAGAAATAAAAGTAGCAAGTCATTAAATGGCAGCAGTAAAATAACAACAGCGAGACTATATACAGGGGGGGAATAGGTTTTGTCGTGCCCTCTTCATGACTATCTTGGAATGCTTGGACCATGTTAGTTTGTTGGTGATGTGGACACCGAGGAACTTGAAGCTCTTAACCTGCTCCACTGCAGCCCCGTCGATGAGAATGGGGGTGTGCTCGATCCTCTGTTTCCTGTAGTCCACAATCATCTCCATTGTCTTGATCACGTTGAGGGAGAGGTTGTTGTCCTGTCACTTTGCCAATGAAGCTCATCTCTTATTTGGTGTGTGTGTGTGTGTGTGTGTGTGTGTGTGTGTGTGTGTGTGTGTGTGTGTGTGTGTGTGTGTGTGTGTGTGTGTGTGTGTGTGTGTGTGTGTGTGTGTGGAGAACATTGTATGGTATCACAGTTTTTTTAATATGCCAAGCATTTTATTACTGACATGATGGTGGAACTACTGTAAATACATTGCCTGTACAAGAGAGAACATTCCATTATTTTAGTTTGTTTTGTGTCTGTGTTTATCTGTTAATTGGAACGTGCTGTGCTCGTACACACTGAAATCCGAGCTGGCCACGGAAGCCTGCTTTGACTGACGTTTTTGGGAATGTATCTCTGATGCAGTTCAATTTTCGATGATAGATGATTTTATTATGTTCTAAGTGATGATTGGTGGTTTCAGTATGTATTCCGTTTGGCAGCCTCCCCTGTTCAGAATGCCTCGCATGTCTTTTACCCGCCAGTGACCACCCACCCCACCCCACTGCATCGCAATTGCCAGAACAAGAGCTGTTGATGTCTCTGACTCATAGTTACTGTGTTCCCATTTGTTTATCTCTATACTCATCCCAGAAACATGCAACATAGCCCATCTCCTCCTCTAATTAAAAGTCCCAAGGCCCTCAAGGCAACACTTCAACAATGCTTAGTTGTAATTATAGTCATCAAGTAGCCTACCAATGTGACAAGACTCTTCAACTGGTGTTTGAGTTGGACACAGATCATTCCTTAAGATTCTCTTGACACAAGACATAAACATGTACAATTGTTTGTTGACAGAACATAATTACCAGCTATCGTTCCTTATTCTTTACATCAAACAACTTTCATACAAGCCTTCTACTTCGGTAATCCTAATACCAAATGAATTGTTCATCCCTAATTGGTTGCCATGTCAGAGCATTAGTAAGCTTTGTGTCATGGTATAATGTATATGTTATAAACCTGCCCCATTTTCCTCCAGACCCATCCACATTAGCCTAGTCTGCTTTCCCACTTGTCCCTCACGTCTACGTCACTCATGCTGTTTTGAGCTTTCAATTCTTTGATTAAAAGAGCAGGAAGAATCATCTACACACTATACTGCCGAGAAGCATTCTGATGTATTCTGTACATACAGGTTTTGTATTTAAAAGAAACAATGCATGCAAGGATCCTGGATGACCGAGCCCCATGTGTGTGTGTGTATATATCCTGTATGAATTGTGGGGTGTTTCTAAAACAAAAAAAAACATTGGAAAACAAAGGAAAAATAAAGTGTAATTCTTTAAAATAACTGGTTACACTTGAAGATGGTCCTTTATTTTCTTGGATGTAAATCATTGTTAAAAGCTACAAAGTATTACAAAATAATAACATAGTAATTATTTTTATTGCCTTTGTGAAACATTTTGTATCGGGGTAGTTAGGTCTGACAGGCCTGTGTGGATCAACAAGTATGCATTATCATAAGTAGTTACTGTATGCCATTTTTTAGCATGCACTTTTATCCAAAGCGACTTGCAGTCATGCATACATACATTTTTGGTATGGGTGGCCCCAGCGGGAATTGAACCCACAAACTTGTGTTGCAACCACCATGCTCTACCGAGTCACACAGGACAATATAATTAGTGAAATGTCTCTCTGTCGTTATACAGGAAAGGGTAGCTACATGTTTCAACAATAACTCTAGTGCTAGTAACTGAAATTGGATCAAGGCTGACTGGTTGATACTGGTGCACCAAAGTACTTAGAGTCAATGTGTACGCCAAGTATACTTTACTGTGAGCTTCAAGAGAAGCGTTGTGACTTTATTCACAGGAACCAGGACCTAATTTCTGGGAACAGGATGAGAAACCATTACCCTGAAGCACCCACCCATCGAGATCAGTGCCACAGCCCAGCCCTGATTTCCCTTCCACCTCAATACATCTGTGACCACACTCTGAGGCTGGAAGGACAGGTTGGCAAGGTCCAGAAGTACAGGCAGTGTACACTACATATCCCCCGCTGAGACCTTTACTCGATTCACAGTAAGTACTTCTTGTCTGTGGATATGCACTTTTATCCTCTGTTCTTTCTGTTTTGGATCCAAATGATCTCATCTTTATATTCTAATAAACTGTATATAAAATGGTATGATTTTCATTGTGCTGTGCATTTGTATAGACATACTTTGATTTAAAAGCATACTTGCACTGTGTAAGCATTTTTTACCGTATATGCTTGAAAAACATGTACTTTGTATATTAACTTTGTCTACTGTATTTTAATCCCTTAATAATTTATGAATTTTTCCCACTGAATTTAATGAATATAGCTACTGTCTAATAGATTATAATTTGTGTATATCAACTATGTATTATTTTCACAAGATTCTTTAAAGCTGTGAATTGTAGTTTGCTTCACAGTCACGTGAAATATGTATGTCTGTTTTAATAGTTCCCTCTGAATATAAACAAAGATTTATATCAAGACTATTACACATTTAACCCTATTTTAAATAAGTAAGGGATAATCAACGAGGGGGTTATACGTTATGGAAAATAATGAACGCTCATTATTTTCCAGAGAACGCATAGAGCCCCGATTTGATATGTCCCTTTTATACCATGGCTATAATTGAATCCACTGAAGTAGTTAGTTAGCACGTTTACTGGCATTTATTATTAGTATTAAAGATTGTCTTGAAGGGCATTCTAGAACGTACATCATTTCCCACGGTAGAATTCAGTGGCTATAGTTCATTCTTACATGTTCTGTGTTTGAGCTGTATTTGAAAGCAAGTCGAATTGAAAACATTGGCATGGTTGAATTCGATTTTCATAATAGCAAGCCAGGACTGCTGGTTTGAAGCAAGTCTGTTTGGTTACCAAGGAAACTACTATAGATATCTGGTACATTTGCTAGCTAGCTACTTCAGTGGATGTTGAACATTTAGAGGCAAATGTGTTACATTATAGCCATGGTATTGTAGTATACCCTACTATGGGGTCGAGCGTGCTGTGGACACAACTGACACAGAGTTTGCAGTTCACAATAATCCATTTGGCTATTAAACACAGAATGTCACGCAATAACCCAGCAGAGTTCGTCACACTGTGCGTGTCACGTAATCCTCTGCCCGAACGCCAAGTTTGTATTTAGGCAACGATTCTTCGGCTCCAGCCAGACTCCGTCTCTAATGGACAATGCAAACCGCTCTCTTCTTTAGACCAGTGACCTGACAAAGTTCAGTGAACACCCCTCTTCGGCCGATGCCAACATAGTCCTCCTAATCACCCGCGCCCAATTCTTCAACCGAGTCCAGAAACGCAGGCCGTGTGAAATGGTTCCTCAGCTTCTAAATCTTCAAACGAATGCCAAAAGCACGTCTTCGCTGACAAACTGCAATGTACGGCATAAACCAGGCTAAACTATGTTAGCTGGCGCAGCCTAGTCTCACATTACACGTTACATAGTAAACGTAAATCCGGGATGTTCTATTTAGTAATTTAGTATGATATATTATGTTTGGTATGGTTACATAAGACAGAAAGTTACTTAAGGCAAAAACGAAAGGAGGTTGGTTGGTCAGGGTTGGTGATTAACACGAACATCTAGCAACCTAAAGGTTTTTTAAAAATCTAATCACAGACAATTTTAGCTAATTAGCAACTTTTCAACTAGATCATAAATTAACAATTGTCCAGACAGAGGCTTGAGTTTACGAATTGACGGTTTATTACACCAACTTTACACAGGCTACTGTTTGGGCCGTAGCACACGCCAAATAGATGACAGATAACCCACAAGCCAATCGTGACCTTCTCTTGTGAAACCCAGACGTAAGAGAGAGAACAAAGGCTGAACCTGGTCTTAACTTCCAATGCTCCACCCCCCTGCCCAACCCCCCTCTACGCCACTCCGCCAACCACCAGGATGCCCGGCATCAGAACATTCCAGGCATTCCCGTGATTGGCAGATAGCAGGTTGATTGACAGGTCGGACCCCGCGAACACCGGGTACTGGTCAGTACAACACAACCACCTCCTAGCCTAACACATAACACACAGCTACACAGCCCCCCCACCTCAAAGTCCCTCGTCCCTGAGGGAACAAACAAAGTCTCTGAAGCGACCCGGAGGTCTCCTTTGCCTGTGTGGCCGTGATGGTCGCAGAGTGCCCCTCTGGGACCCAGGGGATGAAGGCAGGGATATGGGTGACAAGGAAGCGGGAACAGGTAATACAGTCCGTGGCTCTGTGGAACCACGCGGTGACACAGGGGGGGAGACAGGGGGAGTGGGCTGTCTGGAGCCTTGTCTGCGGCACCTGAGGGTGGGTGCCTGGAGAATGTCATTGCCAGAGAGGGGAATTGTGGGGGTTCCTGGGGTTTGGGGAGAAGAGGCCCCTCTGTATGGGGCTAACCTGTCCCGGTGCAGTGCCACCTTTCTCCCCTGGGAGGAAGCTGCACCCGGTACACAACCTCCCCTACCCTCTCCAGGACACTGCAGGGTCCCACCCAGTGACTGTCCAACTTGGGGCATCTGCCTTTTTCTTAGGGGGCTGTAGACCCAGACCAGCTCCCCAGCCACAAAGTGCCTTCCCCGGGTGTGCACGTCATAGTTCCTTTTCTGCCTCACACCTGCATTCACCAGCTGCTCTCTGGCGAAGGTGTGGGCTGTCTCCAGGCGGTCCTGGAGTCTCCGGGCATACTCCGGCCCCGGAGGAACATGAGGGCTATCCAGGGGCCGACCAAACGCCATCTCCGCAGGGGTGCGGATCTCTCCCCAGCATGAGGAGGGCAGGCGTGCAGGAAGTGGAGTCTTGGACAGCGGAGCGGCATGCCATGAGGACCATAGGCAGGTGCTTGTCCCAGTCACGCTGGTGTTTGGAAGAGACGATGGCCAGCTGCTGTCCAAGCGTTTTGTTGAAGCGCTCCACAAGGCCATCACTTTGAGGATGGAGAGGAGTAGTGCGGGTCTTGTGCATACCCAGCCTCTCACACATGGTGGCGAACACACGGGACTCAAAGTTTCTGCCTTGGTCGCTGTGGATGGACTCTGCAGCTCCAAACCTGCTGAACATCCCCGCTGTCAGGGCGCCGACGATGGTCTCTGCCTCCTGGTCAGGCAGAGCATAGGCCTCGGGCCATTTTGTGAAATAGTCCATGGCCGTGAGCACCCAGCGGTTTCCACTGTCTGTGGTGGGGAACGGCCCAACTACATCCACTCCCACCCTCTCCATGGGAGCCCCCACTGGGAACTGTTGGAGCTGAGCATGAGAGCGGCCTGGGGGGCCCTTTCTCGCTGTGCAGTTGTCACAGCGGCGACAAAAGTCCTCCACATCCCTCTTGTGCTGCCCCCAGTAGAAGCCCTGACGGAGACGGCGCAGTGTTTTTGTGACCCCCAAAGTGTCCAGTCCCCACCCCCCCTTGAGTACTCTGGAGCACAGCCTCCCGCAATGCTTTTGGGACCACCACCTGCCACCTCTCCTCTCCCGTAGCTGACTCCTTCCATGCCCGCTGTAGCACGCCATCAGCCAGCCGCAGTCTCTCAAACTTCGACCACAACCCTTTGGTCGCGAGTGAGAGCGCTGTCACCTCTTCCCATGGTGGCCTCACCTGCGCCTCTACCCACTGTAGCACTGGCTGTAGGTCTGTGTCCCGTCCCTGCTGCTGCCGCCATTCAGCCACGTCGACAGTCTGCAGCTCACAGCAGACAGGCCCGCTCGCCCGACACACTGTGGCACAGACACCCTCCTCTGCCCGCAGCTCTCTCTCCCGTCCCTCTCTCCGTTCACAGTGGCGGCAGCCGTCTGCAGTAAAGGGCCGACGGGACATGGCGTCGGCGTTGGAGTGGCGTGCCCCTGCCCTGTGCACCACCGTGAAGTCATACGGCTGAAGCTCCTCCAACCAGCGTGCCACCTGCCCCTCTGGCTCTCTGAAAGACATGAGCCACTGGAGAGCAGAGTGGTCAGTCCTTACAGTAAAGGGCAGACCACCCAGGTAGTACTTGAAGTGTTTGACGGAAGCCACAACAGCCAAGAGCTCCCGCCGGGTGACACAGTAGCGGCGCTCATGTTTGTCAAATGTTTTGCTGAAGTACGCCACCACTCTCTCCCCTCTGGCCCCACCTGGGCCAGCACCCCACCCATGCCCCCATTGCTCGCGTCTGTGTCCAGGATAAAGGGCAAGGTGAGGTCAGGGGGCGAGCACGGGGGCCTCGATCAGTGCACGTTTGAGGGTGTTGAACGCCTCCTCACACTCCACTGTCCAAGTGAAAGCCTTGTCCTTCGGCAGCAGGCGGTTCAGTGGAGCAGCAACGCTTGAGAAGCCCCGTACAAACCTCCTGTAGTACGAGGCCAGGCCCAGGAAGCTCTTCAGCTGACGCTGGTCGGTGGGGGTGGACCAGTCTCTGACAGCCCCTACCTTGTCCTCCATGGTGCTGATCCCCTCCTTCCCCACTCGGTGGCCCAAGAAGGACACCTCTCTCCTCATGAAGTGGCACTTCTCGGGGTGGAGCTTCAGACCTGCGGCAGCCACCCTCTCCAGCACACGCCGTAGCGCCCCCAGGGCTGACTGGAAGGAGCTGCCATGGGCCAGGATGTCATCGAGGTATACCAGACACTGCTGTCGGGGGATGCCATCCAGCACCCTGTCCATCAAACGCTCAAAAGTAGCTGGAGCGTTGCACAGGCCAAAGCACAGGACCTTGAACTGCCAGTGTCCTCTGTTAGTGGAGAATGCAGTTTTGGCTCTGGCCTCTGGGGAGAGGGGCACCTGCCAGTAGCCACTGCGGAGGTCTAGTGAGGAGAACCAGGAGGACCCCCTAACCAGGTCCAGCGACTCATCGATACGTGGTATGGGGTATGAGTCCTTCCTGGTTACCTCATTCAGCCGCCTGTAGTCCGCACAGAACCTCAGCTTGCCCCCCTTCTTCGGAACCATGACGACTGGCGCCGCCCAGGGGCTGTCTGAGGGCTCAATGAAGTCTGCCCGCTGCATCTCCAACACAGCCTTGTCTGCCGCCTCCTGGCGTGCCAGCGGGATACGGCGGGGACGCATCTTGATGGGTCGAGCATCACCTGTGTCGATCTCATGCTGCACCAGATGAGTCTGACCCACCTCTTCCTCACTCAACGCAAAGCTGTCTCTGAATTCAAACAGCAACTGCCACAACCGTTCCTGCTGCTCAGGGTCAAGACCAACACAGTTCCTCCCCCATATCTCCCTCACTGCAGACAGTGTCCTCTCCTCTCCCATCTGGGGTAGCTGGGCTGGGGGGGTGCGGCCCGGGCTCACAGA
Organism: Oncorhynchus keta; assembly: GCF_023373465.1. Lineage (NCBI taxonomy): Eukaryota > Metazoa > Chordata > Actinopteri > Salmoniformes > Salmonidae > Oncorhynchus > Oncorhynchus keta. Next base: position 47,169,233 of record NC_068431.1, read on the forward strand.
GGGCTGTGTCATGGAGGTAGCTGGGGGAATGTAACACACAGCTGTGGGGGAGGGGGCGCAGCCATGAGTCTCTGCTGCTTTAACTGTTGGAGTAAAGGGTTTGTTGGGTTGAGTGAATGTGACATTAGGGGGGGCCATGGTGACTTCCGTCCCTCCCTGGAAGCTCAGTGTGCCCCTATTTAGGTCTAACTGGCAGCCTGTGCTCCTAAGAAAGTCCAACCCCAGGATACAAGGGTCCTGCACAGCCGCCACCCACACAGGATGACGCACAGTCCTGCCCCCTACTGTCAGAGTCATTATTCCCTTCCCTTTCATGGGTGCCAGCTCACCTGTGACTGTGCGGAGCTGCACAGTTGTAGGCTCACACTGAGTCCAACCTGGCACAATATCTGGCCTCACCAGGGTTACTGTGGACCCAGTGTCCACCAGGGCGGAGCAGGGCACCCCCTCCACAGTGACAGGGACATGACAAAAGTTCCCAACACAGGTCCGGCCCACCACAACAACAGGCTCCATCCGCTTGCCCTCGTCTGCTTCTGGGGGAAGTGGAGCCTTGCTTCCCCGTCTGTGCCGGTGGGCTCCTCCTGAAGATGCTGGTGGTTGGGATAGAAAGCCAGGGGTCCGCACTACCCGGTCTATGCGGACCCCGAGCCGTTTCCCTGAGCTCTGGGGGACATGGGGCAATCTCGGCGCAGATGGCCTGGCTGGCCACAACCCCAGCAGACCCTGGGACCAGGGCGTGTGTTTCGTTCCGCCTGTAGCGACACAGCACGAATGAGTTTTGTCATTTCGGCCACCCAAGCAGGCTTTTCCGGCTCCGGGCTGCTCTGCCCCCCAGCTCGCACAGAGGGTGTGTCTCCCTGCACCCCCACCAAAGCCCCAGCTGAAGCCCCAGCCCACACCAGCTCCCTCTCCAAAGCCATCTCCAAGGCTGTCTGCAATGACTTAGGATGAGCCAGCTGGGTCTGTATGCGCAGCTCCGTAGGAGAGAGCGCCTGTATGAACTGGTCCCGTGCTAGCTCGCTCTGCACGGAGGGGGGCATGTGAGCATATGCCCGCCGAGAGAGGCTCTCAATGTCATTAGCTAGCACCCGTAGAGGCTCTCCAGGCTGCCTGCGTCTATTACTCAGTTCGGAGCGCAGTAGCCCGGGCTGTACACACTGTCCATAGCGCCTCCTCAGTGCTCCCACTAAAGCCCCATAATCATGCCTGTCCTCGGGGCTAATCAATATCAAACAGGCCAGAGCTTCATCCATGAGGCATAAAGCCAACTGCAGTGCCCTTTCTTCATCCGACCACCCCCTAAAATGAGCTAACAGTTCAAACTGAGCATGAAAAGCTTCCCAATCCGCCTTACCGGAATACTTCGGGGTCTTAACAGATACGGACGCAGCCGGGAACTGGGCGCCGCCATGTTTGTTTACATCCTGAGCCCCAGATTCCTCGTCACGCCGCGTCGACGTCACCACTTCGGTCCGCCCACCAGAATCCGCGCGAAATACATTCGACGAAGCACTCATGCCCGCTTCAGCCGCCATCGCTCTAACGTCCTCCCTCAAGCGGCCTCTGCGCTCCGACGCCCTGGCGATCTCCTCAGACAGAGCCCCCGACGTCCATTCACACGCACCTCCTTGGCCATAATCGTCCCCTACCTCCACCTTCACTTTCGGATTCCCTCGAAGCATTTTCAATCCCCGTTCTCACCTACGGTAGCTAGCCACATAAGTCAGCTAGCTAGCTGGCTAACTTGTATCAACGTTTTTACTTCTGACACCAATGTAATGACCTGACTAGATCATAAATGAACAATTGTCCAGACAGAGGCTTGAGTTTACGAATTTACGGTTTATTACACCAACTTTACACAGGCTACTGTTTGGGCCGTAGCACACGCCAAATAGATGACAGATAACCCACAAGCCAATCGTGACCTTCTCTTGTGAAACCCAGACGTAAGAGAGAGAGAACAAAGGCTGAACCTGGTCTTAACTTCCAATGCTCCACCCCCCTGCCCAACCCCCCTCCACGCCACTCCGCCAACCACCAGGATGCCCGGCATCAGAACATTCCAGGCATTCCCGTGATTGGCAGATAGCAGGTTGATTGACAGGTCGGACCCCGCGAACACCGGGTACTGGTCAGTACAACACAACCACCTCCTAGCCTAACACATAGCTGTCTGTGCGGGTCGCTACATTATTATTAAAGATTGTCTTGAAGGGCATTCTAGAACGTACATCATTTCCCACGGTAGAATTCAGTGGCTATAGTTCATTCTTACATGTTCTGTGTTTGAGCTGCATTTGAAAGCAAGTCGAATTGAAAACATTGGCATGGTTGAATTCGATTTTCATAATAGCAAGCCAGGACTGCTGGTTTGAAGCAAGTCTGTTTGGTTACCAAGGAAACTACTATAGATATCTGATACATTTGCTAGCTAGCTACTTCAGTGGATGTTGAACATTTAGAGGCAAATGTGTTACATTATAGCCATTGTATTGTAGTATACCCTACTATGGGGTCGAGCGTGCTGTGGACACAACTGACACAGAGTTTGCAGTTCACAATAATCCATTTGGCTATTAAACACAGAATGTCACGCAATAACCCAGCAGAGTTTGTCACACTGTGCGTGTCACGTAATCCTCTGCCCGAACGCCAAGTTTGTATTTAGGCAACGATTCTTCGGCTCCAGCCAGACTCCGTCTCTAATGGACAATGCAAACCGCTCTCTTCTTTAGACCAGTGACCTGACAAAGTTCAGTGAACACCCCTCTTCGGCCGATGCCAACATAGTCCTCCTAATCACCCGCGCCCAATTCTTCAACCGAGTCCAGAAACGCAGGCCGTGTGAAATGGTTCCTCAGCTTCTAAATCTTCAAACGAATGCCAAAAGCACGTCTTCGCTGACAAACTGCAATGTACGGCATAAACCAGGCTAAACTATGTTAGCTGGCGCAGCCTAGTCTCACATTACACGTTACATAGTAAACGTAAATCCGGGATGTTCTATTTAGTAATTTAGTATGATATATTATGTTTGGTATGGTTACATAAGACAGAAAGTTACTTAAGGCAAAAACGAAAGGAGGTTGGTTGGTCAGGGTTGGTGATTAACACGAACATCTAGCAACCTAAAGGTTTTTTAAAAATCTAATCACAGACAATTTTAGCTAATTAGCAACTTTTCAACTACTTACTACTGTTTAGTTACTTTGCAACTACTTAGCATGTTAGCTAACCCTTCCCCTAATCTTAACCCTTTTAACTAAACTTGAACCTCACCCTAGCCAGCTAACTAATGTTAGCATTAGCCACCTAGCTAAAGTTTGCAACACAAATTTGAATTAATAAAATGTGGTACATTTAGCAAATTCCTAACATATTGTAATGAAACAGGCAGGGAGCAGGCCTTGACCCCTTGACCTTCTGTGCCCCAAAAGCATTCTCAAGCGGCAGAGTCGATATCCGCGCTTATAACCCCAGGGTCGTTAAACAACTCCTTCCTTTCAAAAGAGTGCGTCCTCGCGCTAGCTTGCAACTCTACATCTTATAGGAACGCGCTCACCGGCCAAGCACACACACTGTGGTGGATGCAATGTCTGATCACTTCTGACACCAATGTAATGAAACAGGCAGGGAGCAGGTCTCGAACCCTCAACCTTCTAGCCCGAAGTCCAGCGCGCTATCGACTGTGCCGCAAAAGAATGCTCCAGCAGCAGAGTTGATATCCGAGCTTATAACCCCAGGGTTGTTACAATATCATACCGCTCATTTGTAAACATATCATGAGAAATGGTTGAAGGACATGCACAAATTAATACATACCATAAGAAATGTAACATATCATACCAAATGGAGTGTCTCGGATTTACGTACAGAAATAATACTAAATGCTCTGAGTGAAGTGTCTTGAATTTATGTGAATAATGATGAGTGAGAAAGATATACACACAAATATCATATCCCCAAGACATGCTAACCAAGTGTTTCCCAAACTCTGTCCTCGGGACCCCAAGCATGCAAGTTTTGTTTTTTGCCTTAGCCTTACACAGCTGATTAAAATAATCAACTAATCACCAAGCTTTGATCATTTGGATCAGCTGATTAGGACAAAAACCAAAGCGTGCACCCCTTGGGGTCCCGATGACCGAGTTTAGGAAACGCTGTGCTAACGTCTCACTATTACAATAACGGAAGTTAGCATTTTTATTTGGGCGGGGGTTATCATATTTGTGCTTCTTTAACTTTCTCACTCATCATGATTTACGATTCATTCAGGATTGTCAGTAATCATGGTAGCATCCACATTAATGTAGAAGTGTTTAGAGACATTGATAGGAGAATTATGTTCTCCAGGTACATCACCCAATTAAATGATATTACTCTGTCTGCAAACCAGAATTTGTTAGATCCTGGTCGAATGAAACAGACAAAAGTTTATTCACGGAACGTTCTGAAGTCAAGAATACAAATCAATGCATTTTATACTGACTTCGCACGCCCACACGTACACAAACATACCCACATGCACACATGCACACAAACAGACGCACACACATGTCCGTCTCACTACCCAGCCGACAGAGATAGTGACCTTGTCCTTGAGACGTACTCCCTGTTCTCTCCCAAATTTCTAGTCAGGTCGGCACCAAGCTCAGACACAGTCAGTGTTTAAAATACCATAAAGACATATTGTCTTTACCCTAATTCTGATTAGGACTTGATTATTGATTATGATTTTATACATTCTAATCAATTCCATACAATTATGTTTCAGGGCGGAATATTCTAATCATTATATTAACAGACAATTGTCACCTATCAATCCACCCTAAATGACTAAATAACACACACTGATACATCAATTGTATACAAGAATAATCCAGACCAATACTTTGCTTATCATATCCTGCTGCCAACTATTGCCTAAACATTAACTACAAAAAATGACACGTCTAATTTTGTTAATATCGTCAAAATCAATCTCACAAAATCAATGTGTGTATTTTCATTCCTTATCCATCAATGACAGTCATAGGCCTACATTAAGTATCCGAACACTTCCTGTTTAGGTTTTTATTACAATCTTCATAAATAACTGTCTTAACCCTAAAAAATATTCTCATCCAACATTGGCTCCTCATAGTTAAAAGAAACGGAGCCATCTCCTAGGCCTGGAGGACCGTATTCGGCATCACACAGGCTGGAGCTCGAAATCGGTCCGTACCTCACCATCTGTTGCACCACTGATCTCTCCAGAGTCCTGATAAGCAAAACTTTCATGCAAGGGACCAAGCAACACCCACACAGAACCAAAATACTCATACAGGTGAAGGTTGCCCACAACACAGTGATTATGACATTTTCCATTTCCCAAACACACTATCAAAAAATTTGTAAGAGAATTATCTACCTCAGAGTTCTCAGCCAATTCATGACCTAAGGTGGTTAAACCAGGCAGGGCCTTGGTCACTGATCCGCCTGGAGCTGTGTTATCGGGGATAAACGTACAACATTATACTTCCGAATATCACACACGCCACCACCCTTTTCAGCTAGTAACATATCCAATACTATCCTATGTAAATTCTATTGTTAAAAGATTCAGACGGAGCACTCCCTCTCTCTCTCTCTTCTACCTGGCTCTAGGTCTTTGTGTTTGGTAAGGGTGAAGGGCATGCCTAACTGCACTAGTGCACAACTACCGGTTCAATTGGTAGGCAGGTTAGGCCCCAGCCTCACACCTCCACAAACCCCCAGACATCCGTTCTAGGCCTTTTTATCTTACTAAAGTCCTCGGGCCATACAATAATAGTGGCCACCTGTAACTGTGAAAGCCTGGAGGTGATGGGCACATGGGGATGCAGATCAATGCAACTGTCATCGTCTGTCTTCCCTGCCTTCATGAACAGCTTTACCATACAGGCCATTCCCCTAGATGTATCAATTCCATCAAATGGAAAGGGGATGGTAGTCAGCTGATGTTTGGCTGTGGCGCAGGCATAACATTCTTCTTTCACTACTGATCTGGCTGTATAGTGGATCCATTCTAATCAAAGGTTAGAATCTCCATAACCACCTCAATCACTTCCTTAAGATCTTTCGTCTGCACTATCCACACCGGCCCTTGGCTCTGGACTAATCTGTTGTCAGTGTCTGTTGTGTCAGAAGCTCTGCTAGTTCTCTTGCTGACGATAGAGTTAGCCCCTGTCCTAACCTCCTCTACCCGGAACCGTACTAGGGTGTCGACCGAAAACTGGTCAAATCCAACCAACCATAACCCTAGATGCTCTTTCATGACATTTTTAAGGGTAAGGCGTATCTTTATGCAATACATCTCTCTCCGGATTGCAGTCAAAAACCCTCACCTTCACTATACTTCCTGTCTATCCCAACCTACGGATCTATTATGCTTGGTTAATACAAAATCCTCATCGTCTAAACCATGGGTCAAGTTACCACCCTCTGCATACTCAGGTAGGGTGTGGTGTATCAGGAATATGGCTCCCACGATAAGACAGCTCAGATCAACCAGCACTCCTGTAAAGCCCCACCCTTTCCCTGAAAACATATCAGCAGCCAGAGGCTAGGCCATACTTCTATGAACAAACACAGTGATAAAATGACTGGATCAGGGAATTAGAAAGATGATTGTGATGACTGTGATTGTTCGACAGTGTCCGTGTGTCTTACCCTTTTGAACCCAGGTAGCTACTTCAGCTATTCTCACAGCGAAGGCTGTCACCAGGAAGTACTTGGTATGGTCCCTCCCACTGTGGCTGCTTCCAGTCCTTTCTCTTTAATTATTGGACCCAGACCCAGTCCCCTGGCCCAATCCCGTGGGTAATCTCCTTCTGTAGTTCTCCTGTAGGACATAAAATCTTTGACATACGGGTTTGGTTAACAAACAGTCTTCTACTTGTTCTATCTAATCGTGTCTGCCAAGTAAGTTGGGAACGTAATAAAACATTTTTTTTAGTATTATCCAAAAGGCCACAAAGTGCCCTATCCCATCCCCCCTTTGATACATGGCTTCGCCCCTGTATCAATATATATCTACTTTAAGTTACCTGTGCTGTTTTCTATGGGCTTGGATGTATATGTGCTTGTCTATGTAAACCGTAATCTTTCTCTCCTTTTTTATTTCACAGGCCCTAGTCAATGCTAATATTCCGGCCTGTTGCGCTGAATAATTTCCGGGCAACGCTTCCGTGGTTAACACCTTGTTTCCAGAAACCAACAAAGCTTTCATTCCCCTTTTGTCTCCCCACAGTAACTGCTATCTACCCATTCTGTTATCTTGCTCATGTCCTGGCCCCCCTTATTAACCTTCTCCTCTCTGCTCTCAAACTTTCAAGGTCTCAGCAGTGCGGGGAGGGCTCCTCTGTCTGCCTTTTCCCCTATCTGTCTGTAGCTCTTTCTCATAACAGTCCGTAACAACTATGTGTTTTTTCCAAACATGAACTAAGTGTCTCACTGTTTGGCTTTATCTGAACTCGTAGATTTTTTGAAAAAACATGTCTGGTGGTGATTTCTAAAGTCCTTACATAGGTTAATTAAGGTTATCTCGATCCTATCAATAATCCTGAATCACCACAGATGTCATATATCCCTGTCCACTTTATACTATTTAAATAAAAATCTTCTACTGATCAAATGAGGCCAAAACGAATGCTACCCATATCCCATGCTGTCTGTACTAATGAAATCTCTCCTTCGGGAGTCCACTGTATTTTATCTAACAATAACATGGGTTAACCTTAAAATCAGTCTCATCAATAATTCAATATATGTTGCATAGTGTGGGATACCTTATCAACAGTAATTTACCATCCCTAAGATCTGCAACTTATTTATTTTCATGAATAATTTTAATGCTTATAAAATCACTATTTTTCTATCATGTATTTTCCTGCCCTATTGGCTTAAAATATTTCCTGTCCACACCTCAATGTACCTACCATGTCTTCCCCTATTTATTATTGATGATAAATGGGATTTTTTTTCCTGTTGTAATACTAAATCAATAGTAGCCAATTCGAAACCTTCAGTCAGTGTTTACAACAGAATCCTGAACCTCTTCCTCTTCCTCACTAGAGTTTATTCCCCCGCTCCTCATAATTTGTCCTGCCTCAATTCCACTTTCTCCAATGTGGTTCAATCTATGATTATGTCCAAGAGCCATAAACTCCATTCGAATTAATTTACCTTAAAACCAGTATCCCAAATGACCACAAATTCATTATCCAAATGGCCCTCCCCTGAGGCTGATCAAACCACAAGGGAAAGCCATGATAGAGGTCAAAGGTTATACCACCCTTTTACAGTCGTGTTCCATACTATATTAGACGTATTAAAGAACCCTTTATCTAAATAATTCACGTGTTTAATTAAAACTCAGAAAATAAAACTCCTAATATTCCACATGTGAGTGTACCCCTTTAAGATATCTTGTCTCTGGGAAACATAGAAATCTACTCCCTCCAGTCATTAGTTTTAAATTTCCTCAATGTTTCATGTAACGCATTCAGTCTTTCTCCAAATAGTCTCCCCAAAATGCTTGATAGGAATACCCTGCCATTAGACACACACAACTGTGATAAATGTGCACTGTCCCTTTAAAATAAAATACCCTGGTGATATTCAGCTACTTCTAAAAATGTATTTGGAACTTTTAGCAACTTTTGAAAAGGGACTCAAATCTATAATGCACGCATTTTCCCTCTAAATTACACAAGCAATTTTCTCTGTCACACCCTCAGTCACAACATCATTGGCTGGCTGCAAAAGTGCATTGTGAGTGACGTCAGCAGCAGGCGCTCAGCCCGTGCCCAGGCAGCAGCAATTTCAGCTATTTGCTATTTATTGTTGGTTGACTACAACAGCAGCAGTACGGGTTCGACAAGCCAAACCCAGTGAATATAGTTGGTCACGAATGTTTGATCTCGAACAGAACTTACAACATCAATCAACATCTCTCAATCAATATTGTACTGCCAGAAGTACAGAAAAGAGTGGAAGTCTGTACCTGAACAACTGTCAAATCAATTTGAGTAACGGTATTGTGTATTCTACGTAATGACACAGTATTACGTTAACACGCAATGATATCACAACATCTTTTAGCAACAAATCAACCTTCCTCTAGCAAATCTACCCTGAAAATTAGTTGGCAACACTGCAACCAACTCTCCTATTCCTGCCTCTAGGCAAAAATCTAACCCCTATTCAGACTGAGTTCTGCTTGAATTCTATCGTAAGAGTGAAACCAAACGTTCCAACTTTCTCTTCTCTTTCGGCTTCCCCTTTATGAAATGTCCAAAATGTAAAAGTACCATGTACTTCAATAAATATATAAAGTATGTCAGTCAATCTATCGCAATTATCTCTCCACTGTTATGTAGAATTCATTAGACTTGGGTTAACTGTCTCTTCTATGATTCAATTTAAATACGACTCCATTCCCAATACGTTATTCCAGCGGTCCATTTAGGCAAGACAACGCATTCCAACGAAATCGCCCCACTATTATTTTGAATGGATTAGTCTTTTAATTTAACCTAAACAAGCTATTAAAACATTCAGTTTATATCCTATAGAAACACTAACTAACCGTATCTCTCCCGGCAAAACATATCAGTATTTGGATTACAATCAGAATGAATTTCAGTCTATCGGTGCCAAGGCTGAGATACGAACCCGAGTCTCCCGCATTAGAAGACAATAGTCATAATTTAAAGGTCCAAGCGTTTCCCCAGCGAGGCTTCTCCTTACTCTCTCTCCCTTGGTTCTCTCTCTATCTCCTACTCAGAATTTAGGAATAATTACTATTATGACTTTTGATAAGTTATTAGGTCTCACACGCACATACTTTCCTCCCCCCCTGCTGATATCCTTATTGTAACTTGCTCAATAAGGTTGCCAAATCCTGTCCTCTTTTCTTTTTAAAATCTTTCCTCCTATTTCCCCAAGAGTAGCAATAAATATTTGACTCCTGTCTGTCCGCTCTCTCTCTCTCTCTCTGTTCTCTATCTACAGCTCACTGTAAAACAACCGCTGGCCCCTGTCCTGGGGTCCTGGGGTCCCGTCTCCTTTTACAGCCGCCCATCCTTTTTCTGTCTCATCTTCTATGTGTATGTGCTTTTTACCGTTATTATCCTTATCCTATGTTGATAAATTCCTCCCGTTAATTTTTTCTCGAATTTTACAATAATTATTTGTATGAATCCTGATATATCATTTAGATCTCACAATTTATACGACTACAAGTTCTACTTATTCCTAGTTGTTCCTTATGACTTCTGACTGATACATGTATCTATGTGTGTGCTTTTAAAATTCATTTTGATTAAATAACTCATATGTGTTTCACTATTGATGTGTATGTCACTACTCCCTATGTGTGAGCTCACACTCGACAGACCTCAATTATTAAGCTGTTTTTATTTATGGTAGGGCACATGTACTGTACCTCAGGCCATTGCGGACCTGTTCCCTCAATCGATCTGACTATAATTTATTTTGCCTTCTATATTACGTTTTCCGGCTACTGTACTTCAACCAGCTTTACTTTTAGGTCTTACTGTTAGATACCAAACTTCAACCAGTTTTAGTTTTAGGTCTTACTGTTAGATACTGTACTTCAACATTTCTTAATTAGATCTGTGACCCAGTGCCGCCAACACTAACATAGATACTTTTGTCTTAAACTTTCTCTACATTAGATTATATGGACGGTATACCCGATACAAAGCTTACTTAACGTTAGTTTTACAGTTAAAAATCCTCCCTCACCTTTATCTTGCTCTAATTTTTGTAAGTTTAGAATTTAACCCCAAACTAATGAATAAAGATCACCGACCTTATCTTGCAGCTGAGAATTCAATGTTGGTTGGATTTCGTCCCTGTTTTCTGTTGTGTACCAGTTTGCCACCGGCCTGAAATGGAACCTCAATTTCCAGAGGTCAGGTCTTTAACTTACGGATAATATAATAATATAATAATAATATATGCCATTTAGCAGACGCTTTTATCCAAAGCGACTTACAGTCATGTGTGCATACATTCTACGTATGGGTGGTCCCGGGGATCGAACCCACTACCCTGGCGTTACAAGCGCCATGCTCTACCAACTGAGCTACAGAAGGACCAGAAGGATCCGTCCGTGCACGGTTTTTGGCGCTCCCATGGGACGACAGAAAACAGGTATTGAAATCCGGCTCGAAGGACCAATTGATAAGAGAATTTCCAATCCCAATGATAATAACAATCAATCAATAGCTCTGACCAATTCCCGAGGTTTGTAAGACCACTGTCTGTCTCACTACCCAGCCGACAGAGATAGTGACCTTGTCCTTGAGACGTACTCCCCGTTCTCTCCCAAATCTCTAGTCAGGTCGGCACCAAGCTCAGACAGTCTGTGTTTAAAATACCATAAAGACATTTTGTCTTTAGCCTAATTCTGACTAGGTCTACACATTTATTGATTATGATTTTATACATTCTAATCAATTCCATACAATGATATGTTTCAGGGTGGAATATTGTAATCATTCAATTAACAGACAATTCTCACCTATCAGACATTCCATTCTTATTTACAATAAAAGTGACTCCAAAATGACACATTATTTACCATTCATTTCTATTGGCCACAAAATAATCTGAAATGTCACCAAAACGAACAGCAAATGCATCCAACAAAGGGTTAGGGTTAGTCAAGCTTGATGTAGTCATTGCATGCTGTGAATATAGCGCCAAATACTTAACTTTTTACCATCTTTAAAACACATGTAAGTGAATGTCCCAATACTTTTGGTCCCTTAAAATCGGGGAACTATGTACAAAAAGTGCTGTAATACATATAACGCAAACATCTAGCAAATCAAAGGTTGCATGTTCGAATCTCATCACAGACAACTTTAGCATTTTAGCAACTTTTCAACTACTTACAAATGTTTTGCTACTTTGCAACTACTTAGCATGTTAGCTAACCCTTCCCCTCACTCTAACCTTAACTCTTTTAGCCATCCCTTCGCATAACTCCAACGTTAACCCGTTTAGCTAACCCTAACCCTAACCTTAACCCTTTAACCTAACTCTTAAACTTAACCCTAACCCCTAAGCCTAACCCCTAGCCTTGCTAACGGTAGTGAGCTAGCTAATGTTAGTCACCTAGCTAGAATTCTTAACATATCATACATTTGAGCAAATTCTTTACATATTTTACATTTAGAAAATTCATAGTATATTGTACATTTTGCAAATACGTAACATATAATACCAATTGTAATTCTTAACATATCATACAAAATCGGTGATGGACATCCACAAATGAATAAATACCATAATACATGATACTGATTTCTCAGATTTATGTACAGAATAATACAAAATACTCTGAGACCATATTTCAACAAACCAAACAACTAATGAAACCACTAATTTTATTGCAAAAATAAGAAATTGTAAGCGAAGTAGGCAGACCTGCCTAATTCTCAATTGAAACATTATTTTTGTGTTTAAAAGAATCATAAAACACGGGACGAGATGTTAAAAACTGTCCATTGTGCCAATAGATGGAATGCACTCACATGAGATTTGCCGTGATGTTGACAGAGTGGCATGGGAGTTTTATTTCTTAGACTGGGGTAAGATGTCAATTTTGGGACACATACTCAGTAGTGTGCCTTCGAATCAGTGGGTGTTTCGGCCTTTAATCACTAAACACCCTCATCAAAGGTGGCCAGCTAATGGGTAATCAAGCCTTAGCTTGTGTCCCATGCCCAATTAAGATGTCCCACGGCTAAATTACACATTCTGTTAACATATGACCTCAGATTGATCTGTCTTGCAATTTGTAGTCTGATATTTCAGATTAAGATATGATCATTTTTCACAAAATTGTGTGGATGTGGTGAACTACTTTTTCAAAGTGACTTTAGTTAAGTAAACTATGTTATTTATTTGTAGTTGTATTGTAGCTTAACTACTTCCAGTGTTTATTAATAATTGGTATCTTAGTAAACTATATTTTCAGAGTACTGTAGCTTCCCCAACTGGATAAATATGATTGATTTATCAATAGTAAATTCTACAATTACATTCTCATGTTCCAGGGGCCAGAAGAATGTTGAAGAGTAAAACGTGGCAGTTGACAGCCATATTAATGCTTATATCTGATTGGAGTCAGTGCATCAAGTCACAACAATTTACAGGTTAGTCTCTGCAGGTGTCTTTCCATTCATTAATCACTGTTTTCCTGTGTAATATCTCATAATACCAGGCAGATTTTCGTTCAAAGTTATGTTTGTACAAGAATGTGATGGGCTGTCAAATACACTGTACTATATATATTTTTTATTTTATTTTACCTTTATTTAACCAGGCAAGTCAGTTAAGAACAAATTCTTATTTTCAATGACGGCCTAGGAACAGTGGGTTAACTGCCTGTTCAGGGGCAGAACGACAGATTTGTACCTTGTCGGCTCGGGGGTTTGAACTCCCAACCTTCCAACGCTCTAACCACTAGGCTACCCTGCCACCCCTATATATAGGCTATATAGGTGGTTATATCCAGACAGCACATGGCTAGGTGGGTGGTGGTGAGTGTGGGAGGTTGAAATGAAAGCACACTGCACAGTCACATGGCCGCTCAGCATCACAGAGAGTGTTTGCACATTGGCAAGATGTCGCCAAGAGATCTGGATTAGATCACATTTTCCCTTCAGCCGCTATTTGGACGACGCATGTCAAAGCTCCTAAATTATACTGGCAATAATAAAAAGTTACAGTCGTGAGTAAATACATTTTTCATACTTGTCCCCTGTGGGAATCGAAGCCACAAAGCTCCATGCTCTACCAACTGAGCTAAATGAGAATATAATAGATTGGAAGTGACTTTGTTTGTGGTTAAAATGAAGAGAGAAGACTAGAGTTAATGTCAAGTTTATTAACTTATTTCTATACCATCAAATTCTTACAATTACTCTGGCACAAAGAAGAGAGGAACAAGGAACAGAAACATCACACTTAACAAAAATCTAGCTTATGCAGGCTGAGGACCACACTATTTACCAAGAGGGTTTTCATCTATATTTTAGCTGTCTATTTACCACCACAAACTGATACTGCCACTGACCGCACTCAACGATCTGCATAAGGCCACAAGCAAACATGAAAATGCTCATCCAGAGGCAGCAGGGCTTGCAAACTATTACGGACTACAAAGGAAAGCACAGCCGCGAACTGCCATTGACTCAAGCCTACCAGACGAGCTTAATTACTTCTATGCTCGCTTTGATGCAAGCAGTACTGAAGCATTCTTGAGAGCACTAGCTCTTCCGCACGACTGTGTGATCATGCTCTCCATAGCCGACGTGAGTAAGACCTTGAAACAGGTCAACATTCCCAATGCTGCAGGAACAGACGGATTACCAGGATGTGAATCCGTGCATGTGCTGACCAACTGGCAAGTGTCTTCAATTACATTTTCAACCTGTCCCTGACTGAGTCTGTAATACCAACATGTTTCAAGCAGACCACCATATTCCCTGTGCCCAAGAACACCAAGATAACCTGCCTAAATGACTACCGACCAGTAGCACGCATGTCTGTAGCCGTGAAGTGCTTTGAAAGGCTGGTCATGGTTCACAACACCGTTATCCCAGAAATACTAGACCCACTCCAATTTGCATACCGCCCCAACAGACCCACACATGAAGCAATCTCTATTGCACTCCACACTGTCATTTCCCACCTGGACAAAAGGAAAACCTACCTTTTCTATTTATTTACCTTGTTTTTTTTGTTTTACTTCAGTTTATTTTGGTAAATAATTTCTTAACACTTAATTTTCTTAAAACTGCAATGTTGGTGAAGGGCTTGTAAGTTAGCATTTCACTGTAAGGTCTGTTACCTGTTGTATTCGGCGCATGTGACGAATACAATTTTATTTGAATATGTGATGAATGTATTTACAAAATAAGGTGAAAAGAATGCATGGGACAAGTACTGTAATCAGAAAACACGCTTTTATCCATTTTTTTAATGATATTTCCTGATAAAACAACATCCGGCGCCGACAGAGATGGCCGCCTCGCTTCGCGTTCCTAGGAAACTATGCAGTTTTTAGGTTTTTTTTACGTGTTATTTCTTACATTGGTACCCCAGGTCATCTTATGTTTCATTACATACAGTCGAGAGGAACTACCGAACATAAGAGCAGCGTCAACTCACCATCAGTACGACCAAGAATATGACTTTCGCGAAGCGGATCCTGCGTTCTGCCTTTCACCCAGGACAACGGAATGGATCCCAGCCGGCCACCCCAAAAAACGACTTGGAAAAAGGGGAAAACGAAGCGGTCTTCTGGTCAGACTCCGAAGACGGGCACATCGTGCAGCACTCCCTAGCATTCTCCTCGCCAGTGTCCAGTCTCTTGACAACAAGGTTTATGAAATCCGAGCAAGGGTAGCATTCCAGAGGGACATCAGAGACTGTAACGTTCTTTGCTTCACGGAAACATGGCTCACTGGAGGGACTCTATCGGAGACGGTGCAGCCAGCTGGTTTCTCCACGCATCGCGCCGACAGAAACAAACATCTTTCTGGTAAGAAGAGGGGCGGGGGCGTATGCTTTATGGTTAACGGGACGTGGTGTGATCATAACAACATACAGGAACTCAAGTCCTTCTGTTCACCTGATTTAGAATTCCTCACAATCAAATGTAGACCGCATTATCTACCAAGGGAATTCTCTCCGATTATAATCACAGCCGTATATATTCCCCCCCAAGCAGACACATCGATGGCTCTGAACTAACTTTATTTGACTCTTTGCAAACTGGAATCCATATATCCGGAGGCTGCATTCATTGTAGCTGGGGATTTAAACAAGGCTAATCTGAAAACAAGACTCCCTAAATTTGATCAGCATATCGATTGCGCAACCAGGGCTGGAAAAACCTTGGATCATTGCTATTCCAACTTCCGCGACGCATATAAGGCCCAGCCCCGTCCTCCTTTCGGCAAAACTCCATTTTGCTGATCCCTGCCTACAGACAGCAACTAAAACAAGAAGCTCCCGCGCTGAGGTCTGTTCAACGCTGGTCCGACCAATCTGATTCCACACTCCAAGACTGCTTACATCACGTGGACTGGGATATGTTCCGTATTGCATCAGACGACAACATTGACGAATACGCTGATTCGGTGTGCGAGTTCATTAGAACGTGCGTTGAAGATGTCGTTCCCATAGCAATGATTAAAACATTCCCAAACCAGAACCGTGGATTGATGGCAGCATTCGCGTGAAACTGAAAGTGTGAACCACTGCTTTTAATCAGGGCAAGGTGACTGGAAACATGACCGAATACAAACAGTGTAACTATTCCCTACGCAAGGCAATCAAACAAGCTAAGCGTCAGTATAGAGACAAAGTAGAATCTCAATTCAACGGCTCAGACACAAGAGGTATGTGGCAGGGTCTACAGTCAATCACGGATTACAAAAAGAAAACCAGCACCGTCACGGACCAGGATGTCTTGCTCCCAGGCAGACGAAATAACTTTTTTGCCCGCTTTGAGGACAATACAGTGCCACTGACACTGCCCGCAACTAAAACATGCGGACTCTCCTTCACTGCAGCCGACGTGAGGAAAACATTTAAACGTGTCAACCCTCGCAAGGCTGCAGGCCCAGACGGCATCCCCAGTCGCGCCGTCAGACCATGCGCAGACCAGCTGGCTGGTGTTTTTACGGACATATTCAATCAATCCCTATCCCTGTCTGTTGCTCCCACATGCTTCAAGAGGGCCACCATTGTTCATGTTCCCAAGAAAGCTAAGGTAGCTGAGCTAAACGACTACCGCCCCGTAGCACTCACTTCCGTCATCATGAAGTTTGAGAGACTAGTCAAGGACCATATCACCTCCACCCTACCTGACACCCTAGACCCACTCCAATTTGCTTACCGCCCAAATAGGTCCACAGACGATGCAATCTCAACCACACTGCACACTGCCCTAACCCATCTGGACAAGAGGAATACCTATGTGAGAATGCTGTTCATCGACTACAGCTCGGCATTTAACACCATAGTGCCCTCCAAGCTCGTCATCAAGCTTGAGACCCTGGGTCTCGACCCCGCCCTGTGCAACTGGGTACTGGACTTCCTGACGGGCCGCCCCCAGGTGGTGAGGGTAGGCAACAACATCTCCACCCCGCTGATCCTCAACACTGGGGCCCCACAAGGGTGCGTTCTGAGCCCTCTCCTGTACTCCCTGTTCACCCACGACTGCGTGGCCACGCACGCCTCCAACTCAATCATCAAGTTTGAGGACAACACAACAGTAGTAGGCTTGATTGCCAACAACGACGAGACGGCCTACAGGGAGGAGGTGAGGGCCCTCGGAGTGTGGTGTCAGGAAAATAACCTCACACTCAACGTCAACAAAACTAAGGAGATGATTGTGGACTTCAGGAAACAGCAGAGGGAACACCCCCCTATCCACATCGATGGAACAGTAGTGGAGAGGGTAGTAAGTTTTAAGTTCCTCGGCGTACACATCACAGACAAACTGAATTGGTCCACCCACACAGACAGCATCGTGAAGAAGGCGCAGCAGCGCCTCTTCAACCTCAGGAGGCTGAATAAATTGGCTTGTCACCAAAAGCACTCACAAACTTCTACAGATGCACAATCGAGAGCATCCTGTCGGGCTGTATCACCGACTGGTACGGCAACTGCTCCACCCACAACCGTAAGGCTCTCCAGAGGGTAGTGAGGTCTGCACAACGCATCACCGGGGGCAAACTACCTGCCCTCCAGGACACCTACACCACCCGATGTCACAGGAAGGCCATAAAGATCATCAAGGACAACAACCACCCGAGCCACTGCCTGTTCACCCCGCTATCATCCAGAAGGCGAGGTCAGTACAGGTGCATCAAAGCTGGGACCGAGAGACTGAAAAACAGCTTCTATCTCAAGGCCATCAGACTGTTAAACAGCCACCACTAACATTGAGTGGCTGCTGCCAACACACTGACTCAACTCCAGACACATTAATAATGGGAATTGATGGGAAATGATGTAAAATATATCACTAGCCACTTTAAACAATGCTACCTAATATAATGTTTACATACCCTACATTATTCATCTCATATGTATACGTATATACTGTACTCTATATCATCTACTGCATCCTTATGTAATACATGTATCACTAGCCACTTTAACTATGCCACTTTGTTTACATACTCATCTCATATGTATATACTGCACTCAATACCATCTACTGTATCTTGCCTATGCCACTCTGTACCATCACTCATTCATATGTCTTATGTACATATTCTTTATCCCCTTACACTTGTGTCTATAAGGTAGTAGTTTTGGAATTGTTAGCTAGATTACTTGTTGGTTATTACTGCATTGTCGGAACTAGAAGCACAAGCATTTCGCTACACTCGCACTAACATCTGCTAACCATGTGTATGTGACAAATAAAATTTGATTTGATTTGATTTTTAAAGTATTTCCAACCATGACCTGAAAATGTTGACTGTCCATCGGTAAGCTATGCCTAAAAGATGCGATATGTGGCCCCCACGGGTGCGGAATGATTATACACCCAGAGAAGGCTGCATTGTGACACTCGACGCCAGTCAGCACGAAAATCTTTGGCCGACATATCAAAATGTGTAGGGAATATGTCGTTTGGAGAGCGTTTGTCCATTGGTGAAATGACGCAGAGACATCTGAATAGAATGTTGATGCCTGGCCTATTTATATAAACGATGTAGAACTGTAGAATGTAGGCAATGTGCTAATGATCTCAATACTATACCACATAATCCCGATGTTTCATGTGTACATCGTAACTACGTTGGGCAGACGTGTGTGCTATTTGGTTCCCAATTTCAATATCTACAACATCTACGGCCGACTCTGTGATGCTGCGCGGCCATGTGACGGTGTAGTGCGCATGCATTTTGACCTCCCACAGCCGCTTTCCCGCCGACCTAAACTGGCTGCAAGGACTGAGCATCCATAATAGCGAAATTATAGCTCTTACCATGTTGAGGCTATACTGTGCTTATTTACAATTAAATTGTTTACAAACAATAGATAAAACAAGCTTATATTTTGGCTTCGGATGGGTTACAACAATATATATAATGAATTGATGAACCAATCACAGATTGCCTCTTACTGCTTACTGCAAGCTTGCAGGTGCCTTTTGCTCTATTAACCTTTGACCTGAAAATACTGTGTACCTCATTGACTTCCAGTGGATCCTCCTGAGAACATTGGGATTGATGACCCTGGCCACCTCGGGCCGCTCTACATCCACTGGACGGCTCCAGCCAACCTGACCAACTTGACTGCCTGCTCCATGAGATACCATCTGGAGTATTTCAACACATATCAGAGCAGATGGACTGTAAGTCACTGGACACAAAACTAGACATTGTCAAACGTGTACCTACCTCCCGGCGTTCTTCTTATCCTGCCAACACTTGTCTGCCAGGACAGGACTGTGTGTCCTAAGGCTACTGTATTCTTATACACAGAATAACAGAGGAACGTGATACACCATCCGTAAACATCCTGCCAAAACCAGTTATGATTTACATCAGAAGTCAATATTTCCCAATGATATCATCTCCTAAGATCTGTCTAGATTTGTGGTTGACTAGCTGTAACTGTATTTAGATTCAATGGAATTATTC
Source organism: Oncorhynchus keta (assembly GCF_023373465.1). NCBI lineage: Eukaryota > Metazoa > Chordata > Actinopteri > Salmoniformes > Salmonidae > Oncorhynchus > Oncorhynchus keta. Next base: position 47,188,975 of record NC_068431.1, read on the forward strand.
TGGGTGTTGTAAAACATCCTACAGCATTTTTAGGGGGAGTAAGAATGAAATATTCATGAATGTATTCATGAGAACATCATGAATACATTGGAGATTTTTTTAAAAATCTTTTCAATATAGTAGTAATGGCCAGGTGCCTGAGGTATGCATAATATGAATGTGATATTGTCTGTGAATGGTTAGGTGATCAGGACTGTACGGACATGGTACCGTGCTCAGTTTGACCTGGAGAAGGAGGTCAGGGTGCGGATCTCCACCTTACTGAAGGGAGCCTGCACCAACGGCACTGACCTCAAGAGCCCCTTCACAGAGATGGTCCTGCCACCCAATAACTCAGGTGAGGTCAGGAGGACAATGTGCTTTTGTAGATATGGAATTGTTTGGATTAAATGATACCAATAGGCTGACAGAAAGCGAGATTCGTTCTATCCTCTATCCTCTTATCATCTTATATCGGAATGAACAATGATTGAGTGCTGTATAGCTGGAATTCTCTACAGGCACCATTATGGACAGGGGCGGAATGGGGCGGTTCGATTTGGTCGACCAGCTTCAACCATCTCTTAACCTCTTTTAATTTGCTTCCAGGCCCAGTTGGCTCCAGGGTCCAGGGGTTTGGTTGCGTGTTTTATCAGAAGGAGTTCATGGAGTGCACCTGGGAGACGAGCTTGGAGGAGCCAACCCAATCCCAGTACAGCCTGTTCTTTTGGTAGGTCACTCTAAATGGGTACGTTAGAACATCTCTCCTAATGTATGGCCTACCTACATGTCTATACCTGTTATATACTGGACAAATGTGGCATGTTGATGCCTGAGTGTGTCTGTGTGCTTCTCCAGGCATCGGGAAATGGAGCAAGCGGAAGAGTGTCCTCAGTACATCCACTCCAATGGGGTCAGGACTGGCTGCAAATTCACAGAGGAATCTCTCTCAGAATTCAGTGATTTCAACATATGCATAAACAGATCCTCTCCCAAGGTGGTCTTGAGGTCGGCGTTCTTCTCCCTGCAAATTCAGAATTATGGTACTTAACACTCAACTTCACAACAAGGCATGATATGCCTCACTTATTCAATGCAATACTGCTAGATTTTCTTCACAAACATTCTTCAGCTGCACATAATGTTATTTTTCATAATGTCCTTTGTTCATAGCACATCCAGATATTATCTGCACAGTCTAATCTCTCCTCCGGTCTCATTACACCCACCGGTACTTGCAATGACATCATTATGTCTTCTCCGTTCTGGTTTCTTTGTAAACAATCCACTGACTCCTTTGGGCCTCTCTGTACTCTAGTGAAACCTGCAGCCATTGAGACCGTGCATCTGGAAGCTAGTCCAGACAGGAGGCTCCAGGTGCAGTGGGAATTGCCCAACGAGAGGATTCCCAGGCACTGCCTTGAGTATGAAGTGGAAGCCAGAGAGGAGGGCGTAGGCGGGCAGCCGTTGTTGGTATGTCCTTCTTGAACCTGTCTCTCAATATCTCCAATGACATTATGTGTCAAAACATTGTGTAATTCCCTGAGATAACAGATAGCGTAGCAACTTGACCATTGTTCAGTCTGCAAGGTATAGTGGGCGGTGTTGCAATCTACTGCAAAGATAGCCTGCAGAGTTCTGTCCTACTATCCAGGTCTGTACCCAAACAATTTGAACTTCTACTTTTAAAAATACACCTCTCTAAAAACAAGTCTATCACCGTTGCCGCCTTCTATAGACCACCCTCTGTCCCCAGCTGTGCTCTGGACACCATATGTGAACTGATTGCCTGCCATCGATCTTCAGAGCTCGTGCTACTATGCGACCAAAACTGGAACATGCTTAACAGCCCAGTCATCCTACAATCTAAACTTGATGCCCTCAATCTCACACAAATCATCAATGAACCTACCAGGTACCACCCTAAAGCTGTAAACACAGGCACCCTCATAGATATCATCCTAACCAACTTTGCCCTCTAAATATACCTGTGCTGTTTTTAACCAAGATCTCAGCGATCACTGCCTCATTGCCTGCATCCGTAATGGATCAGCGGTCAAACCACCTCCACTCATCACTGTCAAACGCTCCCTGAAACACTTCAGCGAGCAGGCCTTTCTAATCGACCTGGCCGGGGTATCCTGGAAGGATATAAATCTCATCCCGTCAGTAGAGGATGCCTGGTTATTCTTTTTAAATGCCTTCCTCACCATCTTAAATAAGCATGCCCCATTCAAGAAATTTAGAACCAGGAACAGATGGTTCTCTCCAGACCTGATTGCCCTTAACCAACACAAAAACATCCTATGGCGTTCTGCATTAGCATCGAACAGCCCCGTGATATGCAACTTTTCAGGGAAGCTGAAAACCAATATACACAGGCAGTTAGTAAAGCCAAGGCTAGCATTTTCAAGCAGAAATTTGCATCCTGCAACACAAACTCAAAACAATTCTGGGACACTGTAAAGTCCATGGAGAATAAGAACACCTCCTCCCAGCTGCCCACTGCACTGAAGATAGGAAACACTGTCACCACCGATAAATCCACTATAATTGAGAATTTCAATGAGCATTTTTCTACGGCTGGCCATGCTTTCCACCTGGCTACCCCTACCCCAGTCAACAGCACTGCATCGCTCAAGCCTTCCCCATTCCTCCTTCTTCCAAATCCAGTCAGCTGATGTTCTGAAAGAGCTGCAAAATCTGGACCCCTACAAATCAGCCGGGCTAGACAATCTGGACCCTTTCTTTCTAAAATTATCTGCCAAAATTGTTGCCACCCCTATTACTAGCCTGTTCAACCTCTATTTCGTGTCGTCTGAGATTCCCAAAGATTGGAAAGCAGCTGCGGTCATCCCCCTCTTCAAAGGGGGGGACACTCTTAAACCAAACTGCTACAGACCTATATCTATCCTACCCTGCCTTTCTAAGGTCTTCGAAAGCCAAGTCAACAAACAGATTACAGACCATTTCGAATCCCATCGTACCTTCTCCGCTATGTAATCTGGTTTCAGAGCTGGTCATGGGTGCACCTCAGCCACGCTCAAGGTCCTAAACGATGTCTGAACCGCCATCGATAAGAAACAATACTGTGCAGCCGTATTCATTGACCTGGCCAAGGCTTTCGACTCTGTCAATCACCACATCCTCATCGGCAGACTCGACAGCCTTGGTTTCTCAAATGATTGCCTCGCCTGGTTCACCAACTACTTCTCTGATAGAGTTCAGTATGTCAAATCGGAGGGTCTGTTGTCGGGGCCTCTGGCAGTCTCTATGGGGGTGCCACAGGGTTCAATTCTTGGACCGACTCTCCTGTCTGCATACATCAATGATGTCGCTCTTGCTGCTGGTGAGTCTCTGATCCACCTCTATGCAGACGACACCATTCTGTATACTTCCGGCCCTTCTTTGGACACTGTGTTAACAACAGTCCAGGCGAGCTTCAATGCCATACAACTCTCCTTCCGTGGCCTCCAATTGCTCTTAAATACAAGTCAAACTAAATGCATGCTCTTCAAATGATCGCTGCCTGCACCTGCCCACCTGTCCAACATCACTACTCTGGACGGCTCTGACTTAGAATATGTGGACAACTACAAATACCTAGGTGTCTGGTTAGACTGTAAACTCTCCTTCCAGACTCACATCAAACATCTCCAATCCAAAGGTAAATCTAGAATTGGCTTCCTATTTCGCAACAAAGCATCCTTCACTCATGCTGCCAAACATAACTTTGTAAAACTGATCATCCTACTAATCCTCGACTTTGGCGATGTCATTTACAAAATAGCCTCCAATACCCTACTCAATAAATTGGATGCAGTCTATCACAGTGCCATCCGTTTTGTCACCAAAGCCCCAAATACTACCCACTACTGTGTCCTGTACGATCTCGTTGGCTGGCCCTCGCTTCATACTCGTCGCCAAACCCACTGGCTCCAGGTCATCTACAAGACCTTGCTAGGTCTTAAGTCCCCCCTTATCTCAGCTCACTGGTCACCATAGCAGCACCCACCTGTAGCACGCGCTCCAGCAGGTATATCTCTCTGGTCACCCCCAAAACCAATTCTCCTTCCAGTTCTCTGCTGCCAATGACTGGAACGAACTACAAACATTTCTGAAACTGGAAACACTTATCTCCCTCACTAGCTTTAAGCACCAGCTGTCAGAGCAGCTCATAGATTACTGCACCTGTACATAGGCCATCTATAATTTAGCCCAAACAACTACCTCTTTCCCTACTTTATTTATTTATTTAGCTCCTTATTAGCACCCCATTATTTCTATCTCTACCTTGCACATTCTTCTACTGCAAATCACCCATTCCAGTGTTTTACTTGCTATATTTTATTTACTTCGCCACCATGGCCTTTTTGCCTTTACCTCCCTTATCTCACCTCACTTGCTCACATTGTATATATACTTATTTCTCTACTGTATTATTGACTGTATGTTTGTTTTACTCCATGTTTGTTTTACTCCATTTTACTCTGTGTTGTTGTATGTGTCGAACTGCTTTGCTTTATCTTAGCCAGGTCACAATTGTAAATGAGAACTTGTTCTCAACTTACCTACCTGGTTAAGTAAAGGTGACATTTAAAAAATAGTAAAGACAGAAATGCATGATCTCGGATCATGCAGGCACATACTGTACTGAACATAGTTCTCATTTTGTTTTGACACATAACATCATTGAAGATAACCTTTGAAGAAGAAAATAATAATATTATTGGTTAGAGAATAGACAAAAATCTCTCTGAAGTTTTGTTCAGATCTGATATTGTTCCTGTCACCAGCAGCAGAGGAACGTAACCAATGAGATGACGCTGACTTCCCTCTCAATGGATGGTGCCCGGAGGAAGTGCTTCCGGGTCAGGTCTCGGATGCACCACTACTGTGCTGACGGAGGCTTCTGGAGTGACTGGAGCCATTGGTCCTGTCACTCAGGTAACAGATTTCTCCATACAGAAATCTCCTGGTGTATATCCTTAAATTCAATTCATAGATTTGCCTGTTTGTTCTCCTCCATGCATATTTCCCCCCCTTTATATACAGTTGAAGTCGGAAGTTTACATACACTTAGGTTGGAGTCATTAAAACTCGTTTTTCAACCACTCCACAAATTTCTTGTTAACAAACTATAGTTTTGGCAAGTCGGTTAGGACATCTACTTTGTGCATGACACAAGTAATTTTCCCAACAATTGTTTACAGACAGATTATTTAACTTACAATTCACTGTATCACAATTCCAGTGGGTCAGAAGTTTACATACAGTAAGTTGACTGTGTCTTTTAAACAGCTTGGAAAATTCCAGAAAATGATGTAATGGCTTTAGAAGCTTCTGAGAGGCTAATTGACATCATTTGAGTCAATTGGAGGTGGCCCTGTGGATGTATTTCAAGGCCTACCTTCAAACTCAGTGCCTCTGTTTGACATCATGGGAAAATCAAAAGAAATCAGCCAAGACCTCAGAAAAGATATTGTAGACCTCCACAAGTCTGGTTCATCCTTGGGAGCAATTTCCAAACGCCTGAAGGTACCACGTTCATCTGTACAAACAATAGTACGCAAGTATAAACACCATGGGACCATGCAGTCATCATACCGCTCAGGGAGGAAAGCGTTCTTTCTCTTAGAGATGAACGTACTTTGGGGCTAAAAGTGAAAATCAATCACAGAACAACAGCATAGGACCTTGTGAAGATGCTGGAGGAAACGGGTACAAAAGTATCTATATCCACAGTTAAACAAGTCTTATATTGACATAACCTGAAAGGCTGCTCAGCAAGGAAGAAGCCACTGCTCCAAAACCACCATTAAAAAATCCAGACTACGGTTTGCTACTGCACATGGGGACAAAGATAATACTTTTTGGAGAAATGTCCTCGGGTCTGATGAAACAAAAATAGAACTGTTTGGCCATAATGACCATCGTTATGTTTGGAGGAAAAACGGAGAGGCTTGCAAGCCAAAGAACACCATCCCAATGGAGAAGCACAGGGGTGGCAGCATCATGCCGTGGGGGTGCTTTGCTGCAGGAGGTACTGGTGCACTTCACAAAATAGATGGCATCATGAGGGGGGAAAATTAGGTGGATAAATTGAAGCAAAATCTCAAGACAGCTTGGTCGCAAATGGGTCTTCCAACTGGACAATGACCCTAAGCATACTTCCAAAGTTGTGGCAAAATGGCTTAAGGACAACAAAGTTAAGGTATTGGAGTGGCCATCACAAAGCCCTGACCTCAATCCTATAGAAAATCTGTAGGCAGAACTGAAAAAGCGTGTGCGAGCAATGAGGCCAATGAACGGGCCAAAATTCACCCAACTTATTCTGTGAAGTTTGTGGAAGCTACCTGAAACGTTTGACCCAAGTTAAACAATTTAAAGGCAATGCTACCAAATACTAAGTGAGTCTATGTAAACTTCTGACGCACTGGGAATGTGAGGAAAGAAAGAAAAGCTGAAATAAATCATTCTCTCTACTATTATTATTTTTTATTCTAAAATAAAGTGGTGATCCTAACTGACCTAAGACAGGACATTTTTACTCTGATTACATGTCAGGAATTGTGAAGAACTGAGTTTAAATGTATTTGGCTAAGGTGTATGTAAACTTCCGACTTCAACTGTGTACATATACACTGAGTGTACAAAACATTAACACCTTACTAATATTGAGTTGCGCCTCAATTTGTCGGGCATGGACTCTACAAGGTGTTAAAAGCATTCCACAGGGATGCTGGCCCTTGTTGACTCCAATGCTTACCACAGTTGTCAAGATGGCTGCATGTCCTTTGGGTGGTGGACCATTCTTGATACACACGGGAAACTGTTGAGGGTGAAAAACCCAGCAGTGTTGCAGTTCTTGACACACTCAAACCGGTGCGCATGGCACCTACTACCATACCCCGTTCAAAGGCACTTAAATCTTTTGTCTCGCCCACTCACCCTCTGAATGGCACACATACACAATCCATATCTCAATTGTCTCAAAGTTTTAAAATCCTTCTTCTTTTAACCTGTCTCCTCAATCAATAAGGGATAATAGCTTTTCATAATGGTTTGTACACTCTGTGTATTTCCTGTAAAGGAGGAGTCTCTGAACCCATATCTTTCCCTAGATACAGAGTCAGATGCTGTGGTGGGCTGTGCCGTGGTCATCGGGATCATCATCTCTATGTTGATCCTGTCTCTGTTTGGGTGGGCACTATGGAGAAAGTGAGTATGCGCACACAAAACCGTCTATTTAAGCACTGAAATACTGGTGAAGGATCATTGCATATCTTGATCTTCTATCTGTCTCTTAGGTGGAAAGCCAGAGAGGGGGAGATTATGCCTTTCGGTCCCCTGCACAAACTGATGGAATATTCCAAAGGACTCTCTGCTCGCAGTCATTTCAATAAAAGAAGAGAGAACCAGTAGTATAGCCTTTGCAAGCATTACCTTTGAGCAGACAAATGATAGAGATCAGAGTTAGACTGGTGTTCACACTTATTTGAAGCACCCATGCAAACATGCTCAAACACACCCATGCACAGACACAACATGAGGATGAGACAGTAAAGCTCTGTGTAATTTCATATTCAAGACAGAATTGTATGGACTTGTATGCTGATATTCATCTCTTATGTATCGATATGTTACTCAGTAGAATAGGACGTGTTCTTACCAAACCATTTACGTAATGTAAAACTCCCGGTTTTACACGACACAGTATAGACTTAAGAAATGCCATAGCTCTTTCCGGTTTGTTTACTTTCCACATGTCTTTCATTTATATCACAAATTATACTTACTGGAGTCGGTTTTTGTAGTTTTAAGTTTGATGCCATTGCTTCCAGTCGAATGTATCTTTTAAGTGCTTTGCATAGAATTCCCCAGCCTGTTAAAATTGAATGCATTGGATGGTGTTGAACTAATGTTATGTTTAAAACATTTTTTTTGCTGCTCTATAGCTATAAAGATGTGGTGTTTGGTATTTTGTTTACAGTATTGTATTTGCAGTGATTGATGTTTCAGAGGCCTTGAAATGTATGTTATTTGGCACCATCATGTGGCCGGTCAGGACGACTGTCCTCCAAGTGTATATTGTTTGCTCTTGCAATGAAGTGTTGCTGATGGATGTATTTATATCATGAGCATGGAGAAATTGTAAAAGCAATGGAAGTTGTCTTGACTTTGATACAGAGGAAGACAAAGGTCCATCATTTCAGACTGTCCCATGTGCCCATGCAAATCCAGATCCTGACCTGGAGTCGTTCCCAGAGGGAGGGTTTTTGTCCTGGCAGCCACCTGGTGTAATGGATCAATCTTCGGCACTCAGAGGTCTTTTGGAATCATACATATATGCTAGTTAATGCTCATCAGAACTCAAACAATGACATTTCTACATTTGCAATAGGTGAAAGGTCAGTTTTGCTTGGGTATCTATTGTTCAGACAATGCTGTGAGTAGATGATCGATTTTGGTTTTGATTTGTTCAGACATTGATGAGGCATGATGCCAGTGAGGCCACTCTGCTTGACACAGATGATTGGACAAGCACAAACACACAATCATGTTCATACTTGCTTCTCCCACAAAATACCTCATAACTGTACGGCTGTATTACCCTATAAATAAGAAATTGGAGGATCGTCACCCCCCTTCTCTCTTCTCTTCTCAACCTGGGTTGGTGCTTTGGCCATTGGGTATGATCTGTCTCTGCTTCCCCCTGGCAGTGGTTGAAAAAATATGCAATTGTCACACTTGAGTAAAAGTAAAGATACCTTAATAGAAAATGACTTAGTGAAAGTAACCCAGTAAAATACTACTTGAGTAAAAGTCTAAAAGTATTTGGTTTTAAATATACTTAGGTATAAAAAGTCTAATTGAATTATTTCTAATTCTGTATATTAAGCGAACCAAGCGGCACCATTTTCTTGTTTCTTTATTTATGGATAGCCAGGTGCACAATCCTACACTCAGACATAGTTTACAAACTAAGCATCTGTGTTTAGTGAGTCTGCCAGATCAGAGGCAGTAGAGAGGACCAGGGATGTTCTCTTATAAGTGTGTGAATTGGACCAATTTCCTGTCCTGCTAAGCATTCAAAATGTAACAAGTACGTTTGGGTGTCAGGGGAAATGTATGGAGTAAAAAGTACAGAATTTTCATTAGGAATGTAATCTGTCAAAAAATATCAATAGTAAAGTACTCTCCAAAAATACTTAAGTAGTACTTTAACGTATTTGTACTTTACTCTGCTGCCTCCTGGTCAGCATGTCCACAGATCACTTTGACTGCAGGGTGACTTTTTTTGGACAATTTCGATCACCATGTAATTTAGGAGAATTCTAGTCTACCATATTTTCTCTCATAAATTATTGCACAGAGGAAAACTGGTTAATCTGCAAATCCAAGTGATATAATTGTCATTTTATTTTCAAGAATTCAATCAAACCTATTCATACATTTTTTTTTACATGAATTTGATGTAATAAATACTAAACATGGTGTTGCTGTTTTTTTGTGTCCAAGGTTCAAGGGTTTGTGGTACTTCGCCCATGGGGTTCTGTTTGGCTGTGGCTCCTCCTTTGCCTTCCTGCCTTCCCTGGTGATCCAGACACGCTACTTCCAGCAGTCTTTGTGCCTTTGTGTCTAAAAATCTATGTTTGATCTTTCTGACCTTCGCTGGGATTCAGTCTAAGGCGTGTTTTAGCAAGCTTGACATCTAAAGGGAATTTACGATTAATCTGACATCTGCAGCGTCTAACGTGAATGCGATCTCTGCGAACATGGGATCATTGCCTTTTTGAATCCCGGCCATACAGTTGTTAATATTGATCGTTCTACAAAAGCTGCCCGTCTATTCAGTGTATCCTATTGATGTCTCTCGTCAGATGAGTTTTGTGGAGGAGCAGTTTGTTGAGAGCCCAGTGAAGGAGTGTGTCCTGCTGCTGTGAATTGGGGTGAATTGGGGTGTTCTCTGACATGGTCCACCTGCTCCCTTCTGTAGCTCAGCTGGTAGAGCATGGCGCTTGTAACGCCAGAGTAGGGGGTTCGATTCCCGGGACCACCCATACGTAGAATGTATGCACACATGACTGTAAGTCGCTTTGGATAAAAGCGTCTGCTAAATGGCATATATTATTATATTATTTATTATACTGTTTGGCAGGATGGGAGATCTGCTCCAAGGGGTATGCGGGATATTCCTGCAGTTAACCACATCAAAGAGAACATAGAAACTACTGTGAACAAGATTGGAATGCAGTCCTTCTTCATTGGGTTGTGACTTTTCGTAGCAGGTCAGGAGAGCAATTTAGCTAACTCAGTCTCCTAACCTGCTACGCTAATTCTCCTAACCTGCTCCAAAAAAAAAATAATGTGGTGTGGTCTGAGGTTGTCCTTAGGACTCAATGTTGAATGGAATTAGAAGGAAACAGTGGTGGACAAACCTCTTTAACCCTGTCCTTGTTATCATCCTTCAGATAGGCTCCTTCATGGTGCTGGGCTTGGCATCTATGCTGGTTCTTCTGTGCGTCAGGTTTGAAGGGCTGGTTGTAGTGTGTCTACTGCTGGGGGCTGTGTGACGGCTGCTCCGTCAGCTTCATGGCCCCTGTGGCCTGGCCTTTGAGCTGGTGGGCCCCCTGAGAGCTTCCCAGGCCATTGGCTACCTGCTGGGCCTCAAGGCCCTCCCAATGACCGCCGGGACCCCCCCCTCGCAGGTCTACCCTCCCTTCACCTCGTTTCGGGCAGTAATAAAATGGGCCACTAATTTGATGTGCTTTTTAAAAAAATCACATACACCCTGTTGTAAACTTTAGTTGATCTATTGTCCTACTCTATACATGCATGAGCCTTATTGTACAATTGGTTTATCTTTGACACTGCTTTTGTCAGTTGTGAATGAATCATCATGAAGTGCTCCTCAATGATGCCTCTCTGTGTGATACTGAGTAGTATGTATTCACCGGACTACTCCATGCCAGACCATGACCACTTCGGGGATTACTACATGGCCTTCTACCTGGCTGGGGTTCCTCCTCTCCTTTGTCCCGTACATTCAGTGCCTGCAGGAGGGTCAGCAAGAAACTCTCCCCTGACCTGCAACTTTTCCTTCCTGGCTCTGACCACCAGTCCCCTTCCATCCCTGATCACCAGCTTCCCCCAACCAGCCCTGACCACCATCAGTTGCAACAACCCAATGATGTTGCCAACTAAGTGACAGGCCACTGTGGTGAAGACTAATCTGTGACACGTTAGAGATCCCATAAGATTTACATCTTATGGAGTGAACAAAAATATAAACTCAACATGCAACAATTTCAAAGATTTGACTGAATTACAGTTCATGGAAGGAAATCAGTCAATAGAAATAAATTCATTAGGCCATAATCGTTGGATTTCACATGACTAAGCGGGGGCGCAGCCATGGCTTGGCCCGCGAGTCCATAGGTCCACCCACTGGGGAGTCAGGCCCAGACAATCAGAATTAGTTTTTCCTAACAAAAGGGCTTTAAAACAGACATATATATACTCCTGTAATTTTGGCTCTTTTTAAAAAAAGATTTAGTCAAGTCAGTCATTTGGACTAAAATATCATTGTCAGTCACATTTTTGTAATTTGAATAATGATTTAATCTAGTTATTGTCAAATTATGAAAAAAGTGGGCCCTTTTAACTAAATGCCCTCTCATTTTAGTAACATCGCATTTGTATGGCCTCATTAACCTATAGTAAACATAAAACACTCATTTCCATGTGCACAAACATCCTGTACAACCAACACATTTTCTGCATAACATCCTATTCTCTTCCAAACAGCAGAAATATGAGTATACAAAAAAATGAAGAACACCTGCCCTTTCCATGACACAGACTGACCAGGTTAAAGCTATGAGCCCTTATTGATGTCACTTGTGAAATCCACTTAAATCAGTGTAGATGAAGGGGAGGAGACCGGTTAAATAACGATTTTTAAACCTTAAGACAATTGAGACATGGATTCTGTATGTGTGCCATTCAGAGGGTAAATGGGAAAGACAAAATATGTAAGTGCCTTTGATAGGGGTATGGTAGTAGGTGCCAGACGCACATGTTTGTGTCAAGAACTGCAACTCTGCTGGGTTTTTCCCCACTCAACAGATTTCCATGTGTATCAAGAATGGTCCACCACCCAAAAGACATCCAGTCAACTCGACCCTTTGCTATGAGACTCGAAACTGAGCTGAGGGTAGCAAAATATTTCTGCAGCATTGAAGGTCCCAAAGAACACAGTGGCCTCCATCATTCTTAAATGGAACACGTTTGGAACCACCAAGACTCTTCCTAGAGCTGGCTGCCCTGGACAAATTGAGCAATGGGGGGAGAAGGGCCTTGGTCATGGAGGTGAGCTCCAGAGTTCCTCTGTGGAGATGGGAGAACGTTCCAGAAGAACAACTATCTCTGCAGCTCTCCACCAATCAGGCCTTTATTGTAGAGTGGCCAGATGGAAGCCACTCCTCAGTAAAAGGCATATGAAAGTCAACTTGGAGTCTGCCAAAAGGCACCTAAAGGGCTCTCAGACCATGAGAAACAACATTCTCTGGTCTGATGAAACCGAGATTGAACTCTTTGGCATGGGGGAAAAGTCAAGGGGTCTGAATACTTTTCATAATTTCCACTGAAAATGTTATGAAAACACATTTGCAGGAAGAACTGTGCAGATACAGTTAAGTTCGGTAACAGATTTTTCAAGTAAATATTTTTTTTTCATTTACTGTGCACGTTGTACAAAGTATGCCATATTCCAATGTGAATAAAAAATATTAAAAAATACATATTTTAAATTATTCTAAGTAATAGAAAGTAAGTAATGGGGTGATGCATTGAGTCGTTTTGATATTGTATTAATATTGAGAAGGTGGATATAGGCTACCTACCTCCTTGTAGCTTAGCTAATTGAAGTTGGAGGCAAACAATTAGTTACAGTTTTAATACCATACATCAAGCACCTTGTTTTTATATTGGCACTGCCGCGAAAAGTTGATGGGCACTGCCAGTCGTCTGATATTAGATGCGCTGTGGCACTGGGAGAAGCCTCCTGCATCCTGATCACCAGAGATGTCCGAGAGCTCCACCGTCTACACAGCTCCGCTCAACCGTCTTCCCTGCCATGCAGTCGGTGTCTCCTGTCACCAAAGCCATATTCATTGCTTTGTTTCTCTTCGCCATCCTGCTCATTCTATACGTCATCCTCTGGTATATATGCCGAGACACCGACAATGACTACATTTAAACAAGCGAAGGTCACTTATCGAGGTAACAGAACTGTCCGAGGTAAGGAAACGGTATTGATCGAACTGCTGCCATTTTAACGGAGCTTGTTATGGCGTCAATGGCTTTTGTTGGACAGTGGCATTTGGTGACATTCCTTGTAATATTTTTTAGTTTTTAGCCAACACATTTATGAATTGATGCTCCCAGACGTTTTCCATTGTGTGCTTAGGCTACTTGTTGAATGACAGCGGATGTTGCGTCTTCCAAATGAAATGTTGATGTTTTAGCTCCCATATCAATTTGGTTAAATCCATCGTTAACAGTGCGATATTTTTAATTGAATAATCTCTGTTTTATTCAGTAAAATTGAACATGTCATTTTTTTACAAGGTCAAAAGTGGACAACAATAGGCTTATAGGCTTATCGATGAAGATGATATTTTCTGTGTGAAAATATTGCCTTGTGTTGTATTTCATCCCACTCTGTAAAATGTAGAGAAGATAGCCTATGTAAAATTGAGTACATATAAGGTAGAGCTAGTGAGTGATGTTCTGTCCCCCTACAGATGCAGCTCCATGGACAGGTGAGGATCACCCCACCCCACCCCAGGCCTAAATAACTATGGCATAGATAGATGGAGCCTGTCCAACCATTGCCGGTGAGACTGTTGGGCTCAGTGGGATTCATCAGACTTGGCGGTCAAACTTGGACATGCTCTAACAGTGTGGTAAGATGTGCTTGGAGGCCACAGATAAGAGCAAGAGGAAGACGGCATGGAGCAGTCACTGCCAAGTGTAAACAACCAGGGAAGAGGGTGACTTCACAATCATCCTTCTCTCTGGTGGACTGTCCGCCGAGAGGATGGCTCAGCTTGGCCTTAAGATAGAACCCAAATACATTGTTGAATATACCCTGTGTCATGGTGACTACACCTATCACATTGCCATATGCTCTCCATCTGTGACGGTGATATTGTGATCATGAAATTGTAACATGTTGAGCTTAATGTTATCCTAGTTGTCTAATAAATGTTTTATTTGGCAAGTTATGCAGCCATTTCTGTTTAGCCAATTCATTGTTCTGTAAAGATCCTATGGACCCTATAGACACCTCCTTCACATAGCTTGGGCTTATACACACTAATCATGATGATACTACCTTCATGTTATATTGCCTTATAGACAGCCTTATAGACCATTCAAAGGAGACACTTTTTTTTTTTTTTAGCTTTGAATCTGAATGTGTGGTCAAGGTGAGTGTGTTACATTTTCATCAGTGCTTACTAACATGGACAGTTGAAGTGGGAAGTTTACATACACTTAGGTTGGAGTCATTAACTCGTTTTTCCAACCACTCCACAAATTTCTTGATAACAAACGATAGTTTTGGCAAGTCAGTTAGGACATCAACTTTGGGCATGACACAAATTATTTTTCCAACAATTGTTTACAGACAGATTATTTCACTTATAATTCACTGTATCACAATTCCAGTGGATCAGAAGTTCACATACACTAAGGTGACTGTGCCTTGAAACAGCATGGAAATTATGTCATGGCTTCAGCAGCTTCTGATAGTCTAATTGACATCATTTGAGTCAATTGGAGGTGTACCTGTGGGTGTATTTCAAGGCCTACCTTCAAACTCAGTGCCTCTTTGCTTGACATCATGGGAAAGTCAAAAGAAATCAGCCAAGACCTCAGAAAAAAAACTGTAGACCTCCACAAGTCTGGTTCATCCTTGGGAGCAATTTCCAAATGCCTGAAGGTACCACGTTCATCTGTACAAACAATAGTATGCAAGTACAAACACCATGGGACTACGCAGCCATCATACCGCTCAGGAAGGAGACGCGTTCTTTCTCCTAGAGATTAACGTACTTTGGTATGAAAAGTGCAAATCAATCCCAGAACAACAGCAAAGGACCTTGTGAAGATGCTGGAGGAAAAAGGTACAAAAGTATCTATTTCCACAGTAAAACGAGTCCTATATCGACATTAACTGAAAGGCCGCTCAGCAAGGAAGAAGCCACTGCTCCAAAACTGCCATAAAAAGCCAGACTACGGTTTGCTACTGCACATGGGGACAAAGATCATACTTTTTGGAGAAATGTCCTCTGGTCTGATGAAACAAAAATAGAACTGTTTGGCCATAATGACCATTGTTATGTTTGGAGGGAAAACCGGGAGGCTTACAAGCCGAAGAACACCATCTCAACCGTGAAGCATGGGGGTGGCAGCATCATGTTATGGGGGTGCTTTGCTGCAGGATGGACTGGTGTACTTCACAAAATCGATGGCGTCATGAGGGAGGAGAATTAGGTGGATATATTGAAGCAACATCTCAAGACATCAGTCAGGAAGTTAAAGCTTGGTCGCAAATGGGTCTTCCAAATGGACAATGACCCCAAGCATACTTCCAAAGTTGTGGCAAAATGGCTGAAGAACAACAAAGTCAAGGTATTGGAGTGGCCATCACAAAGCCCTGACCTCAATCCCATAGAACATTTGTGGGCAGAACTGGAAAAGCGTGTACAAGCAAGGAGGCCTACAAACCTGACTCAGTTACACCAGCTCTGTCAGGAGCAAACGGCCAAAATTCACCCAACTTATTGTGGGAAGTTTGTGGAAGGCTACCTGAAATGTTTGACTCAAGTTAAACAATTTAAAGGCAATTCTACCAAATACTAATTGAGTGTATGTAAGCTTCTGACCCACTGGGAATGTGATTAAAGAAATAAAAGCTGAAATAAATAATTCTCTCTACTATTATTCTAAAATAAAGTGGTGATCCTAACTGATCTAAAACAGGGGATTTTTACTCGGATTAAATGTCAGGAATTGTGAAAAACTGAGTTTAAATGTATTTGGCTAAATTGTATGTAAACTTCCGACTTCAACTGTACATACAAAGCTAAAGACCATAATCTACAGAGGGTAGTGCAAACGGCCCAGTACATCACTGGGGCCAAGCTTCCTGCCATCCAGGACCTCTATACCATGCGGTGTCAGAAGAAGGCCCTGAAAAGTGTCAAAGACTCCAGTCACCCTAGTCATAGACTGTTCTCTCTGCTACCACACGGCAAGCGGCACTGGATAGCCAAGTCTAGGTCCAGGAGGCTTCTAAACAGCTTCTATCCCCAAGCCATAAGACTCCTGAACATCTAGTCAAATTGCTACCTAGACTATTCACATTGCCCCCCCCTCCACACCACTGCCACTCTCTGTTGTCATCTATGCATTGTCACTTTAATTAACTCTACCTACATGTACATACTACCTCAACTAACCGGTGGCCCTGCACATTGACTCTGTACCGGCACCCCCCTGTATATATTGTTATTTCTTACTGCTCCTCTTTAATTTCGTGTTACATTTATCTCTTATTCTTATCCATATTTTTTTAACTGCACTGTCGGTTAGGGGCTCGTAAGTAAACATTTCACTGTAAGGTCTACTACACCTGTTGTATTCGGCGCATGTGTCTAATAACATTTGATTTGATTTATATAGTATATAATATATTCTCAGAGCAGATGTCTGTATGTTTTAAGTATTCTACTGATGACTCTGCGCACATGAGTTATTTAACCTCTGGTGACCCCTATTGGTCCGTACTGTTCTTTAATCCTGTAGAGAGAACCCCACAGAGACACAGTGGGGTATGAAGAGGCTGCACACATCCTTTGATGAGTCTCCTGGCCAGGTAGAATAAACCACTCAGTGTTGCAGCTATCCACGGCACAGCTCTATGTTTCTAATGGGTTTTCTTCGGAGGATAAATGGACCTCTGGAAATTGACTCTGAAAATATACTTATCTCTGAGATCAGTGGCTAGCCCACACCTGCACAGAGCCATTAATAGACTTAACCTTGACACAGTTTCAGTCCTACCAGGCTCCAGTTGATACACGTCACAGACTAAAGCTAACATTCAGCCTAGATTAAACCAACACCTATAACAATAAATACGTTTTTTTTGTTGTTCACCAAGTCGGCCTCTTTTATAACCCCTGATTGAATTTGCAATAGTTTTATGATCACTCCTTTGCAAAATAAATTCATGCCTCCATAAGTTTGTTTGAAAGAACATACACCGAGTATACATAACATTCAGAACACCTCCTCTTTCCATGACCAGGTGAATCCAGGTGAAAACTACGACTCCTTATTGATGTCACTTGTTAAATCCACTTCAATCAGTTTAGATGACGGGGAGGAGACAGATTAAAGAAGGATTTATAAGCCTTGAGACAATTGAGACATGAATGTTGTATGTGTGCAATTCAGAAGGGTGAACGGGTAAGACAGAAAATGTAAGTGCCTTTGAACAGGGTTTGGTAGTGGGTGACAGGCGCACCGGTTTGTGTCAAGAACTGCAACGCTGCTGGGACTTTCAAGCTCAACAGTTTCCCATGTGTTTCAAGAATGGTCCACCACCCTAAGGACATCCAGCCAACTTGACACAACTCTGGGAAGCATTGGAGTCAACATGGGCCAGCATCCCTCTGTAACACTTTCGACACCTTGTAGAGTCCATGCCCTGACGAATTGAGGCTGTTTTGAGGGCAAAAGGGGGAGGGTGGATCGCAATGTTAGGAAGGTGTTCCTAATGTTTGGTATACTCAGTGTATATTTTAGTTGCAACACTGCCACTCTGCCACCTCTCAATTGAGCACATGCCATGCAACACCACTAGATGGCGATATAACGTGTTATCACTTTGATATGCACACAAAAATGTTTTCACCTACCCTGTCCACATAGTAAAAGTTAATTACCTCATGTAACTGAACATTTATAGTCAGCAAATAAATAGTGCACAATACAATATACACATCCAAGTATTTATTATAGTGCCATTCAACCCATTGAGACCTGATGAAAGGTCAAAACCTTCTTATAATAGACACACTAGGGAGCATTTCTTCTAGTGTGCAGAGGAGTCTTTTTTTTTGCTAATGAACATTTGTGTACTGCACCTGCTCAAAACCATTGGGTATGCAAGTGTTCCGCCATTTTTCAATATAACTGCTTGAAATGTTCTGTTTTACTGCGATGTCACTTTTCGGGTTGGTCTGTTTCAACTCAATTTAATCTTCTGAGCTGCCTTGAGTAGATATGTAACTCATTACCCTCTGGCTGTGCTATAGAGTGTAAATATGATTAAATGAATACCCTTTGCGGTGTTGGGAGAATGACCACCTGGTTTGTGTTTGTCCTGGTACTTCTCCTCTGTACTGTTTCACCGACGGACATGCCCAAGGCCACAGAAGCAGCTGAGCACTTCCCACAGCATTGGGGCTCTCTGTCCAGGACACATGATAAAGACCACATACTGGTCTACTCTCATCAGGTTACATGAAAGGAGTAATAGTAACAGTCTCCATGCTGTGTGTCTAATTTGACCGTTATATAATGGACTCATCCCAGTGAGGAGTCAGAGGAGTTATACAGCCAGACAATCCTGCCGTTCTACTATCACTCAGGAACACTTCTCTACTAATTATTCACAAACCGCCAGAGACAGAGGACAGCTACACTCACACTCACACTCACACTCACACACAGTTCTGTTCAATAGCTCAGGGAACAGAGGCACTGATGTGACAAGACTGCTGAGGAAAGCAGAGCTAATGCCTCAGGGATGTGTCAGAGTGACAGACTGGCTCGCACACTCATAGACACATACATGTGGACGCACATACACACACACACACACACACACACACACACACACACACACACACACACACACACACACACACACACACACACACACACACACACACACACACACACACACACACACACACACAATTGTCAGATTTTGATCTCGCATGTTTTGTAATAGCGCATGACGAGTGCCGGCAAATACCTAGATGGAATGTGGCTGTTGTGTAGTTATTATATAACATCAGAGGAATCAAATGATTGAGTCCAACAATCAGTTTGGGAGCCAAAGCCCTGACTCACACAGCTGAGTTCACTAGGCATTCAGCATTGATGAATCATTTGTAACTAATTGCAATTCACTGATAATTAATAAGGCAATACACTTGAATAGGCCCAGCCTCCATGGGGTGTAAGCACAGAGCACCCGGCCAGCATGATGCGTGGAGAGCAGATGCTTGGCAGAGGGAGGGGGGTTGTTTGTTCCTCTAGTTAATATTTAATTTAGGAGGGGCTGTGTTGAAGTACAGGGTCAGGGGGGAAGGTCCTGCTCTGGACTGAGCAGATGCTGAGCTACAGAGCACCTCTCAGGCTCTGACATAGGGCTGGGACAGCTAGGGAGCTCTCTGGTCCACTCAGGCTGCTGGTGGGTTTAGGTAGTGTCCACATGCCACTTGAGGTGTCCTACCTGTTCTGTTCCACCTATTCCTGGGCCATGTGGTGGAGTTGCTGTGGATCCCTCGCCTCGGGAGGAAGGTGCCAACCAGAGGTAGTCTTTACTTTTATCAACAATTTGTTTGGAATTTGACTAACCTCTCTACATATATTTGTAATTACTCAGTTAGTATGCTATATTAATTAACAGTGCTGACAATGGCCCTTGGTCAGGGCAGGCCCAAGCCTTTTGAGGGCCCAAGGCGAGATTATTTTTTGACAAATGAATTTCCTGTAATTCTATGCATTTTGCCATCCTAATATGATATCTGAGTGAGAGTGACTAACAAAATCAATGGGGGCCCCCTGGAGGTCAGGGCCCCTGGGTAATTTGGCCATGATTACTACAAGGTTTAGATAGCTGGTTAGACTAATTTACCAATCCATTTTTATTTTGCTGACATAGGCTAATTGAGTGAATGTAAGTGACTGACATAACAAGAGAGAAACTGATGATGCACAACCAATTTCCAAAATGGCACCTTATGTATTCTACTTACTCTCAGCACATTTTCTTAACGTGTTTTTGTCTTTATCTGTTTTTAGGTCAGGAGTCACTAATCGACCGCTTATTACTTATGCCCAGGGCCGGCCCTGCCCTTGGTAATGGTTTCACTGCCCAAGCCTGTGATTGCATCCCCTGCCTACCTCTGTCCCCCATGCTCAGTAACTGGAATCTGTCCCTGCAGACACACTGTAGAGCAGGGCCGGCTGGTTACTGCGCCCTGGGGTCAGGCTGCTCGCCCTGGCTGCTCACTCTTTTAGAGGACTCACTGGGGAGTTATATGTACTGTATATAGTTTGCATGTGGGAGTTTTTTGTTTGTATAGCTATATCACTTACTGCATATCAGCATTTGGACTCACATCTGTAGTGTTAAGGCAGGAGTGGCCGGCGCAGTGACATTGATTACATTGTAATGTGTAATACAATACCTCATGGTGGATCCATGAGGTGAACCAGTGAACATCACATTTAGATTTGAATCATTTAGCAGATGCTCTTGTCAAGAGTGACTTACAGGTAGCTAGGTGGGAGAACCACATATCATAAGTAGCTATCAGTAGAGTCAGAGCTAAAGAAGGGGGGATTATTTAAGAGCGTTTGAAGAGGAAGGGTTTCAGATGTTTTCGGAAGTTGGGCAGGGTATGTATGTGTGAACCACGCAACACTTGCAAATAAAGGACCATCAACTCCATTTTATGTCTGGACATACCTTATTATTATTATTATTGAACATATGGGCAATTACATCTGGTTTTCCAACCAGTTGCACTTCTAACTGGTTTTGTTGTAGTCCTGGGATACTATTTCCTACTTTGTTTATTTAGCAGTGTGAATGTTGACTTAGAGCTGAGCTGGTGTAAGTCTGGGGAGGGGGAGGAAGGGGGAGGGGAGAGAAGGGCCAGGTGTGATGGTGTCAGGACTCGTCAGGACCAGTCAGGAGGAGCTGACTGTGGAGCCTGCATGGTGTCACCTTCCACACCTTCAGAGGTGAGCAGCAGGACCTGTAGCTGCAGCTGTAGAAACATCCTGCCCAAGAGGAGACACCCTCAAGACAAAAGGCCCTACCGAGGAGACAGCATCTACAAACAACCACACATCATCACAAACACTTTCTTCAGCAGGCAAGTGAGGCCATGCCTTTTCCCAACAGTAGCTCAGTGTTAGGTTTGTCCACTAGGAGGCGAGAGGGAGACATGTTTATAGTGCAGGTGTGGTCAGACTAAATTCTCCAATGAACTCTCAATGCTGTCGGATGCTCTTCCATAATGATTGTAAGGGATTGTAAAAGTAAACAAAACAATTGTGGCAGTGAACATGATTCTTTAGCTCCATAAAGTTGATTGTTGATTTTTTTTCTCACTTTAAATAATAAGTGTCTGTGCAAACTTTTACTGTGTATTAATAAGTGCATGTATGCATGATGAAATAAATAAGTGGTACTCCTTTGTCACCAAACTCCACATGTCAGTGCATCATGACATAAGCCACAGATTAGACTCCTCCTGTTACAACCTAGGATACGCCCTTGGCATAACACAGCTGCACACCTGTCATTCTATAGAAGCTCCCCCTATGTAAAGTATACGTACCCAATTCTCCACATACCACTAACCAACAAGCTGCAGTCCGTGGATTTTTGGAACGTCATTTCTAAAATAAGAAAATGATCAACTTTGACCCTAGCACAGACACTCCAGTAAACGATCAGAGAAGCTAAGCATCCATTTTGACCTAACGCCCTCCAGACTCCTGTGAGAAGCTGTTGACAGCTTGGGGACAAGAGGCCGACACCGTGGCAGAAGTGTTTTACAAGAGCACCCACGCACAATAACATGGGGCCCTTTTCTCACTGGTGCAGCTAAAATACTAAACAGCTTGAAGTTAGATGGTGTTGAGAATCTCCCTAGTCCAGGCAGAGAGCCCCAGCTGCTGCAGTGTGCACTCTGCTGGGCAGGGATAGAGGAGTGGGCAAGCAGCACCAGGGAGGACAGGCACCAGGCGGTCAGACTCACCACCTGACACCTGAGAGTCAGTGGTTCGGGAGGAACAGCTGAGCACTGGCGTGCCTGGACACCTCCTCTGGGTCCTGCGTTGCTGAACACACAGTCGAACAGTTACATAGCAACCCTGCTGGGGCCCGCAGACACAACATGAGTCTCATTACTGAGAGCATGACAAAAAGGGAGAGAGGCTCAGGACCTCCCTCGCTGGGTATGCCAACAGCGTTTTTTTTGGTTTCTTGAAAAAAAAACATGTATATCAAGGCTAATTTGATCACAGTCCTCAGTATCCATGGGATTGAAACCAGATGAGATGGGCTCAACTGAAACAACATCCCAGTCAGTGCGTTCCCTTCTCCTCTCTGTCTTAAAAACACAGCCTGCAGGGGAAACAGTCCGGAGTCACAGAGGGGGAACAAGACCGCTGATGGTTTGTTTTGAGGAGCTAATAAACAAGTCATTTACAACAGCCCCTGAAACGACAACTTGATTACGTAACAGTGAGCTTCTGTAGAATATCCGGGGGGGGGGGGTGTATGGAAAGGGAGTTACAGGTGTGCAAAGGAATGCATTGTGGGAAAGGGTGGACTGACTCTAGGAGAATGACTTTGACTTGAATGTATCGTTATGCCCATATGTTTACCCGTAGCCTGTCAAATGAATATTCCACATGTGAAATGAATGGCACAGCCTTTGGACGTGGTTGATAGTTACGTACCCATTACGA